>NW_027142400.1:2082612-2255112 GCF_026170545.1 Melanerpes formicivorus | reverse complement strand
CAAAATCAGGAACACACACACATTAAACAAACGTTCCTTCAATGCTGTAGGAGCTGAGAGGTGAAGTTTGACTAGTATAGTTCTGGTGGACTTCTAAAACTTACCAAGTTGGCCACGGCATCACTCAACTGCACCTTTGAGAAAAGTAATTCTCTACATGCACAATCAGTATTTGTATTTGGCATAGTTCAATTACAGGCTGAAAGAAGAGCTGAACTACACAAAAAACAAGAACGCAAATACAAAGACCCTAAGGAGATACCAGAGTAAGTTACAAAAAGCTGGGGTAAGAAGGAAAAAAACCTTGCTATGCTGTTCATCACAAACAAAACCCCAAAACTAATGTATAGTACGTTGACTGTTACCCATTTCTGTACCTACCACTGGAAAGCAGCATCTGGTCATATCAGATCATACATTTGCCGCTGTCAACCTCAGCATAAGAGCAGAAAACCTCTACTCTGTTATTTCTCATTGATTAAATTAGCCATTTTGTACTTGAGAGCTGAGAGGTTTAACTTCATGTAACAACTTGTGGTTTAGCCCTGGCTGGGGAGCAGATGTCCATCAAACCTGCTCTATCACTCCTCTTCTTAGATGGACAGGGGAGAGGGAAAATAACCAAAGGCCTGTGCATCAAAACAGAAGCAATTTAATAAGATGAAAAGCAAAGCAAAGGCCACAAGAGGAAGCAATGAATGAACAAAGATCTAATTCTCTACTTCACATTGGCAGATGATGTTTAGTCACTTCCCAAGAAGCAGGGCTTCAAGACACATAGCAGCTCCTCTGGACAACAGATGTCCCCCCCACTTCTTTCTTTCACTTAACTTTTATCTCTAAGATGACATCATATGTTATGGAATACCCCTTTGATCAGTTTGGGTCTCCCAAGATCTTGCCCATCCCTCAGGCCTACTGTTGGGGGGAAATGCTGGAAAAGCACAGCTTTGATGCTTGGCTCAGCAGTAGCCAAAAACATTGGTGTATTATCAACATCCATTATGAAACTACTGCTAATATGGCAACAAAGCAAAATTTCTTGCTCTCCCGTACTGGAGCAGTTCTACCTGACACACAACCTCTTACCCAATAGGAGCATTAGCTCAACTTTTTTACAAAAAAAGGGTATTTTAAGCTGATCATTATGCTGGGTTACATGATCTTAAATATTGCACAGAAATCCGCAAACTTATCTTTACTTCAAGGAGGCTATGAACAAAACAGACAATTGCAATCTGCAGTGAGAACAGACTACCTCAGAGAAAAGATGCAGAGAGACTTCAAAATGATAGCAAGTAACTACAGTTCATTCCCTACTCAACCAGCAGAGCTTTAAATTCTGCAGGAAGACAAAAACTCTGAAGTTATGACTTTCTGAAGCTTTCAATGGGCTCACACACTTCTGCAGCACAACAAAACAAGACCTGAAGTCAGTATGACTGACAGATGCATTACACGAATGGACCTAGTATCAAGCAAATCAGCAGAGTAGCTGGGATAAGGTGTTATGCTCAGTTTGGTGAAAGAATAGCAAGTGAAGGAAATTCACTCACCAGCAAGGAAGACAAACCAAGATTATCGTGACAGCCATGTTTTGAACAAGCTTCAAGGGCCAAAATTATAGGAATAGGCCCCAAAGTAGTGAAAAAAATGAGGCAATCACGGAATATGCATAGTCTGAAACAGCTTTGACAACACAGGTAGGAAAAAAAGATTAATAGGGGAAGAAAAAAAGGCAGCTTCAGGCTTTGGTTTAAATTAAAAAAAAAAAAAATTAAAGAAAATTAAATTGGCTAGCTTGAGAATAACTAATTACCACCTGGAAACAATGAATCTGTGAGGTACACTTGGCTGGTTTGGGGAATAATAAAATACCACTAATTTAATTCTGACACAGCTAGAAGGAATACCACTGCTGACAGACATTGATTTAAGCAGGTAGATACAAGCTACACAGAATCACTTGCCTCAGCCTTTCAACAGAACTTTCTGTATCAACAGAACTTTCTTTTTTTTTTAAGGAAGAGTAACAAGTTAAAATGTAATAGTCTTAATGCAGTCTAAGTTCAAGACAATCTTCTGTCTTGTAACAGGTAAAGTTATTTCATATACCACATATGATTAAGTGCTATCCTGACTGCGTAACCAGAGGTGATGGTCAAAACAGAGATGTGGGCTGTATAAACTACCAAATCAGTAACAGGATGGGTGTTGAATTCTATTACCTCTATCACAAGCACTAAATCTATCAAAATAGGTCCTTTAGCCCACCACCTGCACATGAAGACATGTTTATTTTCGAATACTATCTAGATCATAAATATATTCAAAACCCACCTTGACCTTGAAGCAAATGAACTGTCTCAAACATCAATGCTCACTGAAATAGCTTTCAGATAGAAGCCAGAACTTCCAAAAATGACCAGGGCAAACTTAAATACTGTAATTGACAGGTTAGAAGTATATAAAAGTGCTAGAATCAGTTGTAACTGCAGTGCAGGAAACAAATACTGTGCATATAGTTTTGGTAACCCTGAGCTGCTGCTGTTGCATTCTGCATTTTGCTAAGCTTTTCTGCAAATAGGCTAAGGTAACTGTGCATTATTTTCTCTCATTTATATTAAACTCATTTTATCTCAGCTCTTTATCTCCAGCCAAAGTTTTTTTATGTATTACTTTCCCTCACTTCTGCGTAGAGCTGTGTTAACACATTACAGCTTTGTAGAACACAAATCATCTAATTTAATTTCCACCAAACTGTCAAAGGATGCATTCCCGCCACAGTGAAGAAATGCTGCCTACATCACAGAAAAAAATACTGTCCAATGGAAGTAGTTTCAGTGCTTCCATCATCTGGGGACTATTTAGCCTGCAATGCAGCTTCATGCTGTAGACACTAGAAAGTTTAATGTCGAGGCATGCAAAGATACTTACATAAAGGTCCAATGCATTTCAGTGGCAGTTTTTCCTCAAAGTAACTATAGTTCAGCTACGAGAGTGGACACTGCTCTGTGACATTAACTATAGTCTTTCTGCTGGCTGCCATTTGTAATCCTGACACTATTATTATAGAAAATTAAACCAGAGCTGTATTTCCACAAGTAACTTGTTGACATCAAGGCTAGCACTCTCAGTGGTGAAGTTGGACCAATGACAAAGAACAACAAATTGTTTGGGTATTGTTGGGGTTTTTTTGCTTGTGTGGGTTGGTTGGTTTGTTTGGGGTGGGTTGAGGATTTCATTTTGGGTTTTTTTAGTTTGGGGTTTTTTTGTTTGACTGGTTTGATTTTTTTGATTGCTTGGGATTTTTGTTTGAAGTTTTTTCCTTCTTGGTTTTTTTTTGTGTGTGTGGCTTTTTTGTTGGTTGGGTTTGGGGAAAGATTGCAGAGGTAAAGTTATTAGACAATGCCATAATGAACATTTAAACTACTTCTACAGAGTTTTCTAACAGAGAATTCTGTGCAACAGTTTCCCCCTGATCACAAGCAGAGAGACAGAACAGGTGGAAAAGGCTAGGTATGAAGAAAAACACCCCTCTTCTGAACAAGATGTAGCTACTTTTAGAAAGCTGAGGAGGAATTAGACAGTTCTAATTATAAAACATGCCCACTGAGAGCAATACTTCACTCTTTGCACAAAGACAGAACAAGGCAACACATCTCTCTGAAGTGGGAAATACATGGTTGCTCAGTTTGAAAGCTGAGCAAGGCTTAACTTCATCTGCAAAGGCCTTTGCTCTTACCCTTCCCTCCCACAACTATTCACCTGCAGCTGGATTAAGACCTCAAAGGCCCCCGATCCCCCTCCCTAACACTATGCAAATTCCTATAGCTTATCTTCTGTAGAAAACGCTGTAAGTTGTACAAATTACCAGCTGTCTTTCCTTGTTAGCATCCAGACACTTACACTTAGGAGAATGACAGTACTAGCAGATGATCAGAGCCAGTGCTCTTGTAACTTGGCATTAGTCTCCCTCATAGTACTCCCTTCTGTCTTTCCTTATTGCACAGCAACAGAAAAAGTAGATGGAGAGTTTTACTCAGGACCTCACAAGTCTGTAGCTTTTTCTATGCACTATTCACCTTGACATCCTAGTCTTACCTAAGCAAGCCTTTAGGAATCTTTGATACAAACAGTTTCTACTGTAACACCTTGACTTAAACGGAGGTCTTAAATGTTTTCTTCTTCCTTTATAACCAGAAGCCTCAGAAACAAAAGACTGGAGAGCACATGCAGCAACATTTAGATTTGTAGACCTCTTTTTCCATCAGTTAACTGCCATTAAATCTAGTTACAGTATTACTTAAACTACAAAGTCTTATTTTTTAAACTTCAAAAGATTCCTTCATGACTAACATTTTTGTGTAGGTGTTCCAAGCCAATGAAACAGCTGAAAAACAAAGGCAGTGACTGAGTGATAAGCTGAATAGGCAAATGGAGTCATCTTTGAGAAACTAGGATCTTCAGTATCACAAATACATTGCATGCAACAATGTTAAGATTTCTACTTACTTCCTCATTAAATAATTTGCTAGTTTCTTTTTTAATCGGGTCTATAAGTTGGACCTGGCCTGCAGAGAAGCCCACTAGAAGAGAGACACTTTCTGCTGTGGCTGTTAAGTGATTGAAGTCATGGCATGTAGGTTGTGTTCCTTTGTATATCCTTTTGTCTATTGGTTTACTCAAGTCCGCAGCCTGCAAAGAGAGCAAACAGAAGTAAGACAGTTTATCACAATTTGTGCATATAACCAGTTCTGTTTGCAAGCAATGTTTATTCTAAGCAACAAATGTATGCAGTCATAAACCCCTACTTTAAAAAACAGCTTTGAATGGTGTATCTTTCCATACAATACTTGTATTTTTCAATTTTGCTGAACATCATACTTCCCCAAGCCTTTGCAACTACATCATGTGACAAAATCAGCAACAACCATGCAAAACCTTAAAGGGCCCAGTGATTCCTCAAGATTAAGCTATACCCAAAAGGCTTCTCCTGCCAAGAGGCATTCTATCCCCGAGACAAGGTATCTTCTACTTTCCTAGTATCAGCTTTCTTAATATTGAGTATGACTGATTTTGGATAAGAAATAGCATAATCTCAATCACCCAATTCTTGTACTGTAAATGTATCCTTTCATAACAGGCAAATACAGGATATTGGTCTCAATAACTGAAAAGAACACAATCAAACCAAAAACCCCACAAAACAAAAACACAAAGTAACTAAATCCTGGGTGAGCATTTTCTAGGAACATCGAGTCAGGATGCTGATACTGTGATCACAAATTACATTTTAAGTCATTAAACTACAAAGTAATTGTGCTTCTGACACTGAACACAGAATTTAAATATAGCTCAGACAAAATAAGAGCTAACAAAATTCAGGAACTTCAGTATAAACAACTGAAAATCTGGCACTGAAGTGTCACAAGAATCAGAACAGAAAAGCAATTTAAAATGCTGTCTCAGTTGTGTGACCTGTGTTTATCCCCATATCACTTTTGAACAGACAACCCAATCTTTCATCATCCAGAGATTAAAACCCAAACACTTAATATGCAAGATCATACATCAACTTCAAACTTTTTTGTAAAAATAAGCCAACAACCACCTCCCTATTTACTACGTTCGGAACCTCAAATAAGAAAACTGTTGATACTCAACACTATTAAATACCTAAGGCATAGCTGTGATTCAAGACTCTAATTTGGTATATACATTTCCAATAGTTTAAATCAGAGGAAATCAGGCCAGCAATGTAAGAAAACAAACTTTAAGGAAGAAGACAAGTTTCTCATGAAAGAAAATTGCTCCACTGTATTAAACCTTCACGGACGAGGTCTAAAGAGCAGCAAGTCCTTCATGTGCATGGAGCTACACAGACAAAAAATGGATCTGTCAGTAGGGAAAAACTGTAACTAGGTACACCATGAATCATGTCAGATGAACCATTTGCAAAACAAATTTAACTATCAGATATGCACAGTAAGCATATATATGCAACAGTACTAAAGTTATGTTTTACAGCACATATTATAAACCAGTTTGATAATGTGTATGGCCTCCTGGCTGAAAGTTCAAAAATGAGATCATATATTCCAACTTCTACAGTCAGCAGATTAAAAAGTTATTCTCTAAAGCCCAAAGATTCATGATAAGCTAAAAAAAGTATATTAGCATTACCTCTTCAAGGAGAACTTAAATAGACTATACTAGCTCTACTAGGAGGTCATAGAAAAAGGTGTGTGCCTGCCAAGGAGTATTCAGCATAGAAAACATAGAACCACTAAGGCTGGAAAAGACTTCAAAGATCATCAAGTCCAACCTGTCACCCAAGACCTCATGACTACTAAACCATATCACAGCAAACTTCTCAGAAGCCAAAGAATCATATGCCCCAAAGCATCGTTTTATTACTGCTGAGTAGGTCTGGCTTCCTTTTAGCTTTCAAAACTCATCTAAAGACTGGGTGAAGGCAGGGAGGACCGGGCATGGTGTCTCTGGTGGGGTGCTGTTGTAAATCAATTAACTTAGCAGGCTATACACATGCTTCCTCTTATTTGCAATTTGTTTTGCCACTGAGCTAGGGAAACTTTTGCCTTATGGGCACAGCAGCTCCACAGATGACCAGAATCTTGTACTTGCAGGGTCAAGGCAGACTGCTGGTGCTCAGTATGGCAGTGATAGGGAAGGACCAGGGGACCAGGAACACCCTTACAGACAGATTAGTGGCATCAAGGGAATCAGATTGTAACACCAGATGCTGTTGTACAAATGTTTATGGAGTTTGGGCACCAAGCTTTCCAGTCGCCTTCCCCCTGCAGCTGTAGCTGCTCTGTCATTGCATGTGCCTTATCTCACAACGACAATGACTAAAGAATCAAATTAATTCAGCTGATTTACACGCACGTATAAATCTGTAATCTGTAAAAGATCAAATCCTAGAGGCCATGCAGTTATCTTACTTTTCACAAGATTCCTTTGTCATGTATCACTACAAAATAAGGAATATCAAGGAATACCTCTCACAATTGAGGAAGCACTTCTATGTGAAAGTCCATTCTACAGAAAGAAAATGCATCCCTCGACACCTCAAAGAGATTCAGGGTTAATGAGGGTAACCTTTGAGACTTGAGACTGTGTCCTCTGGACAGAAGTTCCAGCAGGACCCAATGCCTAAGAAGATCTCCTTGAAATCAGAACTCAGCCTGCATCATGCTGAATGATCAGAAAGCCACAGACTCTCCCAGTCAGCAGAAAATAAGGGTGTTCTGAGGTTCTTCTCCTTCTGAATTCTCACTATTGTTTTAGGCAGCAAGGAATCAAGAGGCAGCTATTTTCAGACTGGAACTATACTTCCTCTTTTGTCCGGTTAAGGTTTTATACCACTAGCTTTTGGTTTTGTTGTCCAACACATTTGGTGTGAGTGAAGTTCCTTGTCTTCTGAAATTATGCAATAACAGATCTAGTAGGACATGAAATCCTGATAAATTGAATCTAAGCACAGACTTCACTGTGCTTCTAGTTGTTCTCTGGGAACCAGACGGCAGTGACAATCTGTCAGAACTGAAATGGAGTACAAATAAACTAATTCAATCCAGAGTTACCCAGGCTTCCACTGACAGGGGTACCTTGCCTTCCACTTACATATAGCTAGCGTTTTCAGTTATCATATAGAAGTCTCATGCAAAAAACATTCAAATCCACAAGCACAAAAGTACTCGTGGTCTTGATCTTTCATAATTGAAAGACAGGGTAGAATCAATGAGCGCAAGAAATAGACGACATTCTTACTTCTGCGCAGTTGCTACTGGATTTGATAAGAACAAGAGAAGTGCTCACTCATAAAATAGAATCACACCTGAGAGTCCGCATTTCATTAGCTCACCACTAAGTCCATTTGCTACTGCTATTCTGCGGAAGATTCAACTCTCAGAAAAGAGCTTTTACATGACATCCAAGTCCATAGCTGTCAAATCCTACAATATGACACTCTTTATTGAACTGCCCTCCCTCTCAGAAGGATGGTGTTATACTGAGAAAGAAAGCAAAGATCTCGGGATGAAGTGTTACCAAATGTGGAGGTTAGAAAAACAGGATTGGGCACCCTCACCTCTGCTTGAGCTGGTGACAAGTGATATGCATGCTTCTGGCCCCAGTTCCTGTAAGATTTTCTTCTGAAAAATAGAGCAATTTCAGCCTGTTCATGTTGAGAAACTTGCCCCATGGTGCATGATTCATGATGAAAGCAACACTTGTGATTACAAATGCATCTAAATGCAAGGCTAAGAATCAGTGCCATTCTCCCTTTGAATAAAGAGCTGTGCAAGTCACTGAAGTACACATCTTAGCTGATCAAGACTCTGGTATTAGCACCTTCACCAGAGTCCAACATACAGTGGTATCTCAAGTATGCCTTGGGCAAAGGAACAAGGAATAATGCTTATGAGGCAGTGAGAACAAAAGGAATCTCATGACACTTGTCTAAAAATGAGACAGTTGAACAAGATTACCCAACTTCACCATTTATTTGGTATGAATTCATACTCAAAATATGAACCATGTAACTGTTTTGGGAACTTCCTGGTCCCATTTAGCTAACTCTCACAGCATGCTATTTTAGCAAAATTATCCCCACTCTTCTGGAGCAGGGAGAAAAAATAACACAATCTAACAGTTTAGCAGTTGCCCATTCATCTTTAATCCTTCCTTACAGCAGAAGTCAAATGGAACATCTTAACCACAGCTTAAAATACTTAAACATTAGGAAGAAAATGAAAGGGAAAAAATAATTTAAAAATCAGTTATGTCAGTTTGAAGCTAATATTGAAGCTTTCAGATTCTAATGTCTGATTAGGATGGGCATCAATAACCTTAGTTCTGTAGCTCTATGCAATTCTAAGGTCAAAGCCAGATTAGTATCTGGCCAAGACTCATTATTTTTATGTACTATTGATCTGAGACTTAGAGCTTTCATGCTAAGATTTCCCAAACAGAGAATTGCATTATTTCAAGTCAGCATTTAATCATGCTCCTTGACAGATGTGATTTCTTCCTGTATTTTTTTCTTTTCCTAACTTACATCTGCAGTGTTCTAAAATACTAGTTGAATTAAATGTATCGTAGATGCTACATGTCCTTCCAAACTAAAAAACATGCCCAAGATCAGAAAGGAAATGAATTATATATTAATTTACCTCACAAAATTTCAACTGTCAACATCAAAATGTTTCCTTTAGAAACACAATAGTATTTAATAGCACATTTGCCAGGAGACTGGCTTTCAGTAGGTCATAGCTGTAATTGTGATCGAGACAGAATATTTAGTCTTTGAGTCTGGAAGTGAAGGCAAAATAAAAACTTTACTTCCAAAAAGCCTCTTAAGAAAATCTCTCCTGTCCAGAGAATTATTTGATTTTGAACAGCAGACTGGCTGTGTATGTAGAACTCTATCACAAAATAAAACAGAAGACACCAAGAACCACGAGGGGATACTTTTAAAAAAAATTCCTTCAGCATTTGTGGAGCTTGGAATTCACAGCTTAGTACCTGTGGCTCAATACCTCAATACCTGGCTGTCCAAGGATTTAATGGCCCCTGATCTATGAACAGAACAATTTGAGAAAGGCATGCTTGTTATAATGCTGTACAGGTAACATGAGAAATCAGCTCTTAAAATTATTACTAAGTAAACTTTATCAAAACTCAGAGATGTTCCTTAAACCATAGCTGGGGGGGGGGGGGGGAAAAACAGACAACTAACCCTTGCTGTAGCACTTTGCATTCCAGTGTCACCTAGTGAACAGGGAGAGACCTTCCAAGACAAACTTGCTCCCTGTATTAAGGAAAGGAAAACCCTAGAACAGGAAGCCCCTTGCAACTTCTTTGTTCTTCCTCCATGTCTGTGCTGGTCTTCCTCTTCTTCCTGCAACACTATCTGAAGGACAGGGAAAGCTGAGGAACTGCAGCAAGAAAGCTGAATTATCCCAGGCACTTTTGTAGCATTTTCTGGCAAGGCCTGTTCATTGTTTCTGTATGCAAGTGTTCCTGTCAGAAATGCTCACTTCGATACTTCACACTGGAAATCCCTCTAATTACAACATTATCAAAGGAGCAGATTTTGAGGATGTTTCTTGGTTTGATTTTTGCTTTTGTTTAATCCCAAGTACAGCTCACTTGATATTAGCAGCACAATCATTTATAGTTACTTCACTGTTGCTTCAAGTTGGTCTGATCTCATAGCTGACCCTGCTTTGGGTAGGAGGCTAGACTACAGACTCTCAGAGATTCCTTCCAACTGGAATGTCCCTGAGATCCTAAACTTACAATCAACCAAAACAGCATCAAATGGCCACTCCCAGCATACTTAACAGGTCTGATTTATGTCTTAAAGGAACTTCAGAGAGGGAAAAAACTACAGGAACAAGTTTGCTGTCTTTCTGTATAATGAACATTTATGTAGAGCAAAAGCTCTACTTAATTTATATGAGATACACAATAGAAGTCCAGGCAACAATTCTTGGAACTATGAAGCCCTAATAAACACTCCTCAGTGCAGCTGACAGTGCCACAGCCAGTTGATAATAAAATGGCTTCTACAAATACAACTGCACATAATCTGACCACTGACTACTGGCTTTAGGTTTCTTGGTATAAAGTTTACAGTCTGGCAAGAACTCGCATCGGTTCCAGGATCTCTTCAGATTCAGCAGCGCAAACTTTTCAGGTAGTGTACAAAAGAACACATATTCAGGGCCACTTTAGGAGATGCCAGAAAATTTATAAACTAGCTGGAAAGCTTCTGGAAACATTTATAAACTGTAAAAAGCTATACATTCTCTTTAGGATTCTATAAAAATCCAGCAGACAACCACCATTTGCAAAGGTGTCCTTTTTATACGTAGCTATAATACGTTTCCCCAAGCGTAAGGACAGTTTAAGTAAGAGTTGCTTTTTCCATATCCAAACTAGGTGCTTAGCTTTAAGGGTTGCATAATGTGTGTTTTATGTGTGCACACTCAGTTTTAAGTGTCTCTTAAGCCTTGCAAAGCCATTAACACTAAAGAATATTTAGGTCTTTATTTTGCAACACTGCATTCAATGCATCTGATTTTTATTAAAGTCACATTTGCAAGCCTCAAGAAAACTATTATTTGTCTGGTTTGTTTTAAAATTTGGCTGGACCTTCAACTCTACGAATGGAAACACCAATAGCTTAATGCTCAAACCAGCACAACCAATACTGGACTTCTTGCCAATTAATGAAAGGGCAAGTATGAGCACACACATTCACTTTCCCTTATTCTTCTCAAAATGAAGGCAAGAAAACCTGTAAGAAAGGGACAAAAGTTGCAATGGAGAACAAATTTTGAAAACCTAAAATTAAAAAAATGGAACAAAAGGAATTAGCAGGCAGGGAAAAGAATCCACTACTTTTAACACTGCCTCAAAGACTTTCCATTAAGGTATCTCCCCATACATTCCTTTCTCTGTAGAGTCTCCAGAAAGTACAGATGCCCATTCATGCCACTTTTACCTTCATAAATCCTAAGATCCTGATCTCCAAGATATGACTGTAATTAATTTGGCTTCAGTAGCATATCTCCTGATGCACTCCTTCTAATACATATTTTGAATTGCCTCAACATTTAAAATAGTTTGCATTTATAACCACTCCCAACAAAAACATTTCAAAATTTGTTTCCACTCAACAGAACATTTGCTCTTCTGAACAACACTGTTCCTCATAAATGAGATCCTGTATCTTTGCAGGTTTTCTTCAAAGTTACAAAGCACTTGATTAAATGCTGAACAGAAACACTTCAGGCATGTGACAGAGTTTCTAGGATACTGTGTAAGAACAGCTCTGTTAGTAAAACAGGGACACCAAGTAATTTTATTTAACCTATTTTCTTTTTCAAACGTTCCACACAATTCATCCATAACGAAGTCTTAAAGATCAATTTTGTACAAAGCCACCTGTCTCGATTGAACTTTCACTTGGGGCCATACAAGACATACATAAGTTTTGAAAGGAGAAATGCATTACTTAACAAGATTTCAGCATTCATTCATACAGCAGACAACTATGACCACATACATTAAGGTAAAAGCTTTAGTTCAGACAACTGGACATAAACCTGCATTTAGGCAAAGATCGCTTTAGTTTTCTGAAACATCCAACAAAATAATCACATTGTTTCCGGAAGAATTATTGTAAGCACTCAAAGCAAAAAGCACACACTGGTTTATAATAAATCTACATGATATTAACTAAACCAATGGTTATATAATTGACAAGACCAAAAAAGTGGATGTGAACACCATAAAGAACATGCATAAAGGACTGATTTACAACTTACCATAACACTGTCAACTCAATTTTAATAAGGCTATAAACCAAAACATTTATCTGGTTACATCATGGATAAGCATATTCAAATATGAAGTTATCCAAGGTGAAAGCACTAGTCTTACCACTGACTGGGTAAAAAGCAGACATTTTAAAAATAGTTCAAAACCCTAGAGTAGATTCCCAAATAAAAGATAAATCATTTTTTGTTTGCAAATCCCCACTGAGTTCACAGGTGCGAAGAGAATCAACTTACCTTTTATTTCTCGGCAAGACTGGGCAAAGGGCATTAAAGTAGGACAGGAACGTTAACACATTTGAACTACTGTAGGCCAGGGAGGTTAAGGGAAATTGAAGCAAGATTTTGAGCCCCTCTACACACAAAAACATTGCTGCTGCCTTCATCTGTCACAAGCCAACAGAGGTCTCAAGTCACAAATTGTTCCTTTAGAAACTTAAAGCACTTTAAATTCAACGTTACTCATGTGGTAAACTTACACCCATGCTGACACTGCTCCTTTTGAGTGGAAGACTAAAACGTACAATTTGTGACCGTGCTGTTCAAAGAGCTGGGTCAGACCCAAAGCGTTCTAATGAACTTGCCACAATCCTCAGTGAAGCTCTCCAGAGCAAGTCCTGGAGATGCTAAGCTCACAGACCTTGTCAGAAGAAGAAGCCAGCCTGCTCACTGCAGGAAGTAGACTGGAATCACTCCAAATAAGCAGTCTTCAGCTGCAATATAATCAAATCACTAAAACTTCAGGGAAGTGACATGCCATTAACTTTCCAAAAGGTGCTTGTTTCTACATATTTAACAAAGTTGATTTTTGTTTTCTCTGCAGAAGAAAACTTGCCCTTTTCCTCCCTAGAAGCACTCCAATTCACACTTCAAATCACTGCTTTACTATGATACAGAAAGAGCACAAGAGATTTAACTTGTTGAGCATCTAAGCAATCACTCAGAAACCCATACTGAAGAATGGCTGACAAATGCAGCATTTCAGAGTTTCTTATTTCAAAGTTCACTTTATTATGGGTGTCAGTTAATGACACAATCAATGCACATAAAAAAGTGAGACTTTGGATTCAGTGCTATGCATTTGGCCACACCTAAATCTGTAAACAGACTGATTAAACTCAAACAACTCTGAATATAGTCACTGTATCACACTCTCCCAACAGACATGAACTGAATTAGAGAGTCTATTTTGGTTTAAGTAATTAGCTGCCTTCCCTGCCCCCCTCCCTTTTTAATAGGAAGAAAGGAATAGAAGTGTGATATCAGTATTATTGTCTCTTCCCAGTGGCTAGTCTACAGAATTTTGGCTCAACTGTAGCTCAGCCTGCTGGACAAAAATCTCTCCAACAGAAACCAAATTCAGAATCTTGTATGTTCTGCATGCAATGCAGACACCTTCCTCCTCTTCTCCCCCTACTCAGCTCTTTTTAAGGACATATGTAAGAAAAAAGGTCTCACTGTGTAGTTTTAAGTTCAAAACAATGATCACTCTGGGCTATTAGTAAGCCATGGGTGACAGGTTACATTTTTATACCGGTTTATTCCTCACTGGATTAAAAATTAAGATACATTTAACAAGTCATGGTACATACATACTTCACAAAATCACAGAATAGTAGGGATTAAAAGGGACCTCTGGAGGTCATCTAGTCTAACCCCCCTGCTAATGTAGATAAGCCTAGATCAGGTTGTACAGGAAGGAATCCAGGTGGGTTTTGAAAGTCCCCAGAGAAGGGGACTCCATAACCTCTCAGGGCAGCCTGGTCCAGTGCTCTATCAACTTCAAAATAACTTTTTTCATTAAGTCCAAGTGAAACCTCCTGTATTCTAGTTTGTACTTGTTGTGACTTGTCCTATCACTGAGCACCACTGAAAAGAGACGAGTCCCATCCTAATGACCTCCACCCTTTAGATATTTATAAGCATTTATAACATCCCTTCTCAGTCTTCTCTCTTCCAGGCTAAAGAGCCCCAGGCCTCCCAACCTCCCCTTTTAAGAGAGATGATCCAGTCGCCTAACCATCTTTGTAGCCATCCATTCAACTCTCTTCAGTGTTTCCCTGTCTCTTGAACTGGGGAGCCCAAACCTGAACACAACACTCCAGGTGTGCCCTCATCAGAACAGAGCAGAGAGGAAGAACCTCCCTCAACCTACTGGCCACACTCTTCTTAATGCACCCCATAGTATTGGCCATGAGGGGACATTGCTGGCCCATGGTGAATGGGCCATCCACCAGCAGTGCTCCCAGGTCCTTCTCTATGGAGCTGCTTTGCAGCAGGTCAACTCCTAAGCTGTACTGATACATGGGGTTACTCCTCCCTGGGTGCAGGACTTTGCACTTGCCCTTGTTGAACTTCATGAGGTTCACTTTCGCCCAGCTCTCCAGCCTGTCCACTGCCTCCTATAACACAAGAGGTAAGCTCAGTAAGTGTAGGTTAGATGAGTGGACAGTGAGGTGGTTTGAGAACTGGCTGAATGACAGAGCACAGCGGGTTGCGATTAATGGTGCAGGGTTCAATAGGAGACCTGTGGCTAGCAGTGTTCCTCACAGGTCAGTACTGGGACCAGCCTTGTTCAACATATTCAGCAAAGACTTGGATGAAGGAACAGAATGTACTCTCAGCAAGTCTGCTGATGATAAAAAACTCCTAAGAGTGGCTGACATACCAGAAGGCTGTGCTGCAATTCAGCAAGACCTGCATGTTCATAATCATGGACTGCAGAACTGGACAACAAATTCAAGACATTTTAGTCCAATACCATTTCTTCAGCAGATATATGTTCCAGAAGTAAGTTCAAGAAGTTAGCTGCACTAATAGATTGCTGTCCATGCTAGATTTCTTTCAGTAAGTAATTTAAATTGCAAATATAGAAGTTTAACAAATCTCTACAGCATTTTTAATGCAATAACTACTTCATGGAACTGCAAATATTTCCAGATTTTAAGACCAAATTTTTGTTCATTATATTTAGATGACTGAAGTAACAGACTTGTAAAGTCAAATATGTGGAAAAAACCACACAAGTTCTGAACTTCATTCCCCTCTGATTTTATCAAGTATCTTCCTATTCCCATAAAGAGACAATGATGTTTAACATTCCTTATACATACAGCACTCATATTACTTACTAAAATAAGCAGTCCAGTATTTCCCAGTGTTTCCATGGATGTTTTCAGCTACCACAGTATCACAGTATCACCAAGGTTGGAAGAGACCTCAAAGATCATCGAGTCTAAGCTGTCACCACAGACCTCATGACTAGACCTATTATGGCTTTTGCACCATTTCTCTGAATCTCGTTGTAGTAATTTTTTTTTTAACCTGTATGAACACTGTTAGATGGTACTACTGATTTATACAACACAACATGATTCACTCCATTCCTGTCTCTAACATCCTTCTCCATTCTATTTTTTTCAATAAAGGAAAATCAGGATTTAAGTATTGATCAGTTAAGTCCTCTACAGCAATCCCCTCATCTTTTTGTATAGTGGTTCCAAGCTGTCTCAAGTATTTTCCTCCAATGTGTGACACAAACATTAGTGAGAACTAACACTCCTGCTCATTCACCTTGCATATCCCAAGTTTCTTACAATCACTGCTTGCTCTGACAGTCAGTAAAATTAATCCACCTTCAGTTTCTGCTTTTCTCCTTGTCCTGGTTTGAGATAGAACATGACTGATTCTGTAGTGATTTTACTTTCCAGTTAGGTCTCTAAGTAACTGCACTTTCTGAAATTAACAGCATATTTTCATAGTGTCTGCTTCTTGTAGTGGTAACACTCGATGTTTACTGTTAGTGCCAAGGACTGGTATGCAGGACAAGGTCACTGCTAAATCTTGTATACTACATTGGAGGTTCAGAGTAACCTGCCAGGAGGAGAGAACAGTTCAGGTGACCCGAAACAGACCAACGAGGTATTCCATTCCCTATACATTATACTCTGTATAAAGCTGACAGATCATGAGGGTCAGGCTTGCTTCTTTCTCTTCCTCTTCTTCAACAGCCAGAACTCAAGGAGGACTGTCTGTTCTGCCTTCAATCCTGATCCACAATTCCCCAAATCCAGTTCCAGAATCAAGATCCTAAATCCAGTTCCTGTCTGCCACCGAGTCCAGTCTGGGACTTCTGCCACAGTAGCGACTGAGACTACTTGTCATCACAGGGCTTGGGTTGAATACTGGGTTTGTATATATTGGTATATATTTAATTTTATCGTTACTTTCCTTAAAATAGTTTTAGGGCTTTTTTCCCAATTCTAAGTCTCTCTTCCCTTATTCCTTTTCTCCTCTTCTTTGGGAAAGGAAAGGAGCTAAGAGAGAGCATCTGTCACTCATTTAGTGGATGGCCCAGCCCTAATCCCTGACACAATTTTTTTTTCCTGGAGTCACAAATCTAGCACAAAACTATACATTACCATATGTTAACAGGATGAAAGCTATTTAAAGTCTTATTCACTGTGGCACATCCTTCATCGCTTCCTGTTGCCTTCAAGTTCTTGCTTTCCTTGGAGTTAATCTTCCAAATGTTTTCAAGTTCTATCTTTGTTTTAATTATGAAGTAATCAGTAAACCCTTTCTGAAGAGGTTAGCAAAAAGCATAGATGAACCTGTAGTTCAATATAACAGCTACTATCTCTACCAAATCTATAGCTCAGCCTCTACACTCAACAGCCAGAGCACCTGAAAACCATTTCAGCCTAATACTAAATGGCTTGTTCCATCACTCCAACACTTTATATTACTGGAATACAATTTCCTAGTTACCAAGCCTTCCTTCCCAGGACTCCATGTGCTATAAAGGCAGGAGCAAATTAAATGTGGTTTCTCAATAACCTAAACTGCTTTCCCTTAGCCTCTGACTATCTAACATAATCTCCAATCCAGATTATGCAATGCATAAAGTAATGAGGTTAAGTCACATGTTAAGGGTAGGTGTGCACAAATGCCCAGCTATGACTCCAGCCCAAATCTTCAGGAAGTTTTTAAAGGTAGTCTCTCTCAAGCCACAGATTAACCTTTCTATGTAACAGCTTCCCTTCTACGGGATGAGATTTTGACAAAGATGTATGCAAATACACATATTAACTTACATTCAGGAAGAGAAAAATAACTATGATGTGCATGTGACCATGTTATGGAAAATTGTACAGCAAGTCATATGTGGTATCAAATTTTGCTGCAATGCACTGATAGGATTGCAATAGGAAATACTGTGTTCACAGATGGTTCAAAGAGGGAACCTATCAAATTGAAAATCACCCAGTTAAAATACCAACATAGATATTTCTTAGAGCTAGCAAGCTTTAAGACCAACAACTGTGGGAAAGCAAATTAGAAACAAGTAATTAAAAATATCTATAATATACATAATTGTGACATAGGGACATGGTTTAGTGGTAGACTTGGCAGTGCTGGGCTAATGGTTGGACTCAGTCTTTAGGGTCTTTTCCAACTCAAAAAAAAGCTACGAACACAGACCACTAAATATAAACAAATCATAAATGTATGACCTAGCATATATATAATTATTAATATAGGCAAATCAAGACATATAAAGAGAGACTATCCTAGTCACATCTGTTAAACAAGACATGGCACACTGAAAATATGTCAGGCTTGATTACAGTACTTAAGTAATTTATCTGTCTCCAAGAGGCTATTCTATTCATTCAATGCCCTTACAGTTAGAGGGCAAGACAACAAAGAATGTCACTCTTCTCTCCTTGTGACTATTGCATACTTTGTGTAAAAACTCTGTACTGACAATTAAGATTTAAAATCCTATCTTATCAGGCAAAACAGTATTCTTTGGAAAATAGACTCTCATAAGTGACAACTGCATTTGCTCTCCAAAGTCTTCATTTCAGTTTACGAGTTTTCTTTTGTGTATCTTATTTTCCAAACTTTGGCATGAATTTCCTACTGTGTTTGCCATGGTAACCAAGCAGCCACTAATTGAAATTCTGTTTAGCTGTTTAGTGGTGCATATTGATCCAGATACATTAACATTCTAATGTATTCCTAAGAGTGAAGAGAACAATTCTCACACTGAAGGAATTACCTTATTAACTATGACAAACCTCAAAGGATTTTTGCTGTTGTTTGGGATAGGCAGGTAACGGGGAAATTTCCATTGCCAAAGATGTGCATAAACAGCTATGAAATAAGGAGAATGCACTCAAATGTGAGGAATAAGGTATATTCGCTATATAATAAGCCACACTAGAACAGCAAAGTCTCTATTTGATACTATCTCTTCTCTTGCAAATCTTGACTCAGCATTCATAGCAAAATGGAAAATGTGTTTCAACAGTGCATTTAAACAATGTTTTTTTCCATGCATTAAAACTTGTGCACTGGTGGGAAACTGTTTTGCTCTGGTGAAGAGAGGCCAGGTAACCGGCTAACTTAACCTGAAGTTCTAGAATTAACATCAGCAGGCAAAGCCAAGCCACAGTTGTTAGTCTCTCTCAGTTTTCATTTTGAAGAAAGATCTCTCTTCAAATATTTTCTCAAATAGAGGATCATTAATAAGAATCTGTTTTAACCACATGGAATCTTTCCTAATTTCCAGAAAACATACTTTTAGTATACTGAGGTATTTGGTAAGTTAAAAAAAAAAAAAGCCCAAAACAAAACACCACAACAATAAAACAAGCACCCCACTCCACCTCTCCAAAACTATTATGAAAACCTGAAACATGACCCTGTATGATTAAAGATTTAAAGGAAAAAAAGAAGGTTGGCTGGTCACCTCTTTTTATAATAAATTAATGTGTCTACTATTACCTCATGATACTATTCAAGAAAATTTCATCCTTTACTCTGCTCATGGTTAAAGACAGGATGAAATCATTCTGACCTTCAATGCCCCCTATGTAAATGCAGACTTACAATGCAGAGAGTCATCTCCAAGAATACCTAAAACATAATACAAACTTCCCTGAAGTTTCCATACAAAACTACTGAGACACTGTTACTATAAAACATAGCATGACCTTTCCATGGTACCTACAAAGTCAGCTGGACTTCCATTCTTTGACTGGACTTCACTCTCTCAGGATCACAGGACGTTAGGGGTGGGAAGGGACCTCTGGACATCTTTCAGTCCAACCCCCTGCCAGAGCAGGACCATATATAATCTATCATAGGTCACACACCTCATCAGTATTTTATACTTCATTTCCTCTCCCGGATCTGAAAGCCAGTAAGGTAGTCTCACTGGGTACCAGAGATAGCTGGATTTGTATCACTATAAATACATTTTGCTCATCTGGCTCAGCTCTAAGAAGCTTCTGGATCAAATGCTCTGCCTCTTCTTAAAATCTACTCTGTACTTCCCATAGAGTCTATAACCCATCACACCACTGTATTGTCATTATGCAGTTCAGCTATCATCAATAGCTTTCAGCACGGCCAAACAGCAGGATACCTCTGAATTCACAGTAAATTTTGTGTAACTAGGATTCATAGGAGATCTGGCAATGTCTCTCATACATCTAGGGCAAATTTTGTATTCTTTATTCTGTCCTTTCTTAGCCCCTTCCTTTTAGAGCTTTAAGAAATATTAATGGCTTTGCTCAGCTAATTAAAAATTATGCCCTTCTTTCTCCAGTTTTATATTACATATCATCTTCTCCTAGTAGCAAGAGTTGGAATTCATCTTCATCAACACAAGCATTTCATACAATATTAAAGCCAACTTTCTAATGCCTCGTACAAGAGCACTGAAAAAACTTTCTTATTTCTATGGGTAAACCTAATTTGAAACTTCTTTGAATTGCATTTGTATCCTCATGTGTTCAACAGCTGTATCACAAGCTGGCTCAGAGTTTAATGCTGATTATCTTTTCAGTTTTCTGGCAGAATCAAGAATTTCCTATGTATTTTTTCCATGCATTTTCACTTCAGTTACTGTTCTGATACCTGCTTGTTACCCTTTATAAAACACTGATTATGAACTGTGTTGCCTCTCAACTTTATTCTGGGAATTTCACCAATATGTACATGTTGTTCTTTGTCCCAACATCAGCAATTAAAATATTGTTTCCAACAGCACTCCTCGAGACCTTAAACTCTCTTCTCAACAGTTGTCACATTTCCTGTAACCAGTACAATATGTATAAAGAACTTAGTATTTTAATGCTTTCTCCATTTCAGAACAGAATGAGTTTAAGGCTCTAGAACTCCCTCAGTTAAAATATATTATACCAATCCCAAATTGCTAGCTCATATAAAGACAGGAACTTAAGTTACAAATTCTCCCTTACTATCAAAATATTACACTAGAAAAGCCAAGCACTTGGACTTCAAAAAAAGCTAATAGCATGCATTAATTTTTCCCATCCCAGGGAGACAATGTTTTACCCTAAGAAAAAACCACTAACAAAAACTAACACAAATCTACTACATTTGAATTTCAAAAGCTAAAAATGAAAGTATCTCAAAGCAGTTGAGAATTCCCAAGTTTTGGTGTGGTGGGTTTTGATTGTTTTGGGTTTTCTGTTGTTGTGGAGGTTTGTGAGGAAGGGGTTGTTACTGTTGTTTTTGTTTGGTTTGGATTTGTTGTTTTTGTTGTGGTGGTGGTGGTGGAGTGGGCTATGTGCCGAGTAGCACTCATGCATGTTGTTCTCTACCTAAACACAATCAAGGATAAACCTTAAGAAAACAACTGCAAGTCACTGGAGTCACAAGCAGTCAAACTGTTTTTAGCAGTTTTCACTGTTAGTGCATTAAAAACCAACTGATTTCAGAATAGTAGAGAGCATACCAAATATTCAGACACTGAATGAAGTTCATGCTGCAATACTACTTACAGACTGTCACTTACTGTGTGAAGAACGTATCACCCTCAGTAGAGATTGGAATGCACGGAAACACATTTTAGTGTCTTCACTTTTGAGGAACTGAGAAAGTTAAATGTACTTTGTAGTTACATTCTGCAAGGCCCGCTTAAGATTTATGCTAAGTAAACTGTAACTACTTTCTTAATAGTTAAAATGTAGTAAGTTATAACAGATTCATAGCCCTAAAGTAAAAAAGTAATAGTTAACCTTCTGATTTGCTTCCTGTTCCTTATCCTCCAGTGGATCCTTTATTTTCCTCCTACTCCTGCAGTCTAGTCACACTGTTGCCTACACTTATAATCAGTCCTTTCTCACCTATTTTTAATGCTGAAAAAGGCATGATTCAGATGATCTGAACAAAGACACATACTTCCAGACATACTAGATGAAAGGTATTAAAATAATCAAAACAGGTACGTAAACATGAAATGTATTGCAAGTGAAACCACACATTCTGGCACAATTTAGCAACTGTTCTCACTCAATGTACAGGCTCAGTTGGGATACTTATTTAACAAATAGGAAAGTTCTTTCATTGAGAAGTTGTTTAAACTGGCTCAGTTCTGTAACCAAAACTGTTTAGAAAATTGTACATATTAAAGGTGATTCTATTTAGAGTAAGCAGACTGCTTTTACATGCACCCCAAAACTTGGAACAAACATTGCATGACTTAATGATAGTGTCATCTCTGAGTCCTTCAGCTCCTTCTCGTGCATACCCACAGAAAGTTACCGGACCTGTTGGACTAGTATTCTAGAGTCAGTCACACCTTCAAAGCCATTGCTTTCACTTTAGCTTTGAATCTTATTTTCTTCTCCTAAGCTTTGGTATGGTTTTGTTACAGTATGAGAAAAATGTTCTTTAACACTACCTGCACACCTATCAACAGCATCCTTTGAGGTTGATGGCATATACAGCATGACAGAGATAAAACTGCTTTTGTTTTCTTCTTTCAAGGGACATTCAAAGTATCTTTAAAATACATAATTCAAAATTAAAGTTCCTGATTGAAAGACTAAGGCTGCTGTAGCTTTGTCACTGAAGTTGTTAAAATTTCATTTCTTCTAACAAGATCAAAATACAGTAACATTCAGAAGCTGGCTTCACAAGTGTGGTTTACAGCAAAAACCTCAATACTTGCAGTTGCTTGACTATATCCTAATCTTTTCCAAATTTACAGAACAATCCTTTCTAAGGGAATTCAGAAGTATTGTAATAGCCAAAATATACAGATTTTAAACATACAAAGAACAAGCAACCAAAAGCCTGACTGAATCAGGGAATCAGCATTTGGACTAAACTGATTTACCTGAAATTTGCAGGCTACTATATGATCATTATTATGAAATTAGAGAAGGTCTAGTTTCACACAGACTTGTCAACAGGAAGAAGTGAAGTGTGATTTCACACTGCATAACCACATACCCATTATAGCTCCATTATACTAAATAACACACAGGCAAGTACTAACACATTGAGTTCCCACCAGTTCAACACCCTGCTATTTCTCTTTGAAAGTTTCCCCAATCCCCTTTCAGGACATAAGAGAATAGTTTTTTCTTTAGGAAGGCAGAGGGAGAAGGCAGCAGCAGCCGAGCTCCTCAGTATTATCTGTTGCTATAACAAAACAATGTTTTAGTCCAGCAGTGTAAATTCACTGCTTGCAAGAAAAAATTATCTGTTTCAGAAAAGCAGTCTGAATAATTGTACCCTGCATTGCTCTGTTGCTATAGAAACTTACTTCATTGTAGTAGTTGACTGTTAATCAATTTGTTTTTTTTTTCCATGTCAAACCTCAGTAAAGTCAAATACAGCAAATGTATGCCCAGAAAATCAGAATTCATTTTGTTCTGACTACTACTAGATTTTGCAAGTCCTACAGGAATACTGGACATTTTTGATACAATGTTTTTATTAAGCCTGTGAGTCCATCATGTTGCAGCATTATTAGAACAAAGCTCCAATTATTTTTATACTAAAAATAAGATGCAATTGGTTATTATTCTGAGAGCTCCAGAACAGCTCTATAGAAGATCTGTGAATAAATTATTGACAAAATGTATAACCTATGCTTCAAAAATCAGAACAAAGCCTGTAAGTTTATGCTTTTTGAGGTCATAATAGATCAAAGAACATATTTTTCTTAACTCTTATCCTGAGGTTGTTCATTTGCAATGCACCTTCCTTCTGGGACTGAAGACATTTCATCACAACCCAACCCGGCAAAGTGTTACAGAACAAGAATGAGAACACAGGCTACCAGAAAACAAATACCAAGGGCCAAATCCCTAACACAGCTATGCCATGGTAAACTCAGATTTCCCACAATCCCATAAGTACAATTCTTGGATATCACCTCATTTGCAAATCAGAATCCTTCTTCAGAAGTTTTAGAGCAAAAGGCAGCAAGTTCCCAATTTCAGCACTAGCTTTCCCAATACCCTAAAAGTAAGCAAAGTATTAGATACATTTAAGTAAGTGTTGATAGTTTTACTGGTACAGATATTGTGTGGGAAAACAGACAAACTAATAAGCTAAAGCTACCTTTTGCCTTTTATTAATCACTTTCTTGAAGAATTACCATTAAAGGGCTGAGTTGTCTCATGTACCAAACAGCCACACATCACTGTTTTTTAACTCAGGCTGATTTTTATCTCAAGCATAGGAGGGAACAATCAGACTGTTGTCACCTACTGATCTCCTAGAAGACAGTAGTACTGGCCGCTGAATAACTGCCCACACCTCCAGTGTTTTGCTAAAGGTCCTAGCAGAAACCTATATATCAGGGCACAGAACTGAACACAGTTAGGCTACTGACAGAACACAGCCCAGAAACTAATCATCCATCACACGGGTATGGGCTTACTAGTATTATACATGCTGTGCATTTCTGCTGCCAAAAATAATTACACCTTTAACTAGCACTGATATCAGCAAACTGTTTAAATCTAAATTCTCCTTTATACCAGCTTGCACTGCAAGCTCCACAGCTGTAAGACAGCAACTAATTTGGTGGTACAAATGAACAAAGGGTTCCCAAACGGCTGACAAGAAAGCACAAAAATGACATCTTCTATGGAATGAAATCTCTCTCAGCTTAGAGACTGGACTTCTCCAAGCACCCATTTCACCAGCATTCCCTTTTGTTTAGCTCTCTTTTATACAAGTAAAGCCTCTATCAACTTAGAACTGATAAAAAAATAATACACAGATCCACCAGATCAATGCCAGCCCAATATACTTTTTTGCCAAAGGAGTTATCTATTGCTCAGAGGGAAGGAGACTCCATGTTGCTATAGTGCAACACAAGAGTTGGCTTAACTAGCAAGCTGCTTCTAAACTGCTGCGGTAACTTAATCAACAATGAGCACTTTGTTACTCTAACAATGAGGAAAAGTATGAATCATCTTGAGCATCACTAAAGGGAGATTCATCTGGGCATCTATTTGAGTTATTGAGAACAGTTGTTTGCTCCATCGCTCCAATTTATAAGTGCTAAAGTGTGCTTAACCATCTCCGTTCAGTTCAGTGCATTTGCACAGACACAGAGGCTGCATTTTAGCTTAAACACAGAACTACACTTGAACAGCAACTTCACTGGCATGGAGTCAATTCTGCCAACATTATTAGAAGGACAGAAACTTCACCCAGAACAGTATCTTAAAACCTTGCAGGTGTTTGCTAACTGCACATGACACAGAGCCTTAAGTTGTTCTTCCAAGAGACCACAGCTTCACTACTGAAAGCAAGAAAGGCAGGCCAGACACCCCCATGTGTTAAACCAATGCAAAGAACTGGACAGTTACCCTTACAGGGAAAGATCTCAAGTTCACATTATGAAGTCCAGCAAGATTTTGCTAGAAATCGCCTGCATAATTAATGCAATTAAACAACAGTAATTCCTTAGTCAAATCTGGCATCCTTCTTTTCCTAAGCTCCATCCTGTATTTCTACAAAAAAAGGAAAGTGGAAAAAAACCAAAACAACAAACCTTCTGGATCAATACATAGCAGGCACACTTTTTCTTCAAAAGTTGCTTATTTATGAGTAATGGAGTAAAAATTTGAACTGACACACAAAATGGACTAAAAAACAGGTAAGAAATACTTCATTCAACAGTATTTATGGTATCAAGTTTCAAAAGTGTGTATTGTCTAACCATGGAACTATTCCTGTCCTTATATATTATTTTTTCTTGACACCCTAAATGCAATCCAGCAGCTACTGAAGGTACCACACTCTATTTAAAAAAACAAAAAAAAGTGCCTCTAGAAATATTTTCATTTTAAAAGGTCTGAAAAAATAAATTCAGCTTTACTACCTAGCTCTTATTAGAAAAGAAAGGTAGAAAAGTTATTTTTAGACGTAGCACCTGCCATTCAGACCACTAAATTATGCAAATTCAATCATCTAAACTATAAATAAAATCTTATTAACTTTTTTTAAAAGAAATCATTGCATAACTATTTTTCTGTAGTTCTGAGGGCAGCAAATAATAGAAAACCAGAAGAATGACAATAGAAAAAGAAAACACTTTAGAATAACTTCTGCCAAAATTTCATCACAATGATAGCTTCAAACTTGTATCATGCTCATGGTCCAATATCCACCTCAAATCTAAAAAAAAAAAAGCCTGCACAACGTTCATAGAAGTCTTAGTTACAAGAACTGTGACCAAAAAAGCATATCCTTAGAAATAAACTACCCAGTTAAAACATTACAAAAATATTACTTGTAGGATTACATATTTGCTATCATTACATTTGTAAGTCAGGAAGAAAATACATTTGTTACTCAGATTTATCAAGTTATCCTTGTGACTATGCCAGCTAAAGCACCCTTAAGGCATCATTCCAATAGTTTATTTCACCAGACTCATAGATTTTTAACAGATGAGTTTGAAAATATATTGGCATTGTTTCAGTATCCTGGGTCACTGCTTCCACTTTCTTTAGATGAAAGTAAGCACTAAGCCATAAACTTGAGTCCTCTCAAAGTTTTATGTGGTATCACTTTCCTGACAAAATGTATGTAAACTTCCTGTAGGAATTGGATTTTTTTTAACCCCTAGGAGACTGAGGATAATGAAGTTTGTTTGTAACTTCCAATGTTTACTCCTTACTCTAGGGCATTTTTTCAGTTAAAATTCTTGCTTAGACTTAGTGTAATATACACTTCATGTGTGTATGGGTACAAAAAAAGGGCATCCTTAAGATAAGAACTGCATAACACAGCTACCTTCCAATTCCACACATAGATATTTTTTTTTTTAAAGAAATAAAAATTATTAAATATTTTTTGACTATTACTGCCATATGAGACCCTTATGATTAACTCATGAAATTAAAGACTGATTATAGCAAGTAAACCAAAACCGAAATCAATTTGCAGAAAGTATCTACTAGAAATATATTATTCCATTATGAACAGCTTTACTGAATAATGCAAGAGAAAAATCCAACACAAGTTACAACACTACTTCTGGAAAGATTTCAACTGTAGCAGCTGGTGGTCCTGCCCACAAAGACTACAGGGTTACATTTAGTCTACTAATGTCTGCTAAACAGAAGCCAGAACAAGCAAATGCAACTGATTTATTTTAAGTCACAGAGGGGCAAGAAATGGGAGACATGTAGATACTAGAAGATGGATTGAATATATACATTTGGACTTACAAGTGGGGTGAAGGAAGGAAGGAAAAATACTTGGTTTCTAAAAAGAACACAACAGCATTATTGCCTTAACTTAGTTAAGAGGACAATGGTATTATTAGGCACTATTGGCACCATTTTCAAATAGTAATTTGTCAAAGATGGTAAACTCATAGTCATGACAACTAGACAGCAAACAGCCTTTGGATACACATCCTTCAATGCAAAGTATTTCAGATGGCTCCCTTTAGCCAGAGTACTACAATACCTCAAACCAAGGCACTAAATTTCATTCTACAATGTCAAACTACAATTATGGTCTGCAGTCCTCTCAGAGATGGGTCCAGAAAATGTTTAGTTAGAATCTGAGGCATCTTCAATCTACACTTTAACTACTAACAGTTAACTGTTTATCAGTTCTGCAGACGGTCAGATGTCAAAGCATAATGCACACTCCTCATAAATTAAGCACATAGCACAGTACTCAGAAATTCCAACAAGACAACCTACAAAACTCACTACACAGAAGTGTTGTTACATGTGACTGTTATTTGCATCTGTGGAACATTATGACTAAATTTTTCTCAATCTGCAAAAAATTAAGTACTACAATTAATTTAAATTGATTTAAACATTTTCCAACTGAACCAATGCAATTACAATATTAGTACAAATACACATCAATTTAAGAAAAACAAATATATACTTTCAGTGGCAAAACCAGACCAACCACATCCATGAAAATATTCAGTGCCTTTGAAAGGGCATGCCAATTTGAGGGTATGGCCAGCATAGCCTGGTATTCACTTTCAAACGTGCCAAACAAACAGGCAGGCATAGATAAATGAACTATTTACCTCGAAGAGCAATCCTTCAGAGGACATACTTCACTAGTTTTATGAAGTTAAGTAGTTGTGATGGAGCCATAAAGCACAGACTAGAAGCACAACAGACTAATGACACTATTTACAACTCAGAAGTAGCTCCCCAGATAGTAACAATCTTGCAAACTCTGTCAAGCGCAGGTTATTACCTCTTCCCCATCAAGAAACATTTACCAGTGTAACAGTGTCACTATAAAGCATCCTTTAAGGTTTTTTAAAATAAGTTTTTTATTCTTTCTTCTTAATGGAGTCAGACCTAGTTGGTCTATAAAAGTCTCACAATAAAATTAACACTTAAATCTACCTATACTCCTGTAATTTATTTTTGCTCTTCATTCCCTTTAGAAGTATTACTGAAAGAAAGGGGTTACCAAAAATTCCCACCATCCAGAAGACTCTACAGAAACATTTTGGAACATCCTTCCGACAGCCAGCTAGAATCAAGAAAGAAACCATCTTAAAGCATCATAAAAACTTGGAGGTGGTAAGTAGCGTCACCTGTTAAACAACTGAATTTCCTAGAGACTTTCAAATACCCACACAAGCACAGACCAACAGGCAAAGTACTACTAATCTAGCTACACCACCTCCACAGGACTGGTGAGTCCAGACTCAATAACTATTAGCTATAAGATAAGGAAGTAAAAAAGAAATTAAGTAATTTCTTGAACAAAGAAATTTACAAAACCTCTTGGAAGGGGAACAAAACAGATTTACAGAGTGTCACATCCAGCACATCTGAGAAAAGTGGATTATGCAAATTTCTCCAGCATAGAAAGAGTGTGTCTTCCCAGGTGCAGACCGGTACCAGATGCCTTTGAGAAAGTTCTGCTGTCTTTACTGCAGCACTTCTGTCAGTCACCTTTGCCTGCCCTCTCACTGACAATAAGAGTGATGTTTGATTCTGGTATAAATAAACATTGTAATTAACATATATTTAATACAAACACAGTTAAATGCTTTGAGATACTTAGTAGTAGAATCCAACAGTCTTAGTAAACCTTTCTTCAGTATCAAAACCACTGAAGCAAATTTGACTGCACACAGGAAAGAGGGAAAAAGCACACAACAAACTTCTCAAAAGCAAGCACCATATTAATCTAATTGTCTTCTGAAAAAGTAACTGGACTAAAGAAAAATCCCACCAGAAAATACAATGTGTAGTTTTCAAGTTCCATGAAGTACTTTAGTTAATGGATGAGAATATACATCACATATGTGGATGACAACAAGATAGGAAGCATTTTTTGCAGTATAGAGCACAGAATTGGAAATAAAAGCACTAATAAACAGCAATAAATGAAAATTCTTTGTGGCATTTATATATGACAACACAACAAAAGTCATGCATGGATAAAAATGGAGAAAAGCAGCAATATGATACGAAACAATCCAAGTGAGTCAACACTATGAGCACAATTCAAAAATGTCAACATTACTCAATACACAGACACAGTAGGCAGTAATTCTCCCTTACTCTGCACTGAAGTCAGGGTGGAAATACTATAAGCAGTTTAGGTACAAAGCTGGTGAAAGCTAACAGAAGCTAATGGAGAGAACAATCAAACATTCAAAAATCATGATCCAAGACGAAAACCTAAAAGAATGTTTGTCTACCTTACGAGAAATGAGAGGACAAATTAACAAGTTTTCAAATACATTAAAGCCAAAGGCAATAGTCAACTGTTGTCTATGTCTGCAGTGAATAACAGCATTCAGCCTGGGTGTTTTTTCCCTTGAAGAAATTTATTTGGATACTAGGGGGAGAAAGAAAACCAAGCCCCAAAACGAATTATTTAGGGAGGCTTTGGAATTGTTGTTACTGCAAGTTTAAGAACTGGTCACAAAGATGTAAGCATACTTCCCTCTGCTTCAGAGCAAGCTTATCTTCAAAGATCCTTATAAATATAAGCATTTCTATAGCTGATATATACTATTAATATGCACAGTTTTTTCAGAGGCCTGACATAGCTTGGTGATCTATGTATATGCATTAATATACATACATATATATATCTATTCACCTTCCCACCACATCTTGAGAAAATTTGCCGGTTTTCTCCACAGATTCCAGCTGCCAACCCACAACTGTCTTGCACTATTTTTCCCAGACCAATGTATTAAGCACAGTGACAAATGCCCTCCATTATCATGTTGTTGCAACAGGAACTTAGATAAACAGTCTATCGAATGGAAGTCACCAGCAAGAATAACACTTCTCATCTGGACAAAGAAGATGCCAGTAACAAGTCAGACATAAAAAAGGTAATTTGGAGAACTGCAAAGGAAGGAATTACATACGGCATCAGTATTTTCACTGATAACCAGGAACTGACAGTATGCTAACTCTTAATAAAAGAAGTTGAGAGATGAGATTACTTTCATCTTATTACAAATATAATTACTTCTAAGCCAGATGCTCAATGTCAGGTTAAGAAGACAGCCAACAGATTCTGCCCTCCATTCCTCCACCAACCTGAGTTTATCACCTACATATCCTTCTACTCCAAGACAATCACAAGATAATGCAATATTCTACAGTTACTGACAGACTGATGCCTTAGGTAGTTGCAGGAAAAAGTAGTACTGAAGAGAAAGCCTCCCTTCACAAAAAAGAGGTTCCAAAAAATGAAACAATCAGCATAAGGAAAGTCTGTCACCCATTAACAAATAGAGTATGTGGCTGGAATTTAAATACAATGCAAAAAGCATAACATAAGAAGGTAAACTACACATTCAAATTTCATGACTTCCCGAAGACACATAAATGCTAAGACTGCACATACAACACTGCTGCCAGTATGTACCTGCACATGACCATCACAGTGACAGCTGCAGACTAATGTGCCCGTAAACCTTTACAATACACAGAGAACACCACTTTAATTATCATACATACAATTTCTTAAAGGAAAATACACTAGCTTCCTAGCAGAAAGAGAAATAGGTTTGATAGTTTATGTCAGCAGTAATCTGGAAAGCCTTGCTTTGTCAGTCACTCCTAAGGCAAGGAAGATGAGAGAGCACTCCCTTTCCAGCCTAATGAATCGCCTAATAAATCATTTTGCAAAGCTAGCCACAAAACATATTTAAGCACTGCAAGACTGTCTCATAAGCAAGAACCAAGTAACAGCCCTCACTCCTGATTTGGGGATGCAGGAAAAGGCAACCCATCCAAGGCATCACTGAATCATAGTTTGAGCATTAATCTTTGCATTATTAAATTATAACCCTACTCACTGAAGAGGCAAATCCCTAAAATAGTCGAAAATGCTTCCTTTAAGACCTATAACTCTCCCAATCAAAATTATCAATTCCCCAAGAACAAATCACTCTGATGGGTTTGCTACTATCTAACCCCAAGGAGACAGTGCAACTAACCAAATCAAGAGAAAATCTTCCCGGAAAAATAGCAAGTCCTCCTGGTTTAGCAAGTTAAACAAGCTCAAACAGAGGTGAAGCACTGACAAAGACAGCAAGGACATAGAAGAGCACTGCTGAGAGGATACTTTACTGCTAGACCATCATTTTCAGCTGTCACTGTATCAGTTGTATTGACAAACATTTACCCCTTCTGTTTAACAAGGGATCACTGTACACATCTAACTTTAAAGTTGAAGTTAAGAATGACTGAAAGGGAAAGCCCACTAACAGTGCAGTTGACAATAATTATATACTTAAGTACAGTAACCACATCTCATTCCATTACAGTTTAATTTCTCCTTATTAAACTATAGGTTCACTTCTTTTTTCAATGGATCCAGAGCAGAAAGCATTAGTGTTCTGGAAGCCTGTGCTGCTCTCTTAACACAAAAAAAGATTAATTTTTTTTTTTATAAAGACAACTATGCACTGGCTCATAACTGATGTGTTTTCTATGGCATAGAAAATATGGAAACATGATAGTGTTGCATGGAAATGGTAAAGTTTAGTGATATCATGGAAACAAAAATCAGTAAAATCTCAGCTTCCATTTCAAATAGTTGAAAAACAAAGTTGGAAAAAAAATGCTTTAGCTTCAAGAAGTCTCTACAGACAGCTTGAAATGCTGTTCAAAACACTCTTCCTCTTTCTACCACACTACTATCATTGTTTGTACTCCAATATCTTCATCACTGTCCTGAACAGGAGACATAACTTTTTGATCAAGTTTCTTGGAAGAAGGATCAAGGTTGAAGAAATGTGTAATGAAAAAAATGTTTCCAGGGATAAGTTAAACATCCTAAACAGAACACATACATTAGCAGTCTACCTGAGAAGATGACTTACAAACTAAATATAGCAGATGCAATATTTAGGATTTAAGGGAAACTAAAAGAAGAAAGCTTAACATCACTGATTTCAAGAAATACTCTTTCAAGTGGTATCTTGGACTCGATATTATATCATGTATTCTTAAATGCCATTCACAGCTTAAGTGTGACACTTACTTGATGCATACTGATTTACAATGGATTACTGATGCAAGAATCATCTCAGTATCTAACATAGTTACTTAAAATAATATCCTTGTGGTTCTTTCTCTCATTTTAGTAAAACTACAACATTTTCTTAGCAAGAAAAGAAGCAGACCTTAAAATATACGATTTAAAAAAAACAACAGACAAAACCTAGCTACCCGATACACAACACAGTACAGCTTCACTAAATTCAACTCATACTCCAATATTCTGATTTAGCCAAAATGAAAATTATAAAGTAATTAGGGAAACTTTTTTAAAGGGATGCTTAGATAATTATGAACTAACAGCTAAAACGGACATTATTAACATCTGTATCATGCAGCAGATCACAAATAGGTTGGTCTTCTACAGATTAAGTCCCTCTACTCCTCCTGCCCTCAAGATCACGAAGGCTTGTAAAGGTTGATAGCTTGTCCAGTTTAAGGCAGAATTACATCCTGTCAATTTAGGTAAAAATAGTCATCTACCTTTTAGCAGAACCACACTATTGAACTTTTTGTTCTGAAAAACTCAAATAATCAATTGAAAAACTGTTAGTCTGTTACGTCAGCTTTGTACACAGACAAAAACATTACTACCAATTGAGTAGTTTCAAAATAAATTCCACTAAGCAAGTATTACAAGTTTAAGACAGACCATGTACCCCTTTATCATTTAAAGCATTTTTCTTAAGTATATTTCAATCTATTTCAGCTCTTTCTCTAGGTTCTCTTTGCTTAAGTTAATGTATTATACATATAGAATATACGGTGTATTTTACATTGTTATCACTGTAAAAGGTCATTGAAACAAATTCTGTTCCAACAGTGAGTATGTTTTACACTGCTCAGAGGAAAAAAGAGTATTTAGCACCTTAACAGGTACGTCTCAAAAGTCACAAGTTAATCTAACTAAAACTTTCTTGGTCACTGTGTATTACACCAGCAGCTTTTAGCATCTTGAAAATATATAGATTAAATTACAGTAGTCAGCTCAAAGTACTTTTTTTTTTTTAATTTGAAAAAGCTATTTGGTTCCCTATTTTCAATGAAGTTTCAGACTTTAGATTTTTGTTTTTCAGAAGCATGGCAAAAGATGACCAAGATAACTTGCAAGAATCACACGTATCACTGCTACACTACATAAAGGCCTGCTCCCTAATCTAAGTGAGAGAACCCTGCAGTTAAACTGTATGGGGAAAAAGGAACATAAAATTACCAGAATCCAAACATGGTAATGTTTTAGGATGTAGATTTTCAGAGATATTGCCACCCATAATACCTTAGAAATGGTAAAGACAGCAACCGTTTATAAATAGCAAGTAATGCATGACACAAAATACTCATCACATGGTTAAATAAACTATTGTCTAAGTATATTCAAAACTTAACTAGATTATTAAAATTCATTAATGGGCAAACCTAAAATCCATACACACATTTCCATGTAATTATACAGAACACGTCTGTTAAGTCTGTCACAGATAACCACGTAGTCTCTGTTCTCCAGTTGGTGTTTACATTTCATACAGAGGAGGAAGGCTACAGGCACGAGTTTAGGACACAGCAGATTCAGGTATAATTCACTGCTAATCTACGAACTTCCGGCACCGCCATGCACATGCCACTAGTTCTCTGTGCTTTCATCCCCTGGTGAATGGTGGGCTAAGAGCAAATTTCAACTTATTCACATTATGGCAGTCAAGTCCCAAGTATGTAATATAAGGAACACCCACTTTCTGAAACATAAAATAGAAAGCTGACAATCATTATATCTGTTTAAATGTATTATGAGTGAGACATGTTAACTCAGCACTTCTGAATCATCTGAAAGATTCTGAATCTTTCCCTAAATCAACATGTAGAAAGGGTTTTTTATAAAAGGGTGACTTGAGAGATCAAATGAATGTACTGATAGTCCTGCATCAAATAATGAGAGGTAAAGAGTCTCTCTTAAGTGTATCAGTGGTTCTTTACTATAAAAGCAACTTTCTCTGTGTTAATTACCTAACTTTCAAAACTCAGGTCATGGCACTGTTCACACTTCTCACATGGCTCACATTTGTCACATTTCAAAACAGTTCTGAAATCAGTTCACACTTGAAAGTCACAACAGAGGCCTAAAACTACAGTGAATACTGCAGCTATTCAGTCAAAGCCAGAAAGATACTGGAAACAGGGATCTGACACCAGTATAACCAACACAGGCATTAATGTCCAGCAAACTCAGACCAGAAGCAGCAGGTGAAGGAGGCCTAAGGTTGCGTTGCCAATGGAAAGCCAACCCTCATTTTTGCACACGAAGGAGGGCCTGAGCAGTCGCATCCCTCCAAAGGGCCCACAAGCACACCCCTGCCGTATTTGACGTTGACAATTAGCACTGAGACAGTGCCAGTTCCCTCACACAGCCCTCCAGCGCAGGCCTATATTCCCCCTCCTCTAACCGCTACCCCACCAGCCAGTTAATCGGGAGAGTGGCTGAAGCCCTAGTCATAACAGTCCGCAACGGAGAATCTGCCAACCGCAAGGCCGCCAGCGGAGGGTCGACGGAGAGGTGGCCCACCCTCTGCCCCCCGCCCACGGCGCAGCCCCCCGCGGCAGCACTCCCACACCCCAGTGGCAGCTGGCGGACCCTCAGCAAGCGGCCGGCGTAGAGCCCCGCCACTCCCCCATAGCCCGGCCGCCGAGCCCCGGTACCTTGCGGACCCCCTTGTAGATGTAAAAGTAGAGCTCCCGGCCCACATTGAAACACAGCCGGTCCCCGTTGCCGCTCTGGTCGTTGACGTTAACGAAGGAAACGCGGACCGGGTTGGATCCCTGCGAGTTGAAGGGCACCCGGTTAGGCCGGCTGTACTCCGAGTGGCTCAGCAGCTTGTACAGCCCCTCCCGGGTAGTGAACTGGGTCTTAATCTCGTTCATCTCCTTCCCTCCTCCCTCCGCCGCCATCTTGGAAAGGAGCATTCATCCTGCTCCAGTGCCCGGATGTACCGCCACTGCGCAACCGCCGCCGCCGGCGGCGCTCGCGCAACCCTGCGCGGAGGCGGCCACGCAAACGGCGTAAGGGGGAGGAGCGGTGGCGCCTGTTTACGGCGCGTCTGCGCAGGGCGGGCTGCTCAAGATGGCGGCGGAGCGGAGGTGTCTGAGTGCTGTAGGCGATGAGGGAAGAGGTGAATCGGGCTTCGGCTGCTGTGCGCGAGGAGAGTTTTTTCGGGCCCGCAGGGACCCGTCGCCTTAGTATGTGGATATCTGTCACTTGGCAGAGCGTGGACTGAGATGGTGACCGCCACGACCGGAGGTGTCAGCGCGCGCGCGCTGGGGCAGCCCCGTTTTGTAGGAGTGATGGCGCCTAGGTGAGAGCCCCCACTACGAGACAGCCGCTCAGTGCCACCAATCTGGCAACGCTCTTGGGCTTGTTTGACTTAGTCCTGGCCTGCTTTGTCCACAGGTTACTGGCGGTGCACCTGCCAGCTCCTGAACTGCTCAGTTGCTACACCCTGCTGGAAGAGTCTCATGGGCAAGACAGTTAAGAGACTGCACGTAGAAGCGTGCAGATTTGACGTTTCATGTTAAGTCCACGCTGCCCCTGAAGGAGACAGTACCACCATCTCTCTAGCTCTGCACTAGCCTCTAAACTGTCAGCTGCACAGAGCCCAGCTGGGGAGTTCATTTGAAATGTTAACCTGAAAAACTGGTTTTCATATAACGCCTCATTGTTCTGAGCATTGTGCAGCAATACAACTAACTCTTGCACAGTGAACAATGTCAGAAAGAAGTAGCATAAAGGTGGATTATTTTCACTGGGCAGGGAGGCAGGACTGTTTCTTCTGGCAGCAGTTTTAGCTTAAAGAATTTGTCCAACTACCGCTTCATGATTGACTCAATCTAAGACTGATATCCAACTGTTAAAAAGAGCTTTGACCTCTCTACTCAGGTTTGTATTTCCATTACCTCCCTTGCATCAGTTCTAGTAATCATGCATCCAAAAGGTGAGTCTGGAAAACTAACACACAAAGAAATGGCAGGTTCCCGAGTATGCAAGCTGTCGATCAGGATCTAGGCTGATCCAACTGATCACAAAATTGATAGAGCTGAAATAAGGACTCATTTGGGAATGTGCAGCTAGGGGAAGATGAACAGCACAGAGATAGATCATTTTATGCTAACAATTAAAAAACCCCATACTTTATAGCTTCATGCCACTGCTGTGTTGCTGTAATGCAGCGGCTACCAAAGGAGTCGACCTGTCTCTTGATTGTGACTATCTCCTGCTGCTGCTTCCTTCACCAGCAGCAGTGCTCATCTGACCTCATTTCAGAAAGAAATGGGGTTGAACTTGATCTCTGGAGGTTTCTTCCAACCTCGAGCATTCTATGATTCTATGAACAGGATTAAATAGAAAATGCTGACTATGTAAGGGAGGGTGCAGGAACACACAGCAGAGCCAGAGGGAACCAGGACCTCCCTTTCCTTCCACTAGATCAGCTCAACCACACAAGTCCACTCAGACTCAGGGAGTTAAAAGGATACACTTTCAATCAGTTTAGTTCAATTTAGTTTAGCTTGCAGCTAAATACTGTCCTGCTGTTGAAACAGCAACTGCATGAAACAATGGATCTGTACATTAACTCATGCAGAGTATTTATGTGAGTATCTGAACAAGTACATGTACCTAAACTTCCAAAATGCTGGGTATTGAAGTCTTCCTTGAAATTCTTAAGGTAAAGAATATCAGTAATGACCAGTAGAACTTGTCAGCTTATCAGCCAGCCCTGCCAGATGGTCTTGATGACCTGAAAGCACATAAAGTAGGTGAGCAGACCTACAATTATAAGAATTGTTGTCTTGAGAGTGGTTCTTTCATGCAGAAATTTCATGAAAGGGAAGAGGTCAATGTTTTCAGTCACTGAGTGAAGAGCAGGAAGTACAAGGATCTTTAGTAAAAATTATTTAAAACAGAGAAGTATTAAACAAAAAGTGTTGCTCTAAGCAGGCATACTTAGTATGTCTTATTTGTTGCACACTGACAACATTGGATAGATCAAGCAACAAAGCAGGAAACTGGTAGGCACAAATCAGGCTATCTGCTACTGATGGAATGGGTGTGATCCAAAGAATAAACAAAGTGAACAAGTACCTGATTATCAGCAGTACATGATGGTGCAGAGAGGCAAAAAATATGATGTAGTGTTTCAACATTTACCAAGAAACATCAATAAAAGCTGCTGAGAGCTTCCACAGAGAATCCAAGACAAATACTCATTTGAAAAACACAGCTGCAAGTCACAAGAACACTATTTTACAGCCCTATCAACAATACTCATCAAATACTTGGTTAAAGAATGGGGAAAAGGCAGTTACAGAGAGAAGCCTTCTGAAGACATTCTCTGTCTCATAGATTCTTCTGTTTCAAGCTAACTAAAGATGACAGTTTTTAATTGGTTCTATGAGGACACCTCTGTATGCACTGCATGAGTAATAAATAGAAGTCTTGTCAGATTTACTGCAGTATCATGCCTTTACTTCTTGGAAATGTTTTGAAAAATCGGAAAACAGACATGAGCAAAATTCATTAGCAATAAAACAGTGTGGTCCTTTGAGATTGATTTATGCAGGGCACAAATTAGTCCTGCAGTTTTTCAGGATGTGGTATTAATAGTGCTTTTGTTGGCCATGAGGAAACTGTAGCCTTGAAACTTGGTGTCATAGGTTGAGTTTTAGTCTGCTGCTATTCATACCATCCTGCCTCATGCCAGCTTCAAAAGGAAAGTGCTGGCTGGAGCAAAGCATTACAAGGCTTGAAGTTGAGATTGAAACATGGGAAGCTTTCTGTTCTGGTTGCTGGTTTTGGGTTCCCGGTTATGTGTGTTAGCTCTCTTCTGCTGAGATGGCAGCAGGACATGGAGGAATGGAGGAATAGCTCACTGACTTGGCTTTTTAGCTCTCTTGCTTCTGCTTGCTGCTGCTTTCTGCCATGCTTTTTCTACAAACAGACTATGATAATTGTTCATTGTATTCCATTTATTCAGTAAACTCTTATTTCACCCCGTCTTAACACAGAATGGGGGATTTTGCATGTTGTTTTCTTCCTCTGCTTCTGTGTTGGGGGAACAGACAGGTTAATGGTTTTGCTGTAAAACCTTACACTTAGTTAACACAAATATAGTTATCAACAGAATTTTTCCATGGTTGAATTGAAATGCTGTCTGTTACTTCCCAAAAAGTGCAACAATTGATGTTGGCGCTCCAGAAAACAACAAAACAAAACAAAAGATGGTGACTGCAACCATATTCCATCATACAGACAGAATTTATTGCAGTGTGTGCTGCCCGCAGATTATGAGGCAGGTATCAGGAGACTATTACTGGAGTGCCTGTCAACTATAGTATATCTGTCAAGTCCTGCTTGGAGTTCTGATGCCCAAACCAGTTTAGGTATTTAGTGTGACACTGGCATAAGAGTCAAAAAGAGTCAAATGCTCTGCACTGTCAAATTTTAATATTGTCAATGTGTGTGAATTACTAACAGAGAGAGAGATACATAGATACATAAGCAACACATATGAACCAATCAAAAGATTGATGCTGGTGAGGAGAACGGCATAATGGCATGTAAGTTCCAGTTAAAATGAGAAGAAAAAGAAGTGGTGTTGGAAATATATTTACAATTACATAGATGGACTTTAAAAGTACATCTAACTTGCTTTCATCATGAGAAAATGTTTATGGCATAGTTTCATAGCTCCTCATTTGCATTAAGAATCTCTTCTTAACCACTACATACATTTAACACTAAATACATGAGATAATGCACTATGATACATATTACAAAGGAAAGGAGTGTTACCAAGTACATTTCTGCTATGGGAGAATACATTGTATATTGCTTGTACCCTCATCCCCCTTCAAGATCTGTGAAACATTTTGGGTTTGAAATTCAGAGGTGTTTACTGCTTAAAAATAAAGTAATATTTTTAAAAAACAAACATTTGGTTTGAAGAAGGCAAGGTAAAAGCAACGTGCTTCGCAGCTGGGACTGAATGACAGTGAACTCTCTTGTGTCTTTGGAAGACTTCATTTTGCTGCTTGTAATCAGCTCTCTGTAAATTGTCTCCTGAACTGCTATACCTTACATTCATAGTGAAGAGTGCTTGCTGTTCTTGTCAACAACAGTTCTTATCTTGAAGCTGTAGCTATCCTGGAAATTACATTTTCTGAAGATAAGACAGATAATGAATTTAATTTAAATTCTATGGAAAGCCAGAGCTGTTGGCTTGATATGCATACAAATAGTTTGTGTTTCTAAGATGTGCTACAGCGTTATGTACTTCTCAAAACTCTTTGATCTGGAAGACATCCATGCAGTATTGCTGTAATCCATCAGGGGAATGACAAACCTGTGAATAAGTAAGGTCTGATGGTTGGCCAGTAGGAACAACTGAGTTTCTTACAAAACTGGAATTTCTGGACAGTGATGCTTTTCAGCACTGCAGTGTGAGAATGTGGTGCCATCAAGAAGGCCCAGAACACTCCTAAACTGCAATCTGTAGTAGACACTTGTGTGTTTGTAACAAGCAACAAAAGATTCAGTATGTAAATGGTTGGAAATAATTTTGTCTTCCATCAGAATCAGTTATTGCATTCAGCTGGTTTTCATTTGGAAGCTTGTGGTTACTGTGCTATGATACATGGTTATTGATAGGTGTTGCAGGGCAGCCAAGCAATGTCTAGTTGTGAGCAAGTTAGTTAACAATTATCCGTGCAAGAAAAGTGGCTGCCACTGTATGACTTAAGAATTCTTAAGCAGAATAAGGAAACCTGAGGAAAGTATCCTTGGAAAGAACAGACTTCAAAAGCCTAGAAAAGGGAGGCATTACTAGTCTAAAGTGAAGAATTATTGTTTTAAAGGTGACCAGAATCAAGAGCCTCGGAGCATTTTGCACATAAGGCAGGTATTTGCAGGAGTGTGTTGAATTTATCCTAGGTTCCTCAGTCTCTCCCAGGTCATCTACCTAAAGGATGGTGAGATCTATCTTTGTTGCTTTGATATCTTTCTCAAAGAGGAACTGAAAACTTGTTAGCACATTGTACATTCCCGTAACACCTTTCTTACATGAGGCAATATTATCTCAAACATGTTGCAGAGAACTTCAGAAGAAGAATGACTATTTGCCTTCTGTCCAATCACATGAGGAGATTTTTCATCAGTGTCATAATTTCAGTTCCATGGCTTGAATGACTATCTCAAATTTGGTTTAGATGAAGCATTGAAGTTTTAGATAGATTATCTTCTTACAGGGCATTTAATGTGCTTTTCTGTAAGATCACTGAAGCACAGGAGCTTTGGATACTGCATAGCAGAGGCTGTTCATTTAGCACTAGTTGAATCATTGCACATTTGAAGGAAGGAAAACTTATTTCTCTGAATTATATGCTGGCCCCATTATGGTCATTATCATGGTCATGCTCATGACTTTTGTTTGCAAGTCAAGAAGGGTGTAAGTTGAATTCACAAGTCTTCACCATCCATCAGGTGTTCAGAACTTGCTCATATCTAGGAAGTGGTGAGTGGAACTGTGTAACTACACAAAATTTCCCAATACGATTTTTCTCCAAAGTGGGAACATACATTTTTTTCCCCTTATAGGGATTTTGTCATCTAAAGACAGAGGTTGGCTGAGGAGAATGGGGATTTATTGCTATGATGCATGTCATTACTTTATGTACCTTATAATTTCATCACACAAAAAAATTTAATCATAAAAAATTACCAGCACTCAGGCTTTCATCAGTCTAAGTGCCTGTCTGACTAGGACTCTTGACTTTCTCCATGTTTAATGAGACTTGATCAGTTTCTGCTCTCTTTCTCTTGCTGCATATAAAGCAAATGATGGGATTACTAAGAAAAGTATGGTTTGAAGCATACCTATGTAGAGTAGGCTTTTGGGTCCCTGCTTTTCTGGTTTACCTGAAACTGCTCATACAATATAATGTTCTTACGGAACATATACTTAGCAGTAATCATTTAATCACTAGGTGTGACATTTCTTGTCTTTTGCCTCCATCTTTCTATGACCAAGTACTAGGTATAACATGAGTTATGTCATTCCCCAATAGCTGCTTAGTCATTTCAGTTAAATGCCCTCTCATGTCTATTTGTTTACTGTTGTTTTTATTTTCATAAGTAGGTATAATGTGCTAAAATTAAACACAGAGTAGATAAATAATAAATCTTAATGTATTTTCATACACTTTGATAGTAATAATGATAGCATTCTTTCCATGCCACCATGGTAGAATATAAGGTGTCAGTCTGAGAAGACCACAGGCAATTACTTTCAGTTTTCAAATACTAACTTCCCAATTCAGTGATTTGACACAGATGAGGACATTTGATAGATGCACTGGCATACTGGGATTTCCTAATTTAAGACCAGCTGACTACAGCTGTAATGTAGTCTAAATATGTTCATAGTCTCTGCATAAAAGTAGATCTGGGAGATGGTGTTAGGAGGCAGGATCAGTCTCTATGGAGAAGGAAAGCTGTAAATATTTGTAAGCTTAAACTAATGATTACAACTTTATTATTTTCATTTAAACATACAAAAAAAGCATAACATCTAGGTTGGACTCGATGATCTTAAAGGCCATTCCCAACCAAACTGATTCTATGAGTAGTTCTATGAGGAAGACAAGATATATCCTTCTGATTTTACCTAGGTAATTTTATATTTGTTTAGAGATTTAAAAATAATTTTTAAAATAAACAAGACTTATCTAACCTACAGGTTTCCTGAGACAGCTGTCAGCTCCTGGGGTGGTGATGAAAGGTTGAATCATCAAATACATAATTCACAAAATACTGAAACACAGTAACTATTATAAGTAATGGGCTCACTGAGAGGGTTACCTTGAAAAAGACTTTTATAAATTAAAACTCCTGTGTCACATGGACAAATATATATTACTCTCTCTACCTATATATAGAGGTCTGTTCAGTATGACTTCTATAGAGAATATTTATATTTGCTGTATTAGCTCCATCTGGTGAATTCTAACAGCATTGCAAACTAGACAGACTTCACACTGAATTCAAATGTCCCGGCTTCTGGACAGGTAGATACACAGAGACCCATATTCCTGCCTTTGCTCAGTGAAGGAACAGTGAGAGTACTTGGAAGGAGTCCTCATTAGTATACTATTAACATACTTTCTAAGCCTCTCTTTTGCTTCCATGGATTAATCTCACAAGTTAGGGTGCTACTACCTTAATTTGTATTCAGAAACATGAACAGTCTAATATTCTCTTCAGCCACTCCCCATTCACAAATAGAGATATATTTCATTTCTGTTCATCTGTGCTGTTTGAACTGAGGCCATGTGTGATAGGATGGAATCATCTGCTCCTGTAGAAAATTTAGCTTTAAGATTCTGAGTGTCTGTAGTCCACTTGGTATGATTGCAAAAGGATGACACCCATCCTGTAGAAAGTTCATTTTAGAGCAGCTGTTAATGAACATAGTTGTGAACTGCTTTAGATGGCTCTGCTTGAGCAGAGGGCTTGGATGAGAGATTCCTTCCAAAGTCAAATACTGTGTGATTCTTTCAGCTTACCCTTATAATTTATATTTGTGAAACATAAGTCAACATTATTTTGAATAGGTAGCATTTTACTTCTGTGAGAATAGATGATTATGAAAGCTTTTTCAAAGCGCAAGATCACAGTCAGCTTCTAAACAACAAAGAAGGAAGCTGCTTGCCTCTAATAGATGGGTTAGGAAACCAGTCAGCCTTTGATACATGGTATGTCAGAATAATGCATTCTCAATGCCTGTCTTGATTTGCTCCATGCCTGAGGAATCTTGTTCAGTTTCTCTTTCCTTCTCCCGCTGCATGTCTAAACCAAGTGATAGGCTGACTTTGTGAAGGTTTCATGCATGAATACATTCAGCAGAAAGACAATTACTCTTTTACTGCCAGACTTAGCTGATGAAGATTAGTTGCTCTGCTAAGGTAGTCTGAAATGTGGCTACAGTATGTTTCTTTCCATGACTTCATTTTTGAAAATTCAACCATAATCTCTCTAATCAGTATAAATTATGATTTGTTCTACTTCTTGTCTTCTTTCCTTCCCACAGCTGTGACAGAAGAGAACTGTGGGCAAACCAGCTGGAAGCAAGGCACAAGGCTCTCATGGTCTTTATTCAAAACAGATGAATAAAGGGGGCTGTTTAAATCATAACTTCAATAGGAACATTAAATAGGAGCATATCTTACATAGGAAGGTAAATAGGTTTCAGACTTTTTTACCATTCAGTGCTCAACAGGAAGAACTTCATACTGTGACATGTCTCTTCAATGAAATGTGTTTCCTTGCAGTATTATTTTGACTTGAATGGATTATGAACATATTAGTCTCATCATGATATCAACTAAGCCACTATCTCTCATTCTCCCAGAAACATTTAAGATTAGTCATAAAATTAAATAATTACCTCAGAGCATTCCTATACAGGTAGTGTTCCAGTTAAAGGACAGTGAGAATCTCCAGTCTAGGTTATGTGGGACGTCCTAGAATGTAAATGTGAAATTAATTAATGATAATAAATCTTGTGATGACTTTTCTTGCTTCATAATACAATTTAGCATGACCACACCAAAAATCCTACTAATTTTCTCGTTTAAAAAATTATTTGTCCTACTCAAGCAACAAATTAAGAATCAGAGTGAAGTGGAAATCCAAAATATGCACTGGAGTATTAGTGATACATCTGAAATAATAATTACATTTCTCTGCCTTTTGCTCTTAAGACATACATTTTAAAAAAATGTATTTTTCCACTCTGTTTAAAAGCCACATGCTACAGTCAAGTGTGCGTGCAGTAAGGGTTCAGATTTATTTATTCTTATTAACAGTGAATCTGTACAAACTGCTGATAAGCCAGTGGATGAGGAGAAGACTCTTGCCTTCCAGTCTGAAATAGGTGTTTATCAACACTTTTTATTCCAGTGAGAAAATCTTTATTAGGAAGCTAGTCTGCAATTCATTAGTTGCAAGTAAGCTAGCTATTAATATGACTTAGCCAGTAAAATACTATCCAAGTATATCCTGAGAATGCTCAAGCCTTCTGTTGTGATCTCTGGACAAAATCCAAAAAAGGCTGGATCCTGGGAATGACACAATCTGACAAGCACTCTGACCATCATGGATCCAGGCACAGGATAATCAAAGCTGACTCCATTACTAGTGTGAAGTCCAGCAGCAGATCTTTTATAGAAACATTGCTCATGCTGATGTCTCCAGGATCAGCTTGGGGTCACTTCTCTGTCTACCCAACTGCAAACATGCCTGTGCTCACAAAGCAGAAAGACAGGCAGTATGCCTATCACCTTCAGTTCAAGGCTTTCTTGCTGTCATTGATAACAATAAATGTTAATTAATGGAATTTGCTGTTCTCTGTCTTGCAGATATCTAATGCCAAGTGAACACACTGCAGAACAATAGTGGGACCAGCAGTGCACAATCTGATATAACTGTGTCTCTGACTTTAGCAGCAAATTTGCCCTGGTCAGGTTATTACCATTGACTGGACTTTGCATAGCAAAAGAATAAAGATGGCATCACACAACACAGCATCACTCCTGTGTTTCATTTTTAGTCAATGAAATTCTGCTTTAGAGACTCCTGTTGCAGTTCATATGTTGCTGTGTACTGCTGTGCTTAATCAGGAGTTTGAGAACTGGGGACATATACATTGAAATGGCGTAGTTGCTGCAGGTGTTGCATTTGTTGGGCACAGAAGGGGGGTAAAGCACAAGTTCATCATTAACAAGTAGTCCATGCTTAAGAATTTCTGATTACAATTATATTAACTCTTCATTTCCGAAAAAGCTTGCTATTTGGCCATTTGTGCTGCCATTAAAACTCTCAGATTTCATTTGAGAGAAACTCCGTGGCTGTAGAACAAAGATTACCTTAAATTCGAAGGAAGACCAACGAGAATATTTGGAAGAAAGGCAAATCAAAGAAATTGTAAAGAAGCATTCTCAACTCATCAGCTATCCAGTTACACTCTTTGTCAGTGTCTTGTTTGAGATGCTAATAGTACATGCTTTGAAACATTGGTTGCATACCTAAAGTCTTTGCATCATTCCCAGATGCTACTAGTACTACTAGCATTAACATTTACAAAAAGTACTCTACATAACATTGTGTGATAATTATTCAGGGTTTTTTCCTAACGATGTCTTTAAGGGTAGTACTGTCTATGTAGGACAGAGTTACACCACTTACCAATCAAAGCTAGATGCTGAGCTTCTCATTCACCAACCCAGAGGGTGTCTAATAAAGATAACATTTACATTAGTGAATATAGTAACACATGGTTTTGTTAGAATCTGTATTACTTCACAATGAAAACACGTGTTTCTAGCTGAAGAGCCTAACGATGCAAGTGAGACAATAAATTCTGAATATGAATTGTATACTGATATATCAAAGTTGTACATTTGGCACCAATCTCGTGACATATTTCAATATGCTTCTGAAAGAGGTGATGCTGGCACTGATTAATTCGTAATTGTGGGTTTTAAGCAAGAGTTACTTATGTATATAGTTCCAAAACAGAACAGACAAGCAGAAGGCAATGCAGGAAGGCATTGCAAATGCAGGTGTTTCACTATTATTTCATGAATGAATTCTACAAAACTGCAAAACAGAAAAACTTCTTGTATGACCTATAATGATGTTTACCTTTAAAAATGCAGTGACAGGCAGGGAAGTCAAGATTAAAATATCAGCAAATTAAAGAATATAATGGAATGTGAAAGCAGAAATTAATAAATGAAAGAATATCCCATTGTACTTTTCTGTCTCAGACAACTAAGAAGAAGCCAAGTTATGGTTATCTTTGCTATAAATTCAGAGCTCAATTTCTATCAGATGAAAAAAACTCGGAACAGTTCTGCAAATTTACAGGTAAGAGAAATACTTCATTTTGAACAAATGGTCTGAGGAAATACAATTTTAGGCAAGTCATTAGAAAGAGCTGCCATGCCCTGAGGAAGAAAAGCTGAAAAATCCCTTCTTCTACTGTCCCAATCCCATTCTGCAACTTAGCTTTGTAGATCTGCTGTGACACAGAAAATGCATTCTGTCATCAGTTTTTTTATAGTTTGATTTTGTAATTTTCTTCGTTAGACTGAACTTGCTGCTTTCATTGTAAACACCAGGCATTTAAAAAGTAACTTGAATTTGACAAAATAAAGGTACTTTAACTATTCCAGACATATCTAATTCAAATAATGTGGAGATGCAGAAATCCTGGGCTGTCAGCATCTAAAACAGTTTTGTCAATCAAGGGAGTCAATGCAATTTCCACCCAGATGAAAGAGCCATCCTGGAGGGTTTTTCCTCTCTCTTGTTTTGCTAATGATGAGAGAGAAAAGACAGAAATATTTCCTGGTGAATACTAACCAGCACCACCCCAATTAAGAAATAACCAAATAATCTGGTGACTTCTAATAACTCTAGTCTGTCCTACTTTCATAATGTAGATCAGATGCATTATACTGACATACATATTAAGTGGTTAAGAATACCCTTGGCTCAGCTGACTGCAAAGCAGGATTTCAGCAGAAACAGTCAAGTTGCTTCAGGAGATTTGCCTCAGCATGGCAGGAAGCATCTCTTTCAAAGAGATAAGAATTTCTTTTCCTCTAATTCATTATGCCTGGTTACTGTGGCCTACAGATAGATTTGTATATGATTAATCAAGTACTTGTAAAGCTCCTGACAAAATTTCTCAAAGTACCAACCCATAGTCAGCTTTAATCAGAATCATTTTACTGCTACTATTCTTTTTTCAGCATTCTTTTGTGGAAAGGAAGCTGAGATTCAGACCTCTCCTGTTTTTTCACAAGAAATCTTTTGATCTGCCTGACACAGAAGGAAAATAACATTAAACTGTGGCTAAGCAAAGGTTTCATCATGGATAGCTGTCAAGACTTCATCTGTGATTATCTGAAAGTACTTAGTAATTTTAGTATTTTTAGTGCTTTTTTTCCCAGTAACAGTATCTCTTGAATAAAATTAAAGCAGTCTGAAATATATATTTAAAAACAGTATTTTTTAAGTCTATCAGCCATATACTGAAGTGTCTACCCAGAACATATAGACAGATTTAAACGAATTTCTTGATTTTTCTCATTGGTATGGAGTGCCAAAGTAAAGACTACATCCTGTGTTTGAAATACTAGAAAGAATCAACTTCATGGACATCTATTTTAAATGCTAATAATCTCACTTCCTAAAAAACATAGAATCTGCAACTTGTAGATTAAAAAGAAATCCTTTGATTTCTAAAACCTTTGTTGAAACATTCTTCATGATGAAATTTGAAATGCTGAGGCATGTAGCACCCTTATAGTATAGTCCAGTGTGTACTGAATTCCGAAGAGCTGACTTTAAATATTTCTTCACAGATACTGCAGCAGACTAGAATTATAGAGGTGACAAGAAAAAGTGTAATAATCAAATTCTTCAAAATTTTCCCTGACCATCAGAAAGAAAGAAGACTTATAACAACTTTTGTAAGCAGTTTCCCAGAATGTGAGGCATTCTACCTGGACACCATTTTCAAGGAGGGACAGAACTGTCAAGGTATAAAATAATCGGTTGCTCCACAAGGGAGGGTGAGTTGGGAGCCACAAATGAAAACAAGGCAGGCAGGGGCAGTGAGTGTACTGACCTCACCTAAATAAGCAGAGAATTGGTCCAGTGACATTTCACCTATTAGCTCAATCATCACTGCACAAATCTGTAATAATGAGGTAGGTCCAAGGACAAGCAGTCAGAACAGCACAATTAAGTTGGGATCAGCAAAGTACAGGGCTGACCCCAAGCACAGCTACAGCATAGCTCAGGCAAGGATAAAAGCCAAGGGCCTGGGCTTAAGTGCAGCTCTTAAATTAAGATGGGAAACCTTCCATCAAAGCTTCTTACAGCTCTTTCTTGCACTGCTCCTTTCATACTGGCCAGGCCCAAGATAACTTGGCTGCCTGATATCAGAGGTAGTTTTGAGTCATAATTCAAACTCAACAATTAACTAAAAATTCACACTGCAAATTCTTTCTAGAACCAGATTTATCAGATTATTTTCTGCACCAGTTTAAGAAGTTGTGCAAGAATCTTCACTTCTTCCCATTTCTGTGCCCTCTTAAAAGTGAGATGGCTGTGGTTACTGCATGCTCGGTATCCTCAAGAAAAATGTGTGGTTGGTTTTTTAACATAGTTGATGCTTACTAAACCTGCTTTCTCAAGTCTTGAAACAACTAAAATTCCATTCACAACTAAATCTAAAGGTTTATGTGATCTCCACATCAGATTGCTCTCACTCTTTCTCTGAGCCTTTCTTTGAAGATTCTTTGTTTCTAGGAACTGTGATTATTAAGTAGATGCTTCAGAAGTGTTCTTGAGGTATGAGGGCCCTTTCAATAATTTTTCATCATGATTTTACTGAAGTCACTATAACATTTTGATCACAGAAATGTCTTATTTATATAAAATAATATCTTCTTTACATAAAAACTTCTTTATTCAAAAACAAGTGATGTTACCAGTACAAGTAACTGAATTAACTACTTTCAACATTTCTGTCATGCCCCCATGTCACATCTGTGTTCACTAATTTGAAAAATAAATACTATCACATCAGGACTAAGTTAGTGAAGTATGGAATACATGCTTTGTGACATAATTTCCAATAATAATAGTTTCCTAGTTTTTATTAATTTAGATTTAAGGTTTTGGTGTCTTCAGTTCTATTGATTTGAGAGATAAGTTTAGTCACCAAGTCTACCACACACAGAAAGCGGCATGAGCTTCATACATACTCATACCTGCTAGTAAATATGCAACAGCATTTAGCTGTTATGTGTACTAAATCTCAGTTTAGTCTTCTTCAAGCTGCTGCTTCTTCTGAAGTAGGATCTATTGAAACTTACACCTATGAATGGAAAAAAACTCTTAGCTATAGATAATAAAAGTTACAGCTGCCACCATATCTATTGCTCTTCCTCCACAGTTAGCATTTTTGTATAACTATTCCTGATTTAAGGGGGCTCTGAGTGGCATGATATTCTGCTGTTGTTCTCCAAAACAAATAACTGTGTGTACTCTTTTTTTGGTCCCATGCTAGACTAAGACAGTACACATTTCAGCTGACAGGTACTGCAGTCATCTTGTAATGCTCTCACAGCAAAGAGCAGAACCAGATACTGAAGAGAAACACTTGTAGCTCTGTGGATAATGATGTGTGCTGTGTTGCAAAGTTTGCATTGTACATTATGCATTTAATCTAGGAAAGTGTAAATCATTATATAAGGTATATAAAGATAGTATCTCTTGTTCCATTCATTAGGGAACATTAAGATGAAAACCTGTTTTAAAATATCAGATTGTAGTGGTTATAAACTTAATCTTTTATTTTTGTAACAAACAGCATACAAAGTAATTATGATAAGGCAAAACAATTATTCTGAGGCCTTGTTAACAGCCTTTCCCTGTTCATACTCTCAACCTTCCTATTGCTGCTGAGTTTGTATTATAATTGACATTTGTTAGTAGTGAAACTGTGGCCTTTTGCTATAACAAATACACTATTGTTTGGCAGTTTAAATCCCTTCAGCATTCCTTCTGACAGAATGACTCTGACAGTTACCACACTCCCCAACACATACTTCTGGCACCATAAACTTTTAGAAAGAGATGTGTACATATTGCCCTTGGTCTGTACAATTATTGCTGCCACCTTCAGTTCAAAAGCACAACTGCATCTTGTGAGATCCATTTTCACCACAAAAATACTCCAAGCGACTACCGATCCCATTTCTAGTACGAATCAACTTTTTCTTACAATCATTTTGTCTTTCAGTAAGACATAAGAAAGTGGGGAACAAGACAGCCTGAAGAACAGTTATAACAAGCACAAAGCCTTGCCCAGCCAGAGATCTCTAGCTTGCTTTATATTTGCATGCATAATTCCATGTGTTAAAGAAAACTAGGCACAGATCACCGCATCTTTCTGTTTATGTCAGTCTTCTGAAATCTACTGTTTAGGTGATTTCAGTTGTTGCTGGTTTGTTTTCCTTAAGTAAACCCTGAAGCACTGAGATAACATGACAAATCTATGTCAGAACTCCAACAGAACTAATTTTAAGGCAATGGTATAAAAGCATTAAGGCTACAAAAGCAACACTCAAGTTAGTTAAATGCTGGAATTAGAATTCTCAATGCAAATGTAATTAAATTCCTTCATGGCTTATAGAAATTAAAAAGTCTTATTTAGCAGCACAGAAGAAACCTTTGATGGAATCAGTAAACCCCAGCTTTTCTGGGTGTTTTCTTTAATGCTTTGAACATTAAATAACTTTCTCCCAGACATCTTTTGCTTTGCTCTTTTTTAATTTTGCAGCTTTCATATAGAAGGAGTTCTATGAAACTGTGTAATTAAAGACTCTATTACAATGAAAATGTATAGGGGAACAAGTATGGGACCAACTTAGGAAATCACTAAGTGCAGGACTGAAGCCTATGCAGCCTAGCACAGCATTGTATCTAACTTCCTAGCAGGTGCTGTTGGTACAGAACAATTTCTGGGTAAGGAAGGCCTGGCTCTTTAACATTGGATTAAAAACATTGGATTAAAATCTGAATTTTCTGAAAGCAAAAGTTGCTCAGATTCTGACAAGAAAATGGCAAATTGGTTACCTGCCTGGGCTTTGAATTTTGAATTAGAATTTATAGAATATTAGAATATTGTGGTTGGTGGAGCGTTTTACCTTTGCATTTACAGTAAAGTTGGAAGTAGTAAATCTTAAAGAATAAATTGCAGTTGCCCCATGTTATTTAAGACCGTATAATCAGGAGAAATGAAATCCCATGTAACTGTCCATCAGACACTAGCAATGACAGTTGTTTAAAAATATGGAAGAACATTTTCAGTCTACTTTCCTAAGGAAATGACACACATGCTGTAGTGTGGTTGCTGTCCATCAGTTCCTCCCTAAAAATGCTGACCCATTTAACCAAGCCAATCAAAGTTAACAAAAGATCAGAGATCCTAGAGATATTAAAGTTGGCAAAAATCAACAGAAGGAAAGAGCAGGGAGAATTCAGTATCATCCTCCTTGTGGGGTGGGCCTAACAGCTTGAAGGCAACAACTAGTTCTTCACAGGGTATACCTGTGTGCACTAGCCATAGGATGAACTGCTTCTCACCCAGGTGAAACAGTCAAGGAAGGCAGATGAGGGGTTTGGGACAATGAAGAGAAGGGTCAGGAGCATCTAGGGGATATAGGAGAGAGCAGTGTGTGTGAATGTAGAACTTGACAATATAAGGCTTCAGAACTTCCCCCATTAATAGAACTAATTCTTAAAATATGAAAGTATATGAAAGCATCTTAATCTCTTGATCAAAAAAATAGAACTATTTTACTCAGATTATCCCCCAAAATTAACTCTGACAGAAACCAAGTCTGGAACCAGTCTTTTTTAGCCTAAAACTGAAGCAATATAAAACTGGGATTGGGTAAAATAGAGTAACCATAGGAACAAAGTGCCTATCTTCTCTGGATCTCACTACATAACAGAACAAAAAGCACTTAAGTTGTTCACATGCCATGAAGAAAATATTTGTTTCACACAGACACAGTGGAACTTGCAATAAGCAGAGCTGGGAAAATGTAGATGATTTAGTATGATGTTACTTTCTCCTAACGCTTTCAAAAGCTGAATATTTTTAGTAGGATTTAAGTGGATAAAAATGCTTGGACAGGTTTCCATAAATTGTAATAGCTTAGCATTTCTCTAGGATACAGATTTTTTTTGACACAAAGAGACATCAAGAAATATTTCAGTTAAGGGAATCTGGATGCAAGAATGTATCATCATGTCCTATGGAATTTATACTATACCAGGACTATTTTTATTCTAAAAATAACATGAAAGATGTTGTTATGCTTGGGTATAACTGCCACACTTTATTAGGATAGTGGTAGAAAGCCATTAAGCTGCTTTATGGAAGAAGACAGCCAAAGGCAGCTGTCAGACCATTGAAATCAGTCACCATGCAAAGAAAGGCTCAGGAGAGGATTTTGGTGCATACTATTTTGGAAAAGTGTGTGTGTTTGGAGAAAGAAAAAGAAATGCATTGAGAAACACCACAAAATCAGACTCAAAGAAGGTACAGAAAACAACCAGACAGGTTAAACACCAAAAAGGTGAGCTGCAGAATTTTCTAGGCCGAGCATTGGCTGGAATCCAGCTTTTTTCAACAGCTTAGAACTATGAGCAGGTAACCTCACTCTTCCAGGTTGATTTCTCCTCTGTGCTGAACAGCAGCTCATCTATACACCCTCTTATGTTATTGCTGACACCAGAACTAATTCTTCCTTCTAATGAAAATAACCTGCAGGACCCTGTATTTTGGCCAGCTGCTTGGGTCACAGCTGTAACATAACTATTTTGAAGGGCAGAATCCTGTAAGTCATTGCACCAATGCAAAATCTGCAATGGAATAAACTCTAATTTTAACTCCTTGATGGGTCCTATGTGGTGGTCTTACGTGCATACTTAGTGTATCTTTTTGTCAGACACTGAAAAGCACTGAAAGCTTCCTGAAAGACATAATGCTGCAAAATAAAATCAGCTCTGTAGGCTCTGATTCAATCAGATTCCCTTGTCTTGGCAAACTGCAGGATAATGGATACTAAGAATGTTAAATCCAGTATCAGGATCTTTGGTTAAATGTATTCACAGACCTAAGTAATGTAGTATCTGATTTACAGGGCACACTACCTAGTATAATTTAGGATGCTTAAGTGGGGAAAGGGCAGGTTAGGCATATAAAATTAAATTCCCAAAAGTCAGTCTGATAATGAACTAGAAAGCAGACTGGGGTGTTTCTTAAGAGCAAACAGAAGATATCAAGTAGTTGAAGTTGGGATACACTCTTCTTTTGAGCAGAGATTGTCTAGATTCATGCTTACATCAGTATACAGTTTTAACATGTAGCTTCTCTTAGTATTTATATCCCAAAAGTGGATCAGCTCCAAGAAGTAAGTTTTAGAAGCTTGCTCTGGAACATACGTGATGCAGACCATTCTCCTGAGATGGAAAATCTGCATTTAACTTCCTGCTCCCAATCAGGTTTTTCAGGGTATAAAAATAACCACTTTGCAAGATGCTGTAATCACAAAGCTACTGGGTATGAAATATGTACTTAATCAAAGCCTTTATGCAAGTATAAATGTTTGTACAAAGATGTCTGTGGCTGTGCCCTCCAAACATCAAACCAAGCTTTCCCACAGACAGCAAAGGCCATGTCCAGGATGAGAATCCCAGTGGGCTTCAGGCTTTGGGCTGTAACAAGCTAAACAGCATTGTGATCCACCTCATGTCTACTATCAGCATTTAAATCCTTATGTAAATGCATAACTATGTAACTCTTCTGAGCTTCTCGGATTTGATCCCTTGACTTTTTTTATTCTGAACAAATACCCAGACTAAGAAGAATGGTTTTATTCAGCTTGCAGACTGATACTTTTTTTGTGTGTGAGAAGCGAGTGTTTTCCCTGATTAAGCGAAACGCTTTACCACAGAATCTCTCATCCGTGATTCACCCAGCTACGCCTGGCAGAGCAGACGGGACCTGCCCAGCAAGCAAGGCAAGGTCGCGGTGCCTGGCACCCCCACAGCTCCCCATCCTGCCCCGCAGCCCCAGTCTGACAGGGAAGCAAAGGCGCAGCCACGAGCACAACCGCCCTGCCTGGTGCCGCCTGCTTGGGGCCAGACTGGCATGGCCCTCTGCGACTCCGGGGACACCGAAGGCCAAGAGGAAAGAGAGTGGCTTCCCGCCCCACACCCCGATTCTAAGCTCTTCTCTCTGAAGAATAGGGCGAGAGAATACCCGCGCTTTCTAGGCCCTTCTCCACAGCACAGCAGGACACACCGCGGGGGGGGAGTGGGGGCGGAAGGTAGAAGAGGGTAAGAAAAAAGTAGACAGTGCAGCCCCGCCTCCTTCTAGGACGTTCCGAGGCGCAAGGCATCGAATGACGTCACCGCCCGCTTGCGCAATCCCCCAGACCCCTCCCCTCAGCGCCGCGCGCCGCCAACCTCCACTTCAGACGGCTACAGCGCACGCGCCCCACTGCCACCTGCCCCCGCGGCCCCCTGGCCGCGCTGACGGTTGGACAAACGGGGAGCATGCGCGCTCATTCAGTCTGCGGGCCGTGTGCAGACCGCACCTTAGCCTCGGCGGCAGAGGCAACGCAAAGCGTCTGCGCGGCACTCGCGCTCTAACGGGCATCTGTCGCGGACGGCAACTATTGGCTGGGAACGACCTAACTCTGCCCCTCGGCGGCGTGGCCAGGAGTCTCCTCCTCTATTCCCCCTTCGTCCGCCGCCCCTGCGCCGCCCCCTCCCCCGTGCCTGTCAGTGAAGGTTCCCGATGGTTCTGGAAGGGGGCGGTGCCGGCCATATATAAACCGAGCGGGCGGCGGGGAGCGCGCACTAGTGGCGGTACAGCAGTGTGGGTAGAGCTCGTTCGTAGCTTCAGTGAGGACACCAGCAGCCCATTTCTCCTGCAAAGGTGAGCGGTCCTGGCTGCAGCGGGCGGCGGTTATCCACAAGGGTTGGCCATTCGTGAGCATTTCCTGTTGAGATTGCAGCGGCTGGTGGATTGCCTCCGCGTTTTGTTGGTATTGGGGGTGCAGGACGATGCTAAAGGGAACCGCGTGGCGCGGGACGTGCCCTTTCTGTTTCCCATTCCTTAACGAAGGGTGAAGCGGGATTGGTGGGGTACAAAACCTGAAAGTCTTAAGTGGAGGTGAGAGAGGGTGAGGTGCTGGTATCTCCGGAGTTCGTTTTTTTTGGTGTGGTTCCCCCCCTACCGCTCCCCCCTTTTTTTTTCGCTAAGGGGGGAGGCGCAGATAGACAAACAGGCGGGAGGGTGCGGGGGGCCCCAGTTTTTGCATTAGCAGAGCTGAGGGAGTTGGGAGAGGTGGGTGGGAGGCAAGGCAGTATATTTTTGTAGTGTACCCTTGCAGGTTTAGGTCGCCTTGCGGCGCGGGGCAAGAGGGGGTGATCGGATGCCGTTTCGCTACTGGGGAGCAGCCGCGGGGGGGGATGGGCAGCGAGCGCGCTTTGCTCAATGAATGGGCGCTCGGCCACGAGAGCGCAAGATGGAAGGCTTGCGGGGGGGGGCGCTGAGGGGGAACGAAGAGAAGCAGGAAGGAGCTGGGGAAGGGGGCTGCAAGGCAATGCGCCTGCGGGGGGAGGTGTACGTGGTGGGGGGCGCGCTGCGCGGGGCTGGTGCTGATTGGGGGTGGGCGGAGGGATGGAGGTGGGGGTGGGGGCCGAGGAAGGCTCTGGCAGTTTCTAGAATCTTTTCTGCTTCTGAGGAGAACCTGCAGGGGGCGCGCGCGGCGGCTCCACCCGCCCGCGGCTGGGCTCGGCATCGTTTAGCGGGCGCTGGCCTGAGCCTCGCCGGCGGCTGAGTGGCTGCTCCTCAGCCGGCCGGCGCTGCAGCTGAGGGTCGCGGAATCGCGCTCGGCTTCCGTTCACTCTCTAGCTATTAATGCGCGATCGGAGCCGGAGTGATTAATTTTTTGGGTTGAATCGTGCGAAGGGTATTTCGGGCAGCAGAAAGCCGGTCAAGTTCGGGCTACCTATCTGTAGAACGGTGCGGCTGGACCGTGTCGCTACAATAAAGTCAGCGCCTGCGTCTGGAGGCGATAGTTGCAGCGTAGAAAGTGGATGTGAGAACAGTACTTCAAACAGAAACTTAGCTGGGAAATGGCTACAGAGTAATAGAACTAACCACTTAAATGTTTGGCCAGGCTCTCAGTTGTACTGTGTGCTTGGCTCGTGTCGAGGGGAGGTAATGACTGTAATAAACGGAGCAAAAACAGTGAATGTAATGCAAGTGTGTAGTTGGAGTTTTGTGTTCGGTTGCTGTGTTCTTCAAAACTCTTGAATTGTTGCTGATAGAGAAACAAGATTGAGCGGGTTTTGTGGTTCAGTACTGCTGTATTTGAAGTAGTATTTAAATATTTCGATTTCAGATTACCATTGTCGCAGCTGGCAGAGGGTGATATATATGCAGCAAGCTGTTGGAAATGAGATTTCAATTCTCTTTTGCCTTACAGATGCCGGAAGCTGTGCAAACTCAAGACCAACCCATGGAGGAGGAGGTGGAGACCTTTGCCTTCCAGGCTGAGATTGCTCAGTTGATGTCTTTGATCATCAACACTTTCTATTCCAATAAGGAAATCTTTCTGAGAGAGCTGATTTCTAATTCATCTGATGTAAGTACCACAGTTCTTAGCCTAGTTTGTGTAAGAAAGATTACTGAACTTTGCAGGAGCAGTCAAATGTTAAAGCGTGCTGCTTCTTTTACAGGCTCTGGACAAGATAAGATATGAGAGTTTGACTGACCCAAGCAAGCTGGATTCTGGAAAAGACCTGAAAATTAACCTGATTCCAAACAAGCATGATCGCACTCTGACCATTGTGGATACAGGCATAGGCATGACCAAAGCTGACCTAGTCAACAATCTTGGTACTATTGCTAAGTCTGGTACCAAAGCTTTCATGGAAGCCCTGCAAGCAGGGGCTGATATATCCATGATTGGTCAGTTTGGTGTTGGCTTCTACTCTGCCTACCTGGTTGCTGAGAAGGTGACAGTGATCACCAAGCACAACGATGATGAACAGTACGCTTGGGAGTCATCAGCTGGAGGATCTTTCACTGTCAGACTTGATAATGGTGAGTATTAAATGTTTCTGCATGAGCATGCTTTATAAAACTGTGGTATTCAGATGTTTAGGCTGTGCACTGAAGAAAAACAAAAGAAGATGAAATGAGTAGTACTAGTGATGTCAGATCAAACTCAGACACTCCTTTTGTCACCATTCCGGTTTGAGTATCTGTTGATAGATGAAAAGGGAACGTCACAATAAATGGAGCGTTGTAATGAAGACTAAGTAACCGTTATGCAAAGGAACATTTGTTCAGAATCCTGTAGCTGGTTTATATACAGGAACTTGAAAGATTGTACAGGAGCAGACAGATAGTGGAGACCTTCAGATTTCTTCAGTAAACTTACTTGAAATATGTGCTGGGTACAGTAAGCTTGAGGAGGTGTCTGTCACTAAGGCTGTTAATGGGTCTGTGGAAGTTTAGTTTCCCAGCATTGAAGAAATGACTGATGCAGCAGTACCTTTTTTCAAAGAGTAGTTTTTTCAAAATTGGGTCAGTCATGTCTGCTGCTATCCATGTAAAACCTGTAAACTCTGTTCTAGGTGAACCTTTGGGCCGTGGAACAAAAGTCATCCTGCATCTTAAGGAAGACCAAACTGAGTACCTGGAGGAACGAAGAATCAAGGAAATTGTGAAGAAGCATTCCCAGTTCATTGGCTATCCTATTACCCTCTTTGTACGTATCTTGTTTGCAACACAGAGTTACTGCCACCTTAAATGATGGGTTTGAAATTTAAGCACGCATTCCATATATGTTTTGCTAATGAGAACTGTTACATGGATGTAGTGCTTACGAAATGAAATTGTGTTAATTACAACTTATTTTTCACAAGATTAAGTAAACATATGTTTTACAAAGCTGGTAATGGTCTCCAGCCATTAAGAAAGTTACCACAATGTATTAGTAGTAACTCAGAGTAATGAAACTAAGTAGCATACATACTACATAAGCACATGCAAACAAAATACCATTTGAGCACCCAGAATAGTCTCTGGCTGAGTCTTGGAGGAAAATGTAATGCCTTGTTCTGTAGCTCCTAGCCTTGTTGAGACTACAAGTGATGCCTTAGGTCTACTAAGGATAAAACTTAGAGGTTTCTCAAATCACCTAATCTCTTCTGTAGGTGGAGAAAGAACGTGATAAGGAGGTAAGTGATGATGAGGCTGAGGAAAAGGAAGAAGAGAAAGAAGAGAAGGAGGAAAAGACAGAAGATAAGCCTGAGATTGAGGATGTTGGTTCTGATGAAGAAGAAGAAAAGAAGGATGGAGATAAGAAGAAGAAAAAGAAGATTAAGGAGAAGTACATCGATGAGGAAGAACTCAACAAGACCAAGCCTATTTGGACCAGGAATCCAGATGACATAACCAACGAGGAATATGGAGAATTCTACAAAAGTTTAACTAATGACTGGGAAGACCACTTGGCTGTCAAGGTAAGCTCCTGTTTTCAGGCAGAATGATACTTGCTAAACATGCTGCTGAACTCTGATTTATTATCCCTGGTCTTGCTCAATATTTCAAGTGACGTTTCAAAAACTTCACTATCTTGAGGGTGGCACCCTGTACTACAATTACCCTGACTGCCATTAAGGCTTTAATTCAGTTTTTACATGCACAATACATGAAATGAAATGCAGATACCTTCCTGGTTTGTTGCATGTTCTTTGGCTTGGCATATATGCCTAGTAAGAACTTCAAAGATAGCTGTCTGGAAAAAGGTTTTGTTCTTGTCCAGTGTCTCATCTGGAATTTCAGATTACTACTAGTTTTCTGTATTTGAAGGGCTATTGAACAGTGACTAAAGTGAGAGCTATGCAGATGGATTAAACTGATTATCTTGCTTCCTCACAGCACTTCTCTGTGGAAGGGCAGTTGGAATTCAGAGCTCTCCTCTTTGTCCCACGGCGTGCTCCCTTTGATCTATTTGAAAACAGGAAGAAGAAGAACAACATCAAGCTGTATGTACGCAGAGTTTTCATCATGGACAACTGTGAGGAACTGATCCCTGAATATCTGAGTGAGTATATTTCTCAGGAAAGTTTTTCCAAAATGAAACTTGTTAGCACTTCTGTAATTTCCTTTCATATGTAAAAATACTTGGGAAGATTGAAGCATTTATATTAAAAGGGCAAAGGTGCTTCTAGGTGGTGACTGGAAAGTTCTTAAGATGTGCCAAGCTGATTCTTAATGTCATCTTTTCAGATTTCATGAGAGGTGTGGTAGACTCTGAGGATTTACCTCTGAATATTTCTCGTGAAATGCTGCAGCAAAGCAAGATCCTGAAAGTGATCCGAAAGAACTTAGTGAAGAAATGCTTAGAACTTTTCACTGAGTTGGCTGAAGACAAGGAGAATTACAAGAAGTTCTATGAGCAGTTCTCCAAGAACATAAAGGTTTGTAGGTTTTCTTCTACAGACTTCATGCTTGAGAAAAAAATCTAAAGGAATTACTTGGATTTAATTTTGTTGTTTTTCTCCATTTGTAGCTTGGTATACATGAAGATTCCCAGAATCGCAAGAAGCTCTCCGAATTACTGAGATACTACACATCTGCATCTGGTGATGAAATGGTTTCTCTGAAGGATTACTGCACTCGTATGAAGGAAAACCAGAAACATGTCTACTACATTACTGGTGAGTGGGTAACAGAAATTGTCTAAATGCAGGTGCACATCACATGTAGGGTTATCTTTTGGGGGATAGGAAAACACCTATGGCAGTTTTTTAAGTGAACCTAAAAAAAAAGATGGAGGGAGTCCTTTGTGTTGGGATATGCCTGCCATACGCTGAATGGTGGTTATGGTTCTACAATACAGTATCACATCCATGAAGACAGCAGAACTAGATACAAAGAACTAAAACCAGTGCAAAGCCAGCTTACCCACCTCTTTTCCTTCCCTGAAAGTCCAGGAAGTGTGCTTTCAGAGGTGTCATTTTAAGATGGCTTTGTGCTCAAGTTTTAGCTAAAAGACTTGTCTAGGAGCATCCTTAAACATTAGATGTTAAAACCAGCCTAAATTATTTGGGCACCAGACACTCTAAATGGTGGTGGCTGTTTTTTTTTCCTCCTCAAAAAGTAAATGCATTTCCTTGCACAGCTTCTCAGTTTCCTGCCTTGGCAGGAATAGGAACCTGGCATTTCAGAAGTGTACATTAACTCTGAACCCAGTGCAGTGTTAAAAACTGCAGAGTCAGTTTGAAAGGCTTGAGGCTCTTGAGGCTAGCCTAGTCTCTGTAGTGGCTTGTTACACTGTGCCCTTTTCTTACCCTGGTACAGACCATCAAGCATCAGTAGTAATGTTGCACAGGGTTATCTGAAAGTGGGACCCCAAGTTGCAGTGCTGAGGCTCAAACCACAACTGTTTCATTTTTGCTTCTTGCAGGTGAAACAAAAGATCAGGTAGCAAACTCTGCTTTTGTGGAGCGTCTTCGCAAGCATGGCCTGGAGGTGATCTATATGATTGAGCCTATTGATGAGTACTGTGTGCAGCAGCTGAAGGAATTTGAAGGCAAGACCCTGGTTTCTGTAACAAAAGAGGGTTTGGAGCTTCCAGAGGATGATGAAGAGAAAAAGAAACAGGAGGAGAAGAAAGCCAAGTTTGAAAACCTTTGCAAAATAATGAAAGACATCCTTGAAAAGAAAGTAGAAAAGGTAATTAGTAGTACTTAATCTGTATGAAACAGGTTCAATGATTTGAAATGAAGTTGCTGCAGAGACAGGTCACATAACAGTGACTGTTAAAATTGCCTTTTCTGGAAGAGATGAGAGTCTTTCTGCAGAGTTGAACGTAGTAAAATCAGTAGGGAGAGCAAATACATGTGTATGTGACAAAATGCATTACAGATTGGTGCTTTGTGTTCACTTCTAGGTTGTTGTGTCCAACCGTTTAGTTACTTCTCCATGCTGTATTGTAACTAGTACATACGGCTGGACTGCAAATATGGAGAGGATCATGAAAGCGCAAGCACTGAGAGACAACTCCACAATGGGATACATGGCAGCAAAGAAACACCTGGAGATAAATCCTGATCATTCCATCATCGAAACTCTGAGGCAGAAGGCAGAGGCTGATAAGAATGACAAGTCTGTGAAGGATCTTGTCATCCTGCTGTATGAGACAGCACTCCTGTCCTCTGGGTTTAGTTTAGAAGATCCTCAGACACATGCCAACCGCATTTATAGAATGATCAAGCTTGGCTTGGGTAAGTAAGAAACTGTATGAAACATGTCCTTGGAAGGGTACTGAGTGCAGGAGATCACCTTGGTGTTTCTTTGTTCTGGAGGAAAAGATGGAACCCTCAGATTAGTTGAAGGTGCAGAGGAGAAAAAGGCGTTGAGTTTTGATACCACCATTAATACATGTATTTTTCTTCAGGCATTGATGAAGATGACACTGCTGCAGAAGAAGCCAGTCCAGCAGTTACTGAGGAGATGCCACCTCTTGAAGGTGATGATGACACATCACGCATGGAAGAGGTGGATTAGAACAGTTTACAGGAACTCATGAATGTTTCCTTGGCTAATACGAATAAGTTATATTTTGTATATTATGAATGTTACCTGCCAAAAAAAAAAAAATCTTTGACACTTTGTCTGCATTCCCTCTTTATATTTATTTTCAAAGATGTTATACCTTTATTTTTGTTACATTGCTTTTGCAGCTAATGTGAGATACAAATGCCAGTGAGGGAATATTTTCGTTAACACTGTACAACCCTAAACAGGCAAGTGAGGAGTAGTTATTTTTGTCTGTATTAGCTGGTTGCAGGTGGCAGGGGTTTTGACTTATTCTTTATTGCCAGAAATGTGGGAAAACAGTAATGATGAAGATGGTGTGATATCAGGATGTTCACCTTTGTTTAGTGTTCTACAGCTCTTCAACTCTACAAGTGTCTAACATACAGTACCTAGTAACTAGGTATCTAGGAGAGCTGAAATACTTGGGGAAGCTTTAACCCTTTCGCTCTTAACAAGGTCTTGATGTTTAAAGTTGTTTTTTATACTGTTTAAGGATTCTGGATTGCACTCTACCATAGAATAGAATCCACTGTAAATCTCTATTGTGACTTATGCAACTCTGCATGTACAGTTCAAACCTAGAACTGTAAAAATAAAAGTGTTAAGAATGAGTTGTGTTACTGACTTGTCTGTTAACACTGGGGACAAATCTTGCTATTCTTGGCATCAGTTGTTGCTTTGGATCCTGAGTACTAGATGTTCACTGTGAAATTTGGAATCAGTGCTGCATGCTGTGTGGTACCATTACAAATCAGTACCACAAAAAAGCAGAAATGTCAGTTCTCAAAGATCTCAGACAATTTTCATCTCTAACAAAAGTGATCATTTGCCTCAAATTTGGTTGTGTTGATAGCCCAGCAGTTTGGAAGTGTGCCAGATGCAGCTGATGCTTTCAAGTTGTACACCTGATGGATTGGTGATGCTGTACAATCTTTGTATGTGAGGTTGATTAATCAGCAAAACATCAGTCTTGGAGAAACTGCTAGGTTGTGCTGCATTCTGTGTTTTTGGCCTTTGTCTCTGAAGGAGTAGGAGAGAAAGAAAGGAGCCAAAAGGCAGCTCCAGCAGCTTCTCCTGTCATTCAAGCACTTCCTGTGGATTGGGTGCCATTAATTGCTGCATTGGTATTTGCAGCAAGGGTGAGCTAAGAGGCAGAAGGTTAGGGATAGTAAGTTCTGAGCATCCTGGCCTGCTCTCTTCCGTAAGTGTTGGCTTGGTTTCCTATTTCCATCTGTTAGGTTTCATAAGCAGTATGTGAGCCCTTGTTTCCCATTGTAAACCAATGACATCTGATGAAGGTGTGCTGTGGAGTTTTTGCAATAAGGTGAAAGGATGATTGGTTGTAATGGTGTCTGAAGGTATCTAAAAAATGAGGGTTCCTGGAAGCTAATGCAAAGCAGTAGTACCTTCCTGAGGATGGTGTTAAAGCAGCACTGTCCTGGGGATGGCTGCCTGCTTCAGACAGGTTGAGGCAGTGGATCCTCTGAGGCATTACTGCTTGGGTGAGCAGTTAAGTAGGCTTCTGTCAGTCACTCTAGAACCTGACACTTTGTATCTCAGTTTACTAGGCTGATGTGCTTGCATTTTTGCAAATCATTCTGAAATTGTTTTCCAAAATGAAGTTAAGGGTTTGGATATGGAAATAAAACGTTTCAGTATTGCTTTCACAATTCTGGAGGCTTAATGTGTTTGAAACATTGTTACTGTATAGCTGAACAGTTCCACTGAAACGTCTTTGTTCTTTAGACCACAGGGGTATTAGATCCTGTTACTTCTACAAGGAGATACTTGCATAGTAACAGATGCTACATGCCTTCTATGGTTCAGAATCTAATCTATGGCTTTCAGAAATAATTCCCAGAGTTTCCAGTGCTTCATGTGCTGCTCTGTAATGTGTCCTAAGTTTCTCACAAGGTTTGTTTCCACTTTTGATGACTAAAGAGGAATTAACTTATGGCACCTAGAAAACAGTTTGAAGACAGGTTACTGTGTGAGGCATTTATCTTCCCTACCTGTCATTCTGTGGCATGACCTAAAATCCCCAAGTCACTACAGAGTATCTGAAATTGATGGCAGCACCGACTGATGCTTGCCAAGTGAGTGAAGAGACAAGGTGTGAAGATGAGCAATGCCAAATCAAAACATTTTATTGGGCAGTGAGATGATAGCCCACAGCTCAACCTGGGGTGTAGGTGAGGTCTAATTAAACTGCAGGGTCACTGTACCTAGTAAATGCAGAGAGTTTGGAAGATCCTGACTTTAAGGAGTTGCCCATCATGTTATCCTGTTAATTCATTGCTATAGCAGTGAATATTCTGTTGCTATGGTAATGAGTATGATGTCAAAATGTATGGTCTGCCTTGTGAGGAGTTGCACAACTGAAAATGTATTGGTTACTGACCTGCAGTTTGGTGCATGGATGACAAACAATGATTGGAAGGTAAACCCATTTTGCTGATGCGCAAATGTTGAAAGTGTGATGGATTTAAGTCTGCTTTAGCTAATTTCTCCAAGGCCTTACTGGCAAAAATTCTTGGTAGTACTGAAACTAAGGTCTTAAAAGCAGAATGCATCCAGATGGGCCTTGAAAGTCTCCAGAGAAGGAGACTCCACAAACTCTCTAGGGAGCCTGTTCCAGTGGTCTGTGACCCTTAAAGAAGTTCTCCCTTGTGTTGAGATGGAACCTCCTGTACTGCACATTACATCCATTGCTCCTTGTCCTATCACAGGGAGGAAGTGAGAAGAGCCTGTCCCTTCCCTCCTGACACCCAACCCTCAGATACTTATAAACATTAAATCCCCTTGAAGTCTTCTCCAGACCAAAAAGCCCCAGGTCCCTCTGCCTCTCCTTGTAAGGTATGTACTCCAGACCCCTAATCAAATTGTCTAAAACATTGTATTTCTGAAAATTAAGGACTGGTGAATAAAGCTTCATCCGAAGAATGTCTGCTCCAAAGAAGAGACGCAATTGTATCAGAGGAGCATTCAGTGTTGTCAACAGCCGTGTGAAGAGGAGGTGGAGATGGAGATGCACATTCTTTCTTGCCAAGGTGCTGGTTTGATGGGGTGATGAGGAAGAGGAGGGTGCAGGGCAGAGTGTTTGGCTTTACACTCTACAGGGTTCTGATTTGAACCACTAGCCAAGCATTTAATCACTATTGCTTTAACATACACAAGTATGGTTTCAAGTGTATTTCAATGTAATTTTTTTTTTTCTTTTCTATTCATGACTAGTTGTAAATTACTCTGTTAAGTTACCTTTTCTGTATTAGAAAAAAGTGATTTGTATTAGCTTTTAAACCAAAAAACACCCACATTTTTTTCCTGAGGGGAGGCTTTTCCAAACACTGTTCCACTAGCTTTTTCCTGAAGCAATATTTAACAAGCTACGAACAGACTTCTGTTGCAAAATAGAAGTTACATAAAAAATGTGTAGAGTGGTTTATGAAGTAATGATGGTGATAGTCTCTCCTGCAAAGTGCCATCAGAGGTTGTGCTCTGCTTGCTGAAATGCTCCCCAGTGTTCCTGCTTTTGCTGGCCCCTGTGGCAGACAGTTTTGTGTGCTGGAAGCCTGCAAGAAGCCTACCCAGGTATCTCAGTGGTTCCTGTGGTGGGAAATGCAGCTGTGACCACAGAAGTCACCTAGCTTATTCAGTTATTTTAGTTCTTAGGTACTTCTAGTGGTTGCTCAGAAGATAGATCACTTCACACTTGCTGCAGGATGAATTTCACTAGCAATAAACATCCGAAAGGAGTTAAACCTCAACAGATACATGGCATGCATGAGGCAGTAGATTTGGAAGATGTTTTCTGTTTTGAGGATCTACAAGTCGGTTTTATGCCCGGAAATTCAGTCTTGCCATTTACAGAGTCCCACAGTGATATTTACATGAAACCAGAAAATTATTTTCAAGCACCAACAGAAAGCATTGGTAAGGAGACAGCTGCTTTTACATCAAAATCAGTGGAGCCTTATGAACTGTCTCATAAATCTAAAGCTGCTGCAGAATCCAAGTGGCTGTGGATGCCTGAATGCCCTTCACCCATGGAGACTGAGCCTTCAGGATATGTGGGATTTCTGGAGAACTCTACTATGGCTACTCTGCCACCAGAGTCAGGTGGTAACTTGAGTGAGGAAAGAGCAAACATTTCCAGTTCTAGAATGCACTGGTGAAAAAAATGAAGAAAAAAAACCTTTCACGTGCTCTAAAGAAGGCATGGATATAAAAATTCAATATCCGCAATACCTGGTCCTGTCATTAATGTACTCTGAAATTTCTGAAGTTCTCCTAAGGTTCCTTTGTGAGGTGGTTGAAATTGTGCAGTAGAATTAAAGCTTCAAAATTGGCATTGTTTATGGATAAGACAGGGTACTTCTTGCTTCGTCAAATCCAGCAGTAGATCCATGCTGGATCTATGCACTCAGGTAACTATAACTAAGGGTCTTGAAAAGTTCAGGTGATTTAGAAGGGGAAAGTCCATCTCACTATCTATCTCAGTTATTGCTGCCTCTCTCAGAATCTTGAAAGAAACACTGGTGGATTTGGGAAGCCAAGGCTTCAGAGAAGTCATCTCCTCCGTTATACCACTTCCTGGGATTTTTCTAGGGAAACAGGAGCACAGCTTCAGCTAGACATGGAAATACCTTTTTTTTTTTTTCCTTTTCTTTTTTTAATAACAACTCTAGGGATGATGCAGTGCTGCATGTGACACTGCAATATTCTTGTTGCCTTCTCTTCCAGATTGTTACTGAGGCATTTGAGAGTGAGACTATAAAGGTGGTGTAGTGCATATTGCTCATTTTCTTCAGGTGGTACTTTATTGGATGACCTAGAAAGTTTGCCATGCTAATCTGTTCTGGAGTCAATAACTTAAATGCATTTGTCGTGTTTTATCACACAACAAATATATGTGGAACAATATACTAGATTTTAGTAGATATTAGTTATGGTCAGAGCTTATTTGTGTTGAGGCAGGTCTAAAAATGAGACATTAAGGAATTGGGAAATACACTTCTTAGTCCCATGGTATTTTGTCTGTGTGGACATAAAGGTTACCTGGCATTTTACAGTGTCTTGAGAGAAGGAGAGGCTTTTTTCTTTTTTTCTGCTGTAAGTTGTGTAAATATGTATGTGCACAGCATCTTCAGTCCCAAGGGCTCCCAGCTGACATACAAAGCATTATTTCCACCACCTTTGACTCTAAGGGGTGACCAGATCACTCATGTTATTTGGTCTTTAAAAAGAGCAACCCTCCAGATAAAGATGGCAGGCTCCATTCCTGAACCAGCACTGTGAAGTGAAAGGGACCAGGTTCAAATGCAATGAGGCCAGTCTTTGTACCCACCTGCTGTGGAGCCCCATCAGTCCTGTTTTGCTTGAGAAATGATGAGATACATGACATTATGAATTAACACTGTCAGCATGTACAGTAACACTAATGACCAGGTGCACCATTTCAGTCTGAAATTAGGTCTAGAGCAGCAGATGACACAGGCTGTAGCATTCATTGCATGGAGTCATGAGAATTAAGTTTTCTTCCTACTCAGTTCTCTGTTAGTCTCCCCTTCTTTTTCTGCAGTCTGCTTTCTAGCACAAGGAAAGCAAGACAAACCCTCTAAATGTCCATGATTCCCATGCATGGTTTGGCTAAAAATTATTTCCAGGCTTTCATTTTCTGGATGATCCTCGAGGTCTCTTCCAACCTTAGTGATACTGTGAAAAATGAGCTAATACATCTGTTGTGTATCATTGTGCCCCTTTTGCTTGGATTGCATGGAATGTTGATATCTCCAGACAGAAAGAGAGCACATCTATACCTTTCTTGTTCCTTGGACACTTTCTGTCACCCTCATGTCCTGTTATACTTGTAGGATCTCACAGACCCCCTCCAAAGTGAAAGAGCTCTGCAACTTTAAACTAAAAAGCTTTCAAATGTGGGCTGCTGGTTACAAGGCAGTTTCAGTGTGAGTCTAGGCTGAGCACAAGTGCTTCCCCTGGAGCTTTTTGTTCTCTATTGAAATTTGTATAAAGATTACTGCATGGTTGCTGGTGAAAGGACTATGAACACTGCTGAGGTAAAATGACATCGAAAGGTTTGCTAAAGCTTTCTAACCAGTTAGAGAAACAGCTTATTGAAGAACTCGGCTTAGTCCTTGCCCAGTTTACAAAGCTCTCAATCAGCTTTTGTGCTCTCCACTCTGCCTATCTATACAACAATATACCCATAATATTTAACAGACAAGGCTGAAACTGCAAAAAAGGAGCTGACTGATGATTTGTATTCCTCTAGTGATGCTAATGCATCCCTGGAGGTTCAGCTGGCATGAAATCCATTTGAGGTAGCACTATTCACCCCTAGAAGCAATGTATATATCTAAGCAAGAACTCCAGGTGTCAGAAAGAAGGCAGCTTTTGCTAAACAGGCTCTCAAAGCCTGGCAAAACATTAAAGTACAATTAAAATGGGGCAGAACATAGATGAGAGAAGTCTCTGGAGTAACTTTTGTCCTTCTCTTCATAGGACTAGATCACATCACACATCAAAAGTGGTGCCCTTGATGTGGATGTATGTGTGGGCATGCTGGAGCTGCATTATTCAAATACTTCATGTTACAGCCTGCAGAGCACACTGAGAAATCGGTCCAGCAGCCAGGCTCATCAGGAGGTGGGGTGATGTGTGTCACCCTTCAGTTTGACTTCAGATCCTGCTTTCTTTAGATGGTACAATTGCTGATGACACTGAGCCAAGAGAAGGAATGTACAGAGGCCATAAAAAGAAGCAGCATGTTAATCATGTGTAACTGGGGCTTTAAGAAAGACAACCTGCATGTTCACACTCTGATCACCCTCCTCTCCTAATTACAAGATTACTTGCAGCTGAAGAAGTGACTGAGGGAATGGAGGGAACCAAAATGCCTTAAATTCTACAGCCTCGAAAGATAGAAGGGGATGTGGATGCTCCAAGGACATTACTATACATTACTTCATCTTCAGAACAGCATCAGCCTGTCAGAGAAATCTATGGGTATCTAAAGAGATGTATTTCAAGTAAGGCAAAACATTTCCGCTCCAGCACTCATGAGCAAACTTGGAAGTAAACCAGCAATACTCCAACCAGTCTGTAGAAATGAAATTCCCTCTCCAAAGGCCAGCATGGCTTCCTGGGTTAGAAATAATGTTCTACATCAAGATGTTTGGTTTTATTTTTGTTTAGGGAAAATTTGGTACCTTTCATTTTCCCTGTCCAACTGAGATGTTCCAGAGGTGGATTAAAGAAAACCAGCACTACACCTAGTTTTTGAAAATGGAGAAACAAAGTTTAAAAAGGTCTGGAGTGAGCTTTCCAAGTTGAAGGATTCCATGCATCAAGACTGCATTGAACTGAAGCTGTATTTTCTAACCTCCAGTTCAGGTCTCCAGATAATGTTGCCCCTGACATGCAAGAGAAAACCAGGAATCTTAACAGCTGCTTCTGGATATAGCACTTCTGTACACAGGCTGGAGACACCAAGGGCATTTCTTTGCCTCCCACACCCTTCTGTAAGGCATCACAGGGAGAAGACTTCCTAAGGATAAGAATGGGGTGGGGTTTATATGGAAAAAGCTGTGAGTACAGGAATTTAAAGACTGTCTTCATTCTCTCTTTTTGTGAAGAATTAACAGACATACATTAACAATAGTAGGTGCACTAGCACTTTTTGTGGGAATGAGGAAACTGCAGCAGCAGTTGCAGTTTGGCCATGCCTTCAGTCATGTGGATGACCATGAGCCATCAATATGCTGTTGTGGCCAGGAAGGCCAATGCCATTGATGGATTAGAAGGGGTGTGAGGGGGTCGAGAGAGGGTCGCCTCCCCCTGTACTCTGCACTGGTGAGGCCGCATCTGGAGTATTGTGTCCAGTTCTGGGCCCCTCAGTTCAAGAAAGACAGTGACCTACTTAAAAGAGTCCAGCGCACAGCCACGAGGATGATTAGGGGAATGGAACATCTTCCGTACGAGGAGAGACTGAGGGAGCTGGGGCTCTTTAGCTTAGAGGAGACTGAGAGGTGACCTCATCAACGTTTATAAATATGTAAAGGGTGAATCCCGAGAGGATGGAGCCAGGCTCTTCTCGGTGGTGCCCAATGACAGGACAAGGGGCAATGGGTGGAAGTTGAGGCATAGGAAGTTTCACGTAAATATGAGGAAAAATGTTTCACTGTGAGGGTGACAGAGCACTGGAACAGGCTGCCCAGGGAGGTTGTGGAGTCTCCTTCTCTGGAGATACTCAAAACTCTCCTGGATGTGTTCCTGTGTAATCTGGTGTAGGTGATCCTGCTCTGGCTGGGGGGGTGGACTAGATGATCTTTTGAGGTCCCTTCCAGCCCCTGAAATGCTGTGATTCTGTGATGTACTGCACGATATATACAACTACATATGAAGGAAAGGATAAAGCCAATGTTTGTTCTATGAAACAGTTGAAAACTGTACTTTTAATGTCTTTGGTCACAGCTTGATTTTAATAGGAAGTGGAGTCTAGAAGATTTCCTACACTGGTGTTTTGATTGGGATTAAGTTAACGAGGGTGGAATCATAAAAATATAGTCATCTTTATTTTCCCCGAAACCCCCAAATTATGTACAAAACTGATTATTTACAGGTTCTATCCGGTCGCGAATTCTACCGGGATGGTTATGGGCAACTTTAGTACAATTTAGAGAATTCAGAACATGGAAAAGGCTAATCCATAGAACAGCTTCACCCCACGTATAAAATCAGAGGCAAGCCAGCACCTTAGGGAACGTATGAGAATGCCGGTTGTACTCACCAGGGCGGAGCAGGAATTCGGAGACGGTCCCTAGGTGCTTCGGTGGCAGGCTCCGGAACTGCAGGGTCTGTAATCCGATTTGTGGATAACGTAGGACAAATCCGAGGGAAAAGAGACCCGCCGGAGTCAAAGTGTCCACAGACACGGCTGCCACGAGGGAAAACGCGTGCAGCAGCACTGTCTGAGCAGTGCAAGGAGGCCGCAGTTTCACGGCAGGCAGAGTCACTCCAGCAGCAGGCAGCGAGCAGGACTGCAGGGCAGGCAGGTCCGGGCAGAAGCCAGGTCCGAGTGCTGGTTTCTCCAATTTCTCCACGAATCCAGAGCGAGAGCAGAGAGAGACCAACATGAGCGACCCCGACCGGTGCCTGGTCACTCTATTTAAGACCTTCCTAGACAAAGTGTCCGGTGCCAATGTATACTGAGCGCGAAGAGCCCAGCCAATCACGGCTCCTAATCCCAGCGGGCTCCCCCCACGGTAAATACCTGTGAGGGACCTCCACCCCGGCGGGAAGAATTGGGCGCCTTTTACCTGTCCCCAGAGGGAGGGGAAGGCAATTTCGCGCCTTTGTCTTCCCCCACTCAAACCTCCGCTGGTGGAGATGGGGGAAGGGGGTTTGGAGCATCCCGTAACAACTGATCATAGGCAGAAATATGCAGTGTGAGATGAGACCTTGCAGTGTATGCAGCATCTTATTTCTATTTTCTCAAAGCACTCAGGCTTGACTGAAATGTTCTTGATAAGCCTTTGGTGGTGGGTTGACCAAAATGGCCACCTGGCTGCAGATCTTCATTCTCTGCTCTCCATTTGCTTCATTTGATGAACTTAATTTGGATTAAATATCTTGTTCTGATTGTTCCCTATTGCAAATGAAGTAAAACCCCTGGTACCACAATACAATCCCACCTTGCATTTAGAAAAATAGAAGTTTCATGTACACAAGACATGATTCCCAATGTCTCTTGCACGAGCAATAGTGATGTTTGGCTTCATCACCGTACAGCAATTCCAGCAGTACTTGAGGATTAATATTTAGAGATAGGCATCACCTTCCAAAGACAATTCACAGGAAGACAGGTATGTACTTATGCCAAGCCTTCTGCCAAAACCAACAGAAAAATCTCTGTTTGTTCTGATCCTACATAGAGGTACCCTGTGAGTAATCTGCCTTGTCTTTGGTGGCTGGGAGGGTGTCAGCAGCAGGAGCAGACGGCGCCTTCAGCCATAAAGCCACTGAGGACAGATGGTGGCTCTCATGGGGGAGGGAAACACTGTGCTGAGAGTAAAGAGAGAAAAAAAACACTGGACAGTGTCACCTGGGCAGCTTGAGCAGGGTGGATGCTTGCTCTGATGGAAGGGCTATGGCTTTAAGGAAAAGGGATGATCTTGCCTCATCACAGCCTCTGGGATAGAGTTAATGTTCTTCCTAGTAGCTGCTATAGAGCTCTGTTTTGGATTTGGTATGAGAATAATGTTGATAACACATGCAGATTTTAGTTACTGTGATGTAATGGTTTTGCTAATTCAAGGACTTTTCAGCTCCACATGCCCTGCCAGCAAGGAGGCTGCAGGGATGCAAGAAGCTGGGAGGGGAATAGCCAGGACGGATGACCCGAAGTGGCCAAAGGAATATTACATACCGTATGACATCATACTCAGTATATAAACAGGAGATCGTTCAGTTGGTTTTTTGTTTTGTTGTTTTTGGTTTGGTTTGGTTTTTTTTCCTCCTGTCCATGTGCAGAAAAACTATTATTTGCATGATTGCTTTGGTTTCAGCCCTCAAACCACAGCTGGAGAACCCAGATGGCTGCAGAGCTGCATGTGAAGAATCAAAAGCCTTGCTTCATCCCACACCCTTTGTGTTTATCCTGGTGGGACATTTGTCTGGAGCAAGATATCTGTGACTCAAATGTGGCTCACTGTGAGTCAGTTCCCCTGTTCATGGCTCACCAATGCAGTCTACAGCTTCATGATAATAATTTCCACTGACTAACGGGATGTATTAAAGATTATAAATTAATAATTCAAGATTAACATAAAACTGCCACCTAGATCTACTCCCAAAGACAGCAGTCCTGGCTGCTCTTCAGGCAAAACCTGAGGCATGGCCCTTCCCTGATTGGCAGCCTCTGCTTCAGCTTAATGCTCTGCTGGCTGCAGCCACAGGAGTTTAAGTAATTTCTTCATCTTGGACAATTTAATTTTCCACATTTTTTAGTCCAGCACATTTCACAGTAGAGAAACTATTGTTTTGTTTCTCTGTGTAGAAGTCAAGTGTACTTCAAGGAGGGGAGTACGGGGATTAATATTTTGCAGAATAAGATAGATGCACCTGTAATTTATTGTATGGGAAGTCGTAAAGTAAGAGGCTGCACTGATCTGCTGAGAGAGGCTTTCACAGTTCTGGACTCCTGGGGCTACCTTGTGAAGCAGTGAGACAGCAGGCACCCATTGGTAAGAGGAGAAGAGGCAGTAATACCTTTCGAAATTAGGGAAGAAATGTGTTTCAACGTATTCTCAGCTGGCCAGAGAGCCTGGACTCAAGGAAACTTAAGCTACTTGAGGCTGGCACAACGTCTGTGCAAGGTTAAGGGCCTTTTCCATGCATGACAAGGAGAAGCAGGATACCAAGCAGCAGTACAGTAAATTGACAGCTCAAGCAAGCATTTCTGTGCCTCTATAACCCTCTGGCCACCCTCCTTGTTCATGCTGCACCAGCCAGGTATGGCTGAAAGCTGCCCTGGCTTGGCAATGGCATTACACATGTGCTTGAGGAAACCCAAAATCTTCCTTGGAAATCTGTCATCTGGCTGTATTCTGCTGTCTCACCCCTGCCCGGATGAGTGCTGGCAGCAGGTTCATTGTGCAAGCCTTGGCCTGGTCTCAACCTTACAGTCATGGTTTCATCTGTAATCCCTCACAGACCAACAATTCTCTCTGAGCCCTCTGCTGAAACCTTGTTGATAAAAGCTCTTGCCTGTAAAGCATCAGTAGATTATCCTGGCCAGACTTTTGTGAGAGAAATTACTCCAAGCCATGTGTTTGAATTGAGGATGATGATCATAGGTGCTCATTCAACTCAGCTGGCACTTGCAGGTACTAATAGAACACTCCTTAGTTTCCACCTCAGTGGTGGGAGGTTTTGGGGATGTTGTATAAGACTTGTGGTTGCTCTTATCTGTTTTGAAAGAGAATCTAAAGAAGGGAATGATTCTACCCTGGATAGACAAGTTAGGAGATAGAGGTGTCTGTGAAGAAAAGAGGTTTGTGTGACAGGGCCTGGCTCAACTAGAGATAGAAGTGAGGTGGAAGGCTTGTGGAGTATGTGATCTGGTCCCAGTGCAGCTGCTGTCACTGTCCCCTCCCCAGGCACTTGTCCCACTGCTTGCTCCAGAGCGCTCTTCAGAGTGAGATGCTTGTTGTACTGAGGCATTGATGGTGATTTAAAAATTAATCTAAACCAATGGTGCTTTCTGCATTGTGTAGGAAGATGCAAGAAAGCTAGATAGGAAGGAAATAATGGGAAGGAGAGGAGCTTGATTTAAAAATGTAACAAGAATTAGTTCTTAATTTCTTTATGAAAAGGAGAAGAAGGGGAGTGGAGGGGTGGCCTTCAAAGGGTGAAATCAGATCTGCTTCTTTGTGAAAAGTGGACCTAATTCATAACTCTCTGTTAAATCTGGAAAAAAATATTCCTAATATTTAAAAATAGCAAAATTGTTGTTTCTTTTCTCAGCGAGTGATGGCAAGTAAGAGTGGTGGTACATGGTATATGAGTCCTTCAAAGCACATTGTGATTAAGAGATGCTTAGAAAGCTTTGTGTGTCCAATGTATTGTCCACTCAACAGAGAGGTGGTCATGTGCTACAGCAAATGGCCAGAGGAAACATCACTGATTATCTTGTCTGTCTCTGGAGGGAAGAGGGATTTTATCTTTGACTGTTGACTATCTTCTGCCACTCTGAAGGTTATGTGAATGAACTGGGGCTACAGAAAATAAATCAGCAAGAGTGGAGGGGGAGCCATCTCTAGCCACCAGGCCTTGCAAACTCAGCTGTAGATGTGTTCATGTTTGTGTATGAATATACTTTATATAGATGGATGTGCTTGGAGGCCTCCAACTGCCATGCCATTTTGTACGTGGTTTTGCTGTAGACCTTCACACAGCTGGCTCTGGGGAACTGTTGTGAAAAGCAGGTTGGAGCCTCTAGCAGTGGCACAAAGTGCTTTCAAAGAGGACTTTACTCTTTTTTTTCCTTGTTTCATTCCCATCCTTTTCAAAAGAGTGAAGCCTTCAGGATGATGTAGTTGAGCAGGGCGTGTGTGAGAGGTGGAAGTGGAGGTGGAGCAGCCAGGGGCCCCAGCCTATAAAACTGGAGGAGGGTGAAGGTGTTGGGAGGAGTATGGCTTCAGCTAAGAAGAGGTGGTGGCGGCGTGGGAAGAGACATGGTGCTGGGCAGCCCATGGAGGGTAAGGGAGGAAGGGAGCACCCAGTCCCAGAGCCCTCCTAGGGGTGGGGATGAGTGTACAGCAACTGAATGAACACAGGGAAGACTAGGGTAGAGGGCTGACTCTCCCCCACCACTTTGCATTTGACCCTGTCTAGTCTGGTTTGCTGACTTGTGTACAAATACCTCTTTGAAAACTTGTACTGCCTTTAAAAAAATAATTAAAAATCCACTTTACAGAGTGGACTTTTTTAATTACTTTTTTTAAAATGTGTGCTTTTCTTATGGTGCATGAAGGACCAGTGAATCAAGTAATTGTTTTGGTAGAAGACACCAGCTTCATCTTTTTTGTTTTTGAACAGAAAATGCCTTTGAGAATTTAGAACAGACTTTGTGAAGGATTGCCCAGACTTTCTAGCATAAAGGGAGTTACCATGTCTGGGCCATTTATCTGAGAGAAGATTTTCTCTAATGTGTTCTTCTACCCTCTGCCTGTTTTAGTAGAAGCTCAGGAAATGAAGGATTCTGTTAAAAGCCCAGACTACACAGAAAGACTGGCACATAAATACATGGTAACTTTGAATTGCTCCTTCTTTATCTCCTTATTAAAGTATCATTTGGAAAATGTTAGCTGCTTTGCCATTAGCCTGATAATGCTGCAAGTTATGCTGGAAAAGAGTGCATGAAGAGCAGGTGTGAATGAATTTAATCAAATGATGTCACCTGTGTGCTCAGGTGGCCAGGAGGGCCAATAGCATCCTGGCCTGCATTAGGAATAGTGTGGCCAGCAGGAGCAGGGAGGTCATAGTGCCCCTGTACTCTGCTCTGGTTAGGCCGCACCTTGAGTACTGTGTCCAGTTCTGGGCTCCTCAGTTTAAGAAGGACATTGAGACACTTGAGCGTGTCCAGAGAAGGGCAACAAGGCTGGTGAGAGGCCTTGAACACAAGCCCTATGAGGAGAGGCTGAGGGAGCTGGGATTGTTTAGCCTGGAGAAGAGGAGGCTCAGGGGTGACCTTATTGCCCTCTACAACTACCTGAAGGGTGGTTGTAGCCAGGAGGGAGTTGGCCTCTTCTCCCAGGCAACCAGCACCAGAACAAGGGGACACAGTCTCAAGCTGCGCCAGGGGAGGTTCAGACTCGAGGTGAGGAGGAAGTTCTTCACCGAGCGAGTCATTCGGCATTGGAATGGGTTACCCAGGGAGGTGGTTGAGTCATCGACCCTGGAGGCGTTCAAGGGGAGATTGGACGTGGCACTTGGTGCCATGGTCTAGTCATGGGGTCTGTGGTGTCAGGTTGGACTCGATGATCCTCGAGGTCCTTTCCAACCTGGGTGATACTGTGTGATACTGTGAAACAAAATGGGAGGGAGGAGACTTTCATTTCTGTGCTACCACCTGGGGAACAAGAGGGGCTGTTTGTCAGGTTTTTGCAGCAAAAGCCTCAGAAAGAATGAGGATGCAGTTTGAGTAATTTGTCTGCAGTCATTTCCAAGATATGGACCCACCAAAACCAAAGAACCAACCAAAGCCTTAGAGCAAATCAAACCCCAATTTATTTACAGAGCTGGGGTAGCTGTTCTTAGCACAGGCAAAGCATATTCTGGATAGTTTTCCACGGTATTTTTCAGGGGCATGGGGGCAGACTCCTTTATTTTCCTTTGTGTTTCACTTGCCCAACCCAAGCAGCACAATAAATACAAGATAGTTGGAAGGACAAGCTGGCTTTAGAAGAGAAAGCTCTGGAGAAACACAGCATCTACACTCTGTACTAGAATTTCAGCTTCAAAGTGAAGCTGTGGTAACTTTCACTTTGAGTAGCACTTCTTTCCCTTCCTCTTCTGCAGCAGAAGTGCACAGTAGAATCAAGTACGGAGTCTGAGTCTGAATCCAGTGTGGAGGTAAGAACTGACTCTTGTTGGTGAAGTGAGGCACTCGGATAGCAATGGGATTCCCTGAAGGTATCCAGCTCTTCCTTCATTCTCAGTAGGGAGAGTATAAGGCATGGTTGCTGCTACTGTTGAAAGAGACCTCGAGGATCATCGAGTCCAACCTGTCACCACAGACCTCATGACTAGACCATGGCACCAAGTGCCACGTCCAATCTCCTCTTGAACACCTCCAGGGACGGTGACTCCACCACCTCCCTGGGCAGCACATTCCAATGACTAATGACTCTCTCAGTGAAGAACTTTCTCCTCACCTCCAGCCTAAACTTCCCCTGGCACAGCTTGAGACTGTGTCCCCTTGTTCTGGTGCTGGTTGCCTGGGAGAAGAGACCAACCCCTTCCTGGCTACAACCACCTTTCAGGTAGTTATAGACAGCAATAAGGTCTCCCCTGAGCCTTTCTTCTCCAGGCTAAACAATCCCAGCTCCCTCAGCCTCTCCTCATAGGGCTTGCGCTCAAGGCCTCTCACCAGCCTTGTTGCCCTTCTCTGGACACGTTCAAGTGTCTCAATGTCCTTCTTAAACTGAGGGGCCCAGAACTGGTCTTGTGACTGTAAAAGGAAAGAGGGGGAAAGCCACCCCCAAACCCAACACTATTCCATCCATCAGGTACTTTCTCATAACTGTTATTAATTTTAGAAAAAATGATCCTGAGGGAATGAGGCAGGAAAGCCCTGCTGGTTTAGGTGGTCAAATGCAGCATAAGCACTTTTCTGTTAAGTGTTTAAGACTGCACTGGGTTGTTTCCTGGTGGTTAAATTTCACCAGCCCTAGTCCAGTGGAATTTCTACAGCTTTGACTGGGGAATCTCTGCCTTTTGACTGTCCATTTCATATGAGATTGAGAGCAGCTCTGTTGTTGTAGCAGTACTTGGTAACTTCCTGAACACTGCTCTGTTAAACCAGTATGTTGAATGTTGATGAAGACAGACATGATTTGGGAGTGGAGAACTAAATACTTAATTTCTGGGTAAAAGTCTTCAGAATTGATGCTCACTAATGGTCTGTGTGAACTGCTGTGCCCTGTGGCTTAGAGAAGCTGCCTAGCAGGAACCTGCCACGACCTTACCTTCCGGAAAGCACAGGGTTGTGCTGAGAAAGTTGTGGTTTGCTTCTAAAAGCAGAGTCGCCCTCTGTGGTGCTTTTGTTTTGTTCATAGACCCAGGCTATAGGTATTATTTCAGAATGATGAGGTTCTCATAAATTAATGAAGAATGTTCTTTGTCTAGATACAGACAAGACCGTGTGAGGAAAAGAGGTCTGAAACCACTGTTACAGCAGTGATACTGAGACTGGTTGAAAGGACTCAGTTTGACTTTGTTCATTACAGAACTCTCAAAGACAGCAAATTTGTAGTGAAGAATAATTTTAGCTCATTGCTGTGTAAAAGAACATAAAGGGACCAGGGTGGGAAGGAAGCTCTCAAAACTATTTTGTCTACTCTTAGTTAAATGCTGATTTGACTAACTTTGGTGTTAAGGTACTAATTTACTTCTTGTCTTGATAGCAGTGTTTTAAGTGTGGTAAGACTTGCTTGCTTCAGTCCCCCCTATTTCAGGCTAACTTTACTGGGCTGAGATACACTTTTTACAATCTTTTAGCAAGAGGACTATCTGGCTTCCTTTTCTTTAAGCATTTTTCTTACTCTGGTTTTACTTCAACCACCCATTTGTAAAAAGTTGCTTTATAAACTTATGTTAACTTCTCTTAAATAGGTCATGCCCAGATCATTTTCTAGAGGAATCAAGAAAGCAAGGGACTCTGGGGGACTGCAGGTAGGTTTGACCGTTATGCAGCAGCCTTGGTCTCACTGTAGCACTCAAACTAAAATATAGGTGGTGATGTGTAGATGTAAAAGGAACTTTCAGTTTTCCTACTGACATCACAGACTTAAATCTTGCAAGTGTACGATGCCTCTTGTATTTTTTAATGGACAAATAAGTGTCCACTATATTTAGAAATACCTTCATTCTAGTTTTTAGATCCTTATGATGGTGATTCAGAAGATGAAACCATTCACTCTGACTGTAGCTTGAATACTTCAAATAGGATAAAAGTTGCATCACAAGCAAACAGTGCCCTAAAAGCCATAGCTTTGGAAGATGATTATACTTCAGAAGATGGAGAGACCTTCCCTAAACCTCCAGACTGGCTTTGCTCAGAAGCAAAAGCTATTGAAATTTGGACAGTAAATGACCGCAAAGCACTCCTGGAACCTCCTAGCCAAGAAGTGGATTTCCCAAGAAGCCAGTTGCAATCATCTGAACTACTGAAAGCCACAGAAGCATTTACCTCCATGTGGCCAAAACACAACCATTCCTTATTGCTAGGTATTCACCCTTCATCCTTTGTAGATCTCCCTGCAAGCCCAGGTAACAGTGCTCTACAACCCATACTAACAGGTGACTGTGATGGAACAATGGCCAAACAGCCCTTAATTAAAAGAAAACAAGGAATTCCCATTCCAGAAAGTGCTTGCAAAAAACTAAGAGGAAAGAAATTCCATGCAACTTAATCTGAGGTATGGATAATTGGACAAACTGTTTGTTCTGAAGAGTGAACCTGTCAGAGATTTCTTTTGCAGATGGCAGCTGACCTGAACAAGCTTTACACAGACTAGGTCAAGCATATTACAAATGCAGCTACCCTCTGTACTGTAAGATGTTAGATCCACATGAAAAGATGGAATCAACTGAACAAGCTTGTGTGGCAATTTAGTGAAAACCAGCTAAGGTATGCCCACAGAATCACAGCTAAACTTTATGGGTGGGTGCTGCCTAGGGTCTGCTGCAGCACCAGTGTAACTCCTGCATCTAGTACTTGGGAGGCACTGCTCAACTTTCATTGTAATTTTAAAAGGGGATTTCAAACAAGTGTTTGAGGAGGAAGACTGCATGGTTCCAATTAGTTATCAATAGGTACAGATTACCTCCTGTCTGCTGCATGTCACTGTTTAGCCCTTTGTAACTCTGACCTACTGCATGAGAGGAGGGTACTAGCTGTGTGGTGAATGATCTTACAGGTTTGCCTACAAAGAACTGAACTACAGTAAGTTAGTTGAACCAACTCTAACTAAAGGCAACCATGCTTTTGTCTTTTTTTTTTTCTTAATGGCACAGGTCAGCTTCTCCCTGTTAACATATATGTTCCTACCTCCTTCAGGCATACAGTCAGTACACATGCCAGTTAGAATTTACAATGTGAAGCCGACCACAGTAGCTGAAAGCACTCTTGCTTAGTGAGATCACTTAGGAGCTGCAGCAGCACATGCAGACTGGAGGTCAGTTAGCAAAAACTGTCTCTATGATCTTCCTCTGCTGTATGGCAATCTCTTATCACCTTTAGAGTCTGGGTTGTCAATTCATGTGGAAGGTGACCTACTATCTGTGAAAATAAAATGATGGCTTTAAATATGTTGGTACCAAGTACCTGTGAAAGAATGCATGTTGTGTGACTGGCAGGGATTTCTAATTTGCAGTGTTTTTCATAAGGTGGAAAGCCACTCAAACGACTGTTTCACTCCTACCCTTGCCGAAGTTAATAAAAAGCTGAATAGTTTGGGAAAATCTAGCTACTCCAAGCACATTTGAGACTGTCTTGATCTCATTACTGGTACTTGCTAAGAGGTAGAACTGGTTTAACTGATGATTTTTATAGCAGCTGTAGGCCCAGGTGCTGAGCTATGCACAAAAACTAATTGCTGAAAGTAAGGTGTATGTTCAGCTGAGCTGGTAACAGCCAGAGCTTGTTCATAGCTAATATTTCACCACAACTGCTATACAGAGCACACTGTTAGCAAGAGGTCTGCTTCCTTACTGTACATTGTACTTGCAATGATCTTGGAGGAACAACAATATAAATTCCAGATACTAACAGCCTAGTGATGGAAAGAACAGCAAGTCATGGAAGCTGCAATGGAAAAAGGGCATTATGTTACAGTTAAAAGTGATCTTGGATGGTGCATGTAGTTCCCATCTTTGTGCCTCACAACTGGATAGGAGAAGTACAAGCAGTAGACAAATGATGCACTGATGTGGAGATGCACTTTGTAGAGTAATAAAACCAGCCAGGATAGTTCATCTTAGAGGGATTAAGTTTACAAAACACTTTGGAACAGGTAGACAGCAATTTTGTTTCAGTAGCTAGCAGGCATCAGGCATCTCAGCTTCCCTAATTTGGTAACAGTTGGTCACATGTGAATCTCTGAAATAATACTGTAACTACTTGTTTAAGCATTTAAGCCCAGGAGGAGAGTAATGAGATATGAACTCAGGGCTTATTTCACCCTAAACACAGCTTATGAGGAAGCCCTATGATCAGTAGGACAAGAAATCTTGTTTAGCATACTCTAGCTTCTGAATGCTTCTCAGCAGATGTGTAAATGCAGATTACTTCAAGCAAGAGTAAGCTCACTGCAAATAATTCACACAATAGCAGCAGATTATCACATCAGATAATGTCAATTTTCTTGTCTTACCACACTGAAGACTTAACATTCCAAAGTTCCTGTTACTGGATGGTAGTTGAACCAACCACTGAGTGTGTGAAAATCAACAATATGCTTGAATACCAATTTGTTGTTATTCCCTGAAAAGATCACAGGTACAGGTTTTCCAGACCAAGGAAAAAAAATCATTAAAAAAAAAACCCACAAGAATTAGAATCCCAGAAATAGTCTTGCCATAGCTTTTATTTCATATAACATGATCCATCAAGTATTACATCTATCAATAACCATCTACAAATTCTCATCCCACTTTCTTTCAAAGAAATCTAGTCTCTCAGCATTCCAGTGTACTGCCCTCTCTCTTCCCAATCAACTTAACACAAATCCACCTGACAAGCTAAGCAGGTTACAGAAATACATCTGAATACTACATAGAGGACTGACAATTACTATGGCATTAATGAGTCAAAACTGTATTTTTTCACTCAGTGCAGAGAACGGCAACACCACGCTCATAGAAGCTACGGGGGTCTTCCTTGGTAGCTATTTCAAAGTCAACCGTAAAAATCAGATCAGCACGAGTGAAGTTCAGATAAACTGGTAAAGTAACCTGGAAAAACAAGAGCATAGAAAGAGAGTTAAGTAAGGGTTGCTGAAGAGTATAAGAAGTTTCTATAATATTACATCGTATTTATCAGATGAGAATTTGGTCTCAGATAACTCAGTATTTGAAATATGAGGAAAAACCCTAAGCCTAATGAATTCACCTAACACACAGCCTTCTTTGTAGGTATAAACTGAAGTTTGGCCTCAACATTTCTGGTTGCCTCTACTTAACCAACTACCAAGTAAAGACTTAGTCCTAGACCTTTTTAACAGCTACTAGTCTAGAATTTAGACCGTGACACAGCAAATAGTGGAAAAGAACAATCTGCTGTGTGGTGCTCAACAGAGGTATCCATAGAGATTCAGGAAAAAAAATAAACTGCTTACTGCATCCAGTCACAGAAGTTTTTAAAAGTTACTTTTATCAATACTTACAACATTTGCTTTTTTATCAGCATTTGTCTGCTTGATCCAGCGAAGCTGTGTGATGGGCAGCACAGTTGAAATAGCATTGGAAAGTGACAGTTTGTTGTTGCTGCACGTAGCTCCCTGAAGCTTCAGGCCTGTAAAGTGAAACAGACCTTAGGGTTCTGAGAGCTTGCATATACCCAGACAAAGACTGTCATTTAAGGGTGGTCTAAGACCTGTAAATGAGGCAAGTATTTCATACTGCAAAGTAAAGAGGCTGCTGAAATATATACTGACCTGAGTCTTGAGATTTACTAGTATTGTTAAGTATTTTCCTACTAATATCAAATTTATCTTTAAACAACTTCAAAAAGTATTAACTTTTGCAATGACATGATCTTTTAAATTTAATATAGCTCATTTAATATGAGAAGCTTCTGAAAATATTTCAAAGCAAGAACTCCTTTCTGGCAGATTTACCTGTGACTCCAAAACTGCATGCATCCAGTACTGCATTTTGTGTAGTTGTAACATTGACCTCAAGACAGAGTTCTTCAAGGGACCAACTGTTTGCTTGGGCAACATACTGTCTTGTAGCAGTAATATATGCCTCTGGTACAAACAAGCCACCGAGGCACACATGGATGTTCTATTTGAGGGGAAAAAAGATTTTAGAAAGGTATCAGCTGCAGTATTTATTAACAATTCTCATAAATACTACTTCAGCAAACTATTTAAATTAAAAATTCCCTGTTGCTACTAGGAACACTGTTGTAACTGCTTAACTGCTTTTTGCTCTAAGGTTACATCTTCTGTCATTCTGAATACTGTTTCCATCTCATCAGTATGAACACTCGGCCTGCTAAGCCTCACCAGTTTGAGATCAGGAGATACTCAACAATACAGACAAGCACATTTCAAAGAATGTAACTGATTTTTTTTTGCCTGAGAAGCTATTTAGAAGCCTTGATAGGAAGACTCCATGAAGTAGTTATACCACTCAACCAATAAACTCTAGAAGAAAGTCAACACAGGTTACCTTTAGTTCTTTTGCTCCACCAGAAGCAGCTGCCTGGGAAATGTTCTGTAGCTGCTTGATGCGCTCACTGAAGTCAGACACCCACTGAATAACCGTCATCCCAGCTGGCACTGTGTAATGAGACCAGCTACGAGGCAAAATACCTATGAAAAAACGTGATGAGAATTAAGTTTTGTTTGCATAGCATGTTGGAATTACACACACTGTTGACACTTCACTTTCAAGGGCCATTTAAAACCAGGATACCAGCTTCAATCTTAAAAGACTCAGTAGGTGAAAGCATTTTCAAAGATTACAAAGCAAGGGGCCCCCAGGCCTATTACTCAATTAAAACACTATTCAGAGAATCATGGAATTGTTAGGGTTGGAAGGGACCTCAAGGATCATCCAGTTCCAAACCCCCTGCTGTGGGCAGGGACACCTCACACTAGATCAGGTTGCTCAGAGCCACATCCAGCCTGGCCTTAAAAACCTCCAGGGATGGGGCTTCTACCACCTCCCTGGGTAGCCTGTTCCAGTGTCTTACCACCCTCACGGTGAAGAACTTCTTCCCAACATCCAATCTGAATCTACCCGTTTCCATTTCTGTTCCATTCCCCCTAAGTCCTATCACTACCTGACACCCTAAAAAGTCCCTCAGCAGCTTTCTTGCAGGCCCCCTTAAGATACTGGAAGGCCACAATAAGGTCTCCTCAGAGCCTTCTCTTCTCCAGACTGAACAGCCCCTGTCTGTCTCCATAGGAGACGTGCTCCAGCCCTCTGCTCATCCTTGTGGCCCTTCTCTGGCCATGCTCCAGCATGTCCAGATCCTTCCTGTAACAGGGGCTCCAGAACTGCATGCAGTACTCCAGGTGGGGTCTCACCAGAGCAGAGCTTCTCTTGATTCAGTTACAGAAACCCCCCAACAGCAACTTGAGTTACACACAGCTATATGTAGCACAGCCAATTGTCAAATTGTCATGAAGATTCTAGTTCTTCAGAAAAAAACTGAACAGGTCAAGTATCTGCAGTTCAGGAAATGCTTCTGTTCAAAGCAGAGAGCAAATCTTACTGGAAGCACAATGCCTGACAGAGTTCCACTTTTATATACAATTTTGAAACAGAACTCTATAGAGAACTTGAGTATTTTCCAGGAGATTTTTATGAGAGCAATATTACTTAGGAGTATAAGCTACTTTGTTCCATTACAACTCAGAAACTGAAAGAATTCACTAAAACTTCAGCTTTGGAATTGAACTGCTGACATAAACAGTCCAAAAAGCCTAATATTATCTACCTCAACTTGAGACCTCAAACAAAACCAATCGGAATTTTATCATAGCATAGTTTGGGTTGGAAGAGACCTTAAAGCCCATCTAGTACCAACTCCTTAAAGGACATCTTTCACTAGACCAGGTTGCTCAAAGCCCCTCCAACTTGGCCTTAAACATTTCCAGGGAGGGGGTATCCACAATTTCTCTGGATGGCTCAAAAGTATTGCCTGTGTCAAACAAAGTCAATCCCAATTTTCCTGCACTTTATAAGCTGCTGAGCATTAACAGTCCATAACTTGGGAGAGTGCAAGAGGCAACAAGAGCACCAGGAGATGCTAATCTGAATGACCATACCTTTCACCAGTTCATTTATGAGTGTACGCAGGTAGTTGGTTTGTTTCTTCTTCCCTTCACACACCTGAACCACATCTGCAAGGTCCTGACGAACATCCTGAAGCAGCTTAGCTCCCATTTTCACCTCTCTCTCAAAGAACCGGAACAAAGGATCCTGATTGTAAAAACATTGAAAAGAAGTTGCAGATCAAAGTTCTTGCTGGAGAGCTGCTAAAAAAGCAACCCCACTTGGAATCCTGCATGTTCTGACCAGTGACACTGAGACTACAAGCATTAAACATAACAATGCAGTCTTTGGTGTAGAAAGTGATTGCAGAGACTGTTCTACAATCAATCTGCTCTCCCTTGGAGAAAAGGCAAGGAAGTAGATGTCTTGGTTGAACTAATGCAAGCTACCTACAGCAGCTCTCGCCAATCAGCAACAAAAGGTTCTCACCGACTATCCCAGAGTAAGTCTCCTGACACAGTTGCTAGGCAATGATGGGCACATTCAACTAGGATGCTTATTCCTGAGTTAGACCTTAGGGTACTACTGTACAGCTTTCAAAAGATTCCTCCATCCTTTGCAATTTCTGCTTCCAGTTAGCAGAAGCTGCTGCTGTATCTCCCTGACTGTCATTAAATTTTAGCAGTAATTAACATGCACTGGATGTAAAGGCAGTCACTGCAAATCTGGAGGCAGCTCAATGCTCTAAAAAGCTCCAAGACACTGATTTCCTGAGGCCAGGGCTGGCCTAGACAATCAGCATACTACAAGCACAAACAGAAGCACTTATTTCTTGCCACCTGATCGTAGGAGAAGCTTCAGAATTCATACCTTGATAGACAGTTTGCCACTGTATTTCTTCAAATAATCTCCAAAAGATATAAAGGAACTTTCAACAGCATTTCAAGAAATCTAGGAGGGCACTACATATCTTATGGCAGTCACAACTGGCATCCACATAGGTTCTGTTGAGTTTAATGGGTACTTGCAAATCACAATTCATGTGTTCCAATGCAGCAGGCGTGCACTTTGTGTACCCACGTTAGATATTTAGTTCCTACCTTAATGTTTTCCACAGTGCGCTTCAGATGGTTTAGAGTTTGCGGGATAAGGTGAAGCCAGTTAGAGGCTGTGGTATGTAGTGTTCTCATCCACGCTGGGCGACCATCTGATGTAGAATCAGTTCTTGTCTTCTTCTCAGTTTCTGCATAAGCTAGATCATCCTCATCCTCTAGCATCTGCATTTTCAGCATTTTACTGATCATATCGATACCTGAAAGCAGAAGATGTGCTGTTAGTCAGCAAAGTGGTGGCGTCAACATGAAAACATCCTACTACATGCAACAACTTAGGACTCTCCTGTTTCCTTTCTCTAGACCTAAGATTCAGAACTACATAGCTGTAAGTGCTCCAGAGCTGACAATAAAACTTTCCAGAACGAAGATGGAAGCTTGACAGCTGGAAGGCTCAGTGTAACTGTTTCTTTAATTCACAGATTTCTGGTCAGTTTTTGGACTACTTGAGTGCCTCAGCAGAAGTTAAACTGACTGTATTGAGGAAGGAAAAGCTGTCAGCTCTTCTGCAGGATTTATATTTCTCTCCTGCTTTGGTTAAAATGGTGGCCTGGTTCACCTATGCAAGACAGTTAAAATTTCTGGTTTTACCTTGTGTGGTGAGAAGAACTTTCTCTGCGTTATTTGGCAGGCCCAGCCACGATGGCGTTTGTGTATCTGGCAGCATCTCAACCCACTGGACAAATTCTTCACGCCTGCAAGTCAGAGTTTTAGTATTCATTAGAAGGTTTCCTGTTACCTTGCTATTCTAATACTCTGCCTGAGACAATGTCTACACAGCTAAATTCCAGCACAGAGGTAGAGATTAGAGTTTGTTTTCATTGTTGCTTGTTTTTGTTTTTGTTTTTTTTTTTTTTTAAATGAAGAAAATAAAAGTTGTGCCTAGAGATCAGGATAATGAAAAAACTTATACCTGATTCCATCTGGCATCTGAATATCTTTGTGCCCATCAACTTTGCAAGCCAGTTTGAATTCACTATCAAAACTTAAAGTAGTGAACAGACGTTCCAGGAAAGTGTTTAACAAGCGTTGATCAAATTCATTATCAATACGGCCTCCATAGATAGACTGTGCCATCAGGGTCTTCAGTGCAGACCAGGGAATTTTGTCAGGTGAAATGTTTTGGCGACCCTATAAATCAAATTCAGTGTCATTAGCAAGAGACAATCCTTTTCACATCTCTTCTGATCAAATCATCAAATTTAAGAACTAAATTAAATTGCCATCAGGCTATTTGCACCTACTCATTTAACTCACTGAGTGTTTCCAGAACAGACTGGTTTACTGACAGCATTAAGTAATCTATGTATTACATATCTATATAATCTACATGTATTACATACACCTGAAGTACACTATACTACTTGCCTTTGCTGTATCATCCAACCATGTATCTACTGTGTCACAGGCAGATCTCAGATCAGATTCTCCAAATTCATACTTCTTGGACCAACCCAGTGGAGCATAGCGCAAGCGCTCTTGGATAATGGCATGGAACCAAGCAAGGAGGAAATACAAACGAGCACGCTCATTTGGAGACTAGGAAGTGGAAAGGAAAACACAAACATAAATACAGCTGCTAACCAAGCGAAGTGATGAAAATCAAAACCTGCTAAAAGGCTACAAAACAGCAGACCAACAGAAGCATCAACTATTACTTTACTTCCATAAGAAAAAAAACAATGCTGTATGTGTATCTCAAAAATGGAGGTTTTATCATCCAAAGTAAGATTTGAATGAACATGTTCCTCCATCTACACAAACTGCAGCCTTACCTTGCACATTCTAGAAACTGGAATGCTACTGAAAGTCCTCAGCATATTTGCCTTCACACCAGGAGGAGGTTCAAACACAAAGATTCGGCCAGCGCGTAGCAAATTCACTGGCACCTGGGGAAAAAAAATAAATCAATACACTCAAATTCACATCCTTTAGTCTTCACTAAATCACAGCTTGTATTACCTTCAAAATCTCATTGTAAGCTCACACAGTTAAGTCCTAACTTTCTTTTGGAAGATAGGGGATGCAGCAAAAGGAACAGTATGGAATTTTCAGTTACAATTAAGTTATCAAAAATCAAGGCTAGTAACTACACTGTCAGGCATGTATTCTCCTTTTTCCTTACTGCAGAAAGGAAGTAATTAGAAAATCTTCCCTGAGTAATGCTCTTGGCTCTGCAAACCACTAACTCTATCAGAGAATCAAATTAACATTTAACCTTTGGATTAATCTCCATAGTAAGGAAGAGTCTGAAGCAAGCATGAGGCTGTAGGGAGTGCAGCTTCTTTTCCAGTTGCATGAGCCAGCCAGGAGCCAGGTGAACATTCTTCAGCATTACCCATCTGTGAAGTTTTGAAACAACAAGGGTTTTTTAGTGTACAGCTTATGGATCCTGGTTATCACCATCACTGATTGACAGAATATGATGCCAATGCTACAACTTTCCTTCCATCTTTCAAACCTGTCTTCTGCATAGAATCAGTTACTGCGTAGCGTAAGTGGGTTAACTTTCTTGTTTTGCAGCTACGCCCTACTACTCTTGAAAAATAGATAAACTGAGTTGTGAACAGTTGTGTTGAAATTATTACAAATTGCAGTTCAGAAGATAGTCTCATGTTTTTTTAACTCACAGGTTTTATCACATATTTAGCCAACACATTACTTAACCCATCCCCTCTGTTTACTTTTGTGCTAGTCAGTCCTCTAGCTAAAAAGGAGACAGAGCTTACCTTCCAGATTTCACTGCTGTGTTTATTGCTTTATCTGCTTGGTTAAACCCTTCAGCAGAACCTAAAAGACAGAAGAGTTGCTAATGCTCTTACTGCTAACAATTTCTATTTATGCTTAGATGATGAAATAAGGTATGTTCTTACCAATAGCAATAGAAGTAATCTGTGTATTCTGCTCAGCTGCAAGGTCTTCAACATGACCACTGGCATCGTAACCAGGCACTGAACACATCAGCACAGGAGTATTAGGCTTCACCTGTTGTCAGAAAAGTTTTAAAGGACATGAATCAGTCACTACATGAACAGAGAATGCAGTAAGCTCAGTCTTTTTTGCTTCTGGCCAGCAAAAGACATTTTACTGCTCTTATTTTTACACTAACAAATTGGTAAACAATCCCCTCCTCCTACTATGGGGAGAAAGATAAGCACAAGAAATGTTCCAGTGGATAGCTTCACTCATTATGGAACTCATACAAACCTCAGGATTTTAGCCTTTCAGAAACAAGTGGGTTACCTCTGTATCTACAATGTGTGTCAGATCTAAAGGCTGCTCCATAATGGACATGAAAGACTCTCCAAGATTTGTTGAAACAAAGGTATGTGCCATTGCCAACAAACGATCTGGACGGAAGGCCTGGATCAGAAGCAAGCGATGAATGGCCTGTCCAATGGGAGCTGAACAGAGGAGATGGGATTAGATAGGATGGTGAAAAAATCCCCAAACATAATCAACACCTTCCTCTCTGATTCTCCATTCAGTTTTTCTCATCTTGTTCTGAAGACTAGATACTAAAAAATGTAGTTATCCCCTTGCAAGACCTATTGCAACATTCTAATGACTGTATTGTCGTCACCTTGGTAGCCTAAAGAAACTCACCATCTTCAGTTGGTTTGTCTTCTGTAACAGTCCTCTACTTAATTGCTCTGTTGTGAGCCCTTTAAAAGCATACCTTGACAAGACGCCTTTGGATTCTAGTAAAATCCTATTGGTTTACAAAATCTACAGCGTGGAAATACTGCCATGAGGGAACCAGTTTGAACTTCCAGGGACAGCAGATCTCTTCTCATCTTCTCATTCATTCAACAATCTACCATTCTCCTAGAGTCTGAAGTATTATACACTTGTCTAGTGTGGATACGATAGATAACCAAGAGCTGCTTCAGCTCACAGTCAAGCAGCTTTACAGCAGCTAGTAAATACAAGCTTAGAATCCTTGATTTAGAAAGCCATCTACTGGAATGAGCCCTGAGTGATCAAAGTGCAAACACTTCCTAATGTTACCTTTCAGACAGCAAAGGAACTGAATGGCAACAGATAACCTTAAGTTCTAACTCCTAACAAATTAGCATTAATGACTAGTGCAGCAAGAATTAAGACTTCATGCTTAAATACAACTGCAAGTGGAAACATGCCAGTAGGTCAGGCCTGTCCTCAGGAAATCTGTCTCTTAGAGCTTTTTAGGGTATTGAGCTGCCTCCAGATTTGCAATGACTAAAATTAATCCAAACTATTACATAATCTAATGAGATTGTAGAAGCACGTTTCACCCTCAGTGGAAAACAGTTCATTAAGGTGCAGGAACTATTGTTTGCAAAACACTTTTATTTAAGCAAACACAACCAAAAGCTAAACTACCAGATGAGGTTCTTCCACAATCTCAAGACAATGACTTTCCCAGGCATTAAGATGCAAATTAAAGTTCTACTTTAAAGCTGCTTTAAAATCATAGTAATTCTACTTAGATTAATAGAGTAAGATTGGTGGGGACAATAGCGCATCTTAACTTACTTGCAGGTTTTTCTTCAGTCCACAGGTATGGTACAGTCTGCTCTGGTGAACTGCTATCCAGCCAGATACAGAATTGCTGTATTGAAAGAAAAATAGCATAAAAAATCTGCTGCAAGGTGCAGGATTTGTTCATGGTGCAACAGAGATGTTCAAGCTCAGCCTTAAAATCTGGACTTTAATGTACTGCAGAAGTGTTCACCTGCATAGCAACTTTCAGTAGGAAACAAACGGGTAGCATTGCCAGCCTTGGATCTGCATGAGAGCCTTAAACATGCTAGTAAGTAGCTAAATGTTCAAACAATGAAATGCACAAGTTTGTAAGATTTTTCCCATTTAATGCTCATATAATTTATCTTTAGAACAAAAACTTAAGATTGAGTACCAGATGAAGCATTTGAGCTTCTATCTACAAATAAGTCTTGAGAAGTAAGACAGGGATAACACTGTTAAATAGAAGCACTATTAGTAAGTCAAACAAATGTAGCTCCAAATATTGTCCAACACTCATAGTTTGCTCTTTTCCAAGGCTTCTAGAAATGGATGGTTTCAGTGTTTCATATTGTCGTAGTTTGGGCTGGGTGCCCTCTGCTACGGGGTGCTTCCTGTGTCCAGAAGTCCAGCCCAGTGGGTGGACACAGGAAATTAGGTTATTTCCTACCATGATCCCTTGCACCACTATAAGTTTTGTGGCGGGGTCTGGCACTTTCTCTTTTCTTCCTCCTCCATCAGCCGGTAACATGGGGGAGAGATCTCCTGGCCTTGGGCCTTGCTAGGCCCAAGGCCACGGGGGGATGGGCAGTCTCAGATCTGGCCAGCTGAGACTAGCCTAGCAATGGGAGGGGGAAGAGGGAGCCCTGGGGGTCTCGGGTGTACCCCCAGGTAGGGATGGGTTTCTCTGGGTCTGTTTTGGGTTCTTTTCTCTCGTCACTGTATCTCTAGTTCTCTGCACGCACTCACCGTTCTATTTAAACTTTCCATCACTTTTGCAATCTGTTTGTCTGAGTCATTATTTTTTGCGCGTGGTGGGGAGGGGGTCTGCCCCAACCCATTACACATATACAAATGGTTTGCCTATTTTCCTGAGCAAGACTGCCACTTGACTAGCACATTTACTAAGTTCTCAATTCATTTTTCACCACAAACCTCTCCAAGATCTGTTGTAGCTTTTTTAAGCAAAAAAACACACATAAAACACAAATTATGCCTTTTTGTGTGTGTGTGTGGTGTTAAATCATTTCACTGATACCCTCCTAATTCTGCACTGCCTCCAGTACCCTTGATTCTACAGATCTCTATCAAGTTCCATCCCAAGCTCTCTGCTATTTTACCACAGACTGGTAAGTTTGAGGAAAACTGAGCAATGAGAATTCAACTTCTACTACTGAAGATATGGACATATTTTGGAGCATACAGTTTCACAGTCAGGACACAAATATATTTGTATAAAAATCAGATATTGAAAAGGAGCAAAGCATTCAGCAGCTGATCACTATTCAAATTTACTCCAAATAGTAATGTCCGTAACGATGTTATATATGGCTAGGGCTGTTCCCCTCTATGCACAATTATCACAAAACAAGGATACAGTAAAAACTCACAGTATCACACTTTGCTACCACAGAAACCAAAGCTGACTGCAAAGTCAGGCAAATGGTGAAGGTGCTTCTAAGGCTGAGTGATGAGCAACGCTGGTATTTACAACTCAAAGCTTTATAGCTTAACATTTTATAAGAACATTTATCTTCCACAGCAAATGCAACTAGTTAACCTGTAAGGCTTCCTTTTTTGTATTGAGAGCTTACTTGCAAGCACAAAGCTCTTGAAGCAGACACTTAAAAAGCTTAACCAGACAGTTTAGGATAGAAACAAAACCTAGCCAACACTTACCTCATCAGCTTGAACTTTTGAAACAAGGTCCTTAAATGCAGGAAGGCAGCTCAGCCTCATCATTGCTTCTGTTTGCTCTACAGTCAAGCCATTGATTTTGGGGAGAGATGCAGTGTTTAGAACAATCTCCTTCCCTCTCAAGAAGTGCTGGAATTCTGCATCATATGTAGGCTCCCTATTGTTAAGGGAAAAGAAGAAGTTAGTTAGGTGCCTTCAAGATACTCTTTTTTCAACTAACATGAAGAGAGAAAACAAGTGTTACCCAATAGTGCCTTTCAGTTTAATCCGAGCCAACAACATAGCGAACGTTATATGATCTTGATGCAGCATGCCACGCGCCACCCTGTTGAAAGCCACCTATCAACAGAACAGGGAAGTTAGTAGCATAAGAGGCCTTGGACTCTGACCTTTCAAAAATGATTGAAGAATTTACTAATAAAAAAAATGAACCTGAAAGAGATCCTTTGTGATGATTGAGAGACGGTGGGTATGGTCTGTAATTCCCTTCAGGTTTGGGTTCTCATACAAGACATTATGATAGATATCCAAGAAAAACTGGAGAGAGTACTGGTACAGGAAATGTATCTGAAAGAGAACATTGTTTTATCTCTTAAGAGTCCTGCCATTTGTTATTAGCTTATGCCTACCAAATTGCAATACAGCAGCCCAGGCTGGAATTAGGCAGTGCTACTTGAACGGTAAATATGTGAAACTTTGGGCAGGAAGAATTCACCCTACCTGTTTCAGTGATTCCATAGTAAAGTAGATACTGCTGCATGCTGTAGAAAGAGGCAAGTACTGCTGAGAAACAGTCTCCACCTCTTGCATGACAATATCAGTCTCTTCTACTTTTCTGGTCACCTCTGCTGCTTCCCTCTTCAGGTTCTCCAGAGTAGTAATGATAGTGTCATCATCTAGGATACGTCCCTTCACTTCATTAAGCGCCTGTAGTAAAGACTTTTCTAACTGACGCAAGCGCAGCTGGAATTCACCTTAATTAGAAGAAAAAATAAGTTACATATTGTGTAGATGTATTAGTTTAAGAGTTACATCAATTGCATATACTCTGCCATTGGATATCCTGAAAAAGCAAGAATATCACCTGTAAAGGTATTTCTCTGTGTATTTCTAGAGCTACAGTAAAACCACTGTGCTCTTCTAGAACAGGAGGAAGTTACTTTATTTTTGGTAAGCATACCCTGAAGCTTGAGGAGGTCAGAGCGCTTTTCATCAACATCTGGTCTTTCAGCTTTCAGGACTTCATTCAGACACTGGCTCTGTAAGCTGCTGCGAGTTACTGTAAAGTTCACAAATGTAACACGAGAGCAGAGGTCTGGTGGGAATTCAACCTATCAAAGGAAACATGAAAAAAACCTCTTAGCTCTCTGACACAACGCTTCCACAAAGAAGAGGGAATTTTCTTTTACTCACTGTTGGATCTCTAGTGGAGAGGAAGATAACAAAAGATGGTGACAGATCAATATCCTGGTCTCCCAGAGTAATCAGAACTCTGCCTCCAGTTCTGCGGACTTCACGATTCAGAACAGGATTCAGAACTGGATCATAGCTCTCCACATCCTAGAAGCAGAGATGTGGTTAAGAATGCAGAAGTCCTGTTCTAAGCAGCACAAGCAAGAGGTTGATCTCATTTGTGACCTAATCTTTTGTTTTCCCATTTCTGTACTAGGAAACTAAAAATATTTCTATCTCAAATCAAAGTAAATTATTCCTACAATTGCCAAATCTCTTTGTATTACTGAAACTTCTTCCTGCTACCTAGCAGATTCAATTCTAGACAACTGGCTGTATTAGGTGCTACATTATCTAGGACTAGAGATAGCATATGGAGACAAAGGAAACAAAAGACAGGTTGCAAGTAATTTTATAGAATGATAGTAAAGATATGGATTATTGAAAAATAAAAGCATTTGATCTTGAAATAGTGAAAAAAGAAAAATACCTTTTTTGATTGTGTATTTCACTAACCATATTTTCCCCAAGACTAACACTTCATGTATCATCCATATTAAAGTATCGTTTGAAAATAAAGTTGTTTGCATCTTGCTAACAGAAAAATCTCAAACTCTTCTAGTACAGAAGGCAGAATTCAGGAATTTAAAATAATTTCTACATGATCATGCAACTAACCTGGACTAGAAGTGGATTGCCAAATCTCAAGGCACTTTCCAAGTTCTTCCTGAAAGCATCATCCAAGAAACTAGTACGAGTTATCTTACGGTCTTTGTATTCATTCATGATAAACTCCGTAGCTTGCCCAGAGGGATCAATGATCAATGGATACCTAAATTAGTAATAAAACACTTTTACTATTTGAGCTTTGACTGCAGACAGCTTCTAAGTAGTTTTATGGGTTTAAGCGGCATTAGTCTTAACTCTAAAAGCTTGTATATTGGAGGAGTAAGTTGGCCAGTGTCAATGACTTATTTAATTTAAGAGTTTTGAAAGGTAAGTCTGTATTTGGGCAACAAAATAACTTCAACTCAAGCCAACTTATTTTAACAGCTAAGCATAATAAGAAAAGGCAGGTAAAGATAAATTGGGTTTTGTGTAGATATGGTTGGGCAGCTTTCAGAAATATAAGAAGATCTCACAATGAAACAGTGCTTTGAAAGAGCTATGGTGAATTCTTTGATAGGTGCTAATGCCAGAGTATCACTTCAGTATTCTATATTTTAGAATGAAATACCTATTAAACCGCTTGAGCATGATGGCATTCTCAGTGCACAGATCATCTGCAGGCAGAGAACTTGCTTGCCAGCGAAGCCGTTCATCTGCATTGGAGAGGTACTCGGTCCTTGCAATGTCTGTGCGGAACTGCAAGAAGTACATCCAAGTTAGTATCTAACTACAGATTCTCCAACCAGCTGATGAATGCAGCTCAGCAAGATGTTTTTTTCCAGTATCTCCATTCTTTACCCAGCAATTTTTAAGCTTAACTGTTTGCAGTAAATTGATTTATGGTTAATTTATCATGACTGCATCTTTACCTGGATATTTGCTTGCTGCAAATGGTGAGACCATGTAGTGAACAGATTCTGACGCATCTGCTGATCAAAGTAGCCAGCATAGGCAATAAAAGCCCCTGAAAGTAAGCAGTCTCCGGCAATAGTGGACATCTGGTTCTTAAAAGTTTCACTTGTCTTCTCCCATCTTTCACGTTCAGCAGAAAGACTCTTCAGAAGAGCTGTGCTACGGTTTACCTAGAAATAAGCAGTGAAGCAGACTCCTTAGATGACAGATTGCTGTTGTATTGCAAGTCTCTCAAGGCCCAACTTAAAAGCTGAGAATGAAATTACAACATGTTTCTCTGCTTCAGTGTTAATTCATGTTGTTTTAAACTGTTATCTTGATGAATTGCAAAATGACAAGTACCAGCATAGTAGTGACATACTAATGATTAGATCAAGTAGATAAATTCTTCCCTGCTCTCAAGAATCCAGTTAAGACATTATAATTACACTACAGCTATGCCTGTTTCTGAAGTTTTCTACTCATTTTAAGCCTGAAACTGCAGCCTGAACTGTTTTGTTAATCAACTAGAATATGAATTAATATATCTTATTCAAACCAGGTTTCAGTAGCTTAAGCAGCTTTGTGACATCCAGAGATGAAACTGCTTAAATACTCTGCACAGGGGAAGCAACCGAAGTACACTCAGAAGTTCAAAGAAGAGTTCCATTTCTGACTGTTAAAAACTAAAAGAATGGAAATTTACTTACTTTTGCTTCTACGGCAGCCAAGTCTGCCTTAATAGCTTGAGCCTCTGAAATGAGTACTGCGTATTCTTCTTTGTAGCGGGCAATGCTGGCCTCAAGATCACGAATCATCTGCTCCACTTCATTTGCTTTCTGTTGGTTGTCTTTGGCATCATCCTCCAACTTCTGCAGTTCATTGCGCAGAGGTTCCACTCTTTTCAACATATCAGCATAGTTAAGCTGTAGACAGCAAATAGTGTCTTTATACTTTCTAAAGTTACATATCCTAACAAGAACCACAGCATTCAGGTATGTATTATCAACTACATCTTTTGAAAGTTAGGTACTTGTGACCTGTGCTTTATGGCCAGTTTAAGTGGTGCACCACACCGTTTGTGTAAATCCTCAGTTGTGTGTCCGTGCCAGTACTGTGCTAATCTGCCTTCCTTAGTAAAGAACTGAGTATAGCCAAGCCACAGAACAGTTAAGATAGGGCCTACCAGCAAGAATCAAACTGAACACTTTCTCCACATCATGCCATGTTTTCTGCAAATGCAAACCTTCTTGGTGCAAAAGCTATATTGCAACTGCCTATCAGTTCTCTGTCACAGTACTACAGAGCCCATGAAGCATTCATCTGACCTATCTACCAACTTCTTTGAAGAAAAGAGCTTACAACATTTATTGAACAGAAGCAAATTCAGAGCCTTTAGACATTGTTATACACCTTCAGGCTCACTTTTTTCACCTTGCACCTGCTTTCCCACAGTACTGACATTACCTGTGCAATCGCCCATTTCACCATAGGTCCGCATGCCAGTGATGCTCTGTTTACAATTTCGTAGTTGTAACTTGGATTCGACAGGTAGTTTTTTTTCATCTTTTCCCGGATGGCATCACTGCAAGGGTGAAGTTTTTAGAGAGAGCTTGAGCACACTATGTCAGCACACAGGTATTCAGTACCCTTTCATCTGGCCTGCCTTCCACAGCTGGTATGAAATTCCTAGCAGTTTTGCTGACTGGTAGCTGGGATGTTTTAATTAGTTCAAAATGTTGTTTCAGAAATTATAGCTATGGGATAAAATGTGTTTGACAATATTTTAAGATTAAGTCACTTACAAATTGCTTAACTCTGCTCAGAAAAACCCAGAGTTGGAAGGGGATTCAGGTATCTCTACTCTGACCACCTGCTCACATTTGGAGACAGCTTAAGAGGTCAGCCTGGATAAAACTCTCAGCAATCTGGTCTATCACCGCTGCAAAAGTAACTTCAACTAACATGGCTTTAGACAGCAAGACACTACCATGCAACCATGCCTTGAAGTTACTCAACAGCAGCCATTTTGGCCCAGTTTGCATGGTACACCTTTTCTTCAGTAGTGTTTCCTGTACCACCTACACATTCATTGCATGCATAAAGAAATTACTATCAAAAAAGTGAAGGGCTACCAAACCAATCACACAAAGTCCAGTTAACACCTTCCATACCTTTATAAATAATCTGTTCACAGAAGTAACTCACACTTGCACCTTACCTGATTTCCTCAGCAGAGAAGTTAACAATGGTTGGAATGAAGTTCTCTCTCATGATGATGGAACGTATTTGTTTCCAGTCAGTTGTACTTTCACCTAGCAGTAGGCAGATGGACTCCAGTGCTAGCTTAACTGCTGCAGGTGGATTAGCCATAGAACGGACTTCTACCAGGTGCTGCTTCTTTATTGACTTTACAGCTAACCAGTGCCAGAAAGATGATGAATGTTAGTTGGGAATAAAACCATTAAGCAAAATCCATTTGAGTACCTTGGCTATACAAAAATGCTTCAAGCATCAAAAAAAGACATCAAGGTTGTTGAAGAAACAGATGCTAGTGGATATTATTCAAACTACAATATCACAAGACAAATTTCTGTAAATGTCAGCTTGCTACCCAGCCAAAGGCCACTTATTCTGCAGCCTAAAAATGATTCACTCAAAGTAGTGATCCTTGTAGTTTAATGAATGAAGACCTTAGTTGTGTACTATCTATGCAGCAATAAGGCATCACTGGTCTTTCTGATTAGGAGCTGTCTTTAAGAGTACGTAGGATAAACAACTAGAGCTGGTTTGTCAGAAACCAAGCCACAAGCCCTAGAAGGAGCATCAAGTAGCACACCAGGACTACAAACAGCACAAAGTTACAGCTCAAAGACTAGGAATTTCTTCAACACTGTACAACCTCATGCTAATATAATAGCCTATGCTTTTGTTAAACAAGACCAGCTTAGATCACATCAAAACACAGTCTCATAGACTTTGGTTTTAAATCCAGGACCATAACGTGACCTCTTCAGTTGTTAACGTACCATTCTGAGCTTCAATGACAGCAGGCTCCACTTTGTCAAGATCTTCTTTCACGCTCATCTGTTTATCTGCAATGACCTCCTGTTGCTTGTGCAGCTGTTCCTGAATCTCCTGGCTCATGACCTAGAAGGAAATTTCAGACAAAACACTGCTTTTCAGAAGTTGTGTTTCTTCTAGGATTTGCTCTGCAGGCTCTGTTTTCTAAATAAAAAGATGCACTGTGCACAAATATTTAACAAATATTTTTCTTTTTTTCTTTTCTACCTTTTTCTTCTCAGCTTCCTGTTGATCTTTCACCATCTTTTTCAACTTGTCATTGGCTGCTGCATTCTTCACTTCCAGTTCCTGACTCTTTATTCTTAGGTCACGCCGCAGCTCTTCCACCTGAGATTGATTGCAAGATGAGAGAGAGAATTCCACTTATGCATGGAGGTTTATTTCATCACTCCAGCCTTACAGAGGACAACGATTTAAAGGTATGCACCTGATCAACTGTTTCCTTTATTTTTCGAAGGCCAACATTCAAATGCATTTGCTGCTCCTCCAATTCACTTCGTTTCTCATTGAACAAGTTGGCATAATGGTTGATGAAGTCTAAATAGTGGCGTGGTGTGATTGCCATGGTTCTGCCTCCTCGTTTTGCCAGACGAGCATTAGCCTTCAGGGAAGAAAAAGGAAATGATGCATTAGTTTTAAATCTATTTGGATACCAAAGATCATACTTTTTAGGAAACTGGTGCATGATGCTGTGACCTAGAGTGTAAGTTTAGCAGTGTAGTAACAACATACCTGATGAAGAGTCTGATGAACAAACACACAACTATTAACAATAGCTTCCCTGTGTGATGGTGGTTGTGGCAGCTTATCATACACAACTGGCATGTAATCAGGCACAATATAATTTGGTTTTTCAAGATCCATTTTGCTTGTGAACTCTTTGCCAACTTGGTACAGTGCCTCAGTTGACCAGTCTCCAAACCAGTTTAAGACACACCTGAAATACAAAGCATTGGTGATAAATTCCCAAAAAACTTTAATGGTACTCCTAACACATGTTGAATATACAGCAATTACCTGTTGAAGAGCGCAGGAGAGGTAGCTGCCCTGTCCTTCAAGCCCTCAGAAGATGGATTCATAGTGAACACAACATGGAGATTGCGAATAACTTGACTTGTGAACCATTTGTAGAGTTCCTCATGTGAATCTAACATCAAACCTTCTTTCTGTGCTCCTTCTTTACACTGAGTCATGAGGGTGGCATATTCATCTCCTTCAAAAAGACCAGGAACCTAATCCAAAAAGGCAGTTTTGTTGTAGCTTATAGGTGTAAGAAGGTGCTTCAAAAGTATTTACTTGAAATTTTCTTACCTCTCCATTGGCTAGTAGAGTGTTCATTCTCTCCAGGAATCCAGAATCCAATACATTTGACTCATCCATTATGAAAGCTATTTTTTCATTTTTACAGCCAGAACGTCTCAATACAGTCCGAAGATCTTCATCAAAATCTTCACCTGTATATTTTCTGTGAACCTAAAAAGATATAACATTGGTTACTAGCATTTTGATTTAGCTTTTAATGGGATTTATTTTCAAGGGTAGGTATTTAAGAGATGTGAGTTTTGATTAACAGTTATTATTAAGTTAAACTAGCATGCCAACCTTAATTTGGTAGACACTCAAACCATTCATCCAGGCAACAAATCTTGATAGGGTTGTTTTGCCTGCTCCACTGACTCCAATAAGCAGCAAGTGGCCTTGGGGCTGACGGAAAATTCTGAAAGAGAGTATCACCAAATATGTTTGATAATACTCATCAATTTACTGAAGCTTTTCCTTGAACATCTAAACTTCAAGTTAGTAACAAAACTGACACACATTTCAAGAAATTATCCTGCTTTTTGAAGGCCAGCAGTGTATCACCTAATGGACAACCATGGGATCATGCTCATGCTCCATTCTTACTTACTCTGTACTTAGGCTTCTCTAGTTTAGGAAAGCTCTCTAAATACTATTTATATGAGCAGCAACTAGTCTCAACTTACCGGTCAATTCTTAACACATGATCCAAGACTTCATTGAACAGAACAAGTGGTACATCAAGCTCCTCTTCATAAAAGACTTTAAGCCTAGCTTTCACATAGTCTCTTAACTCCTCTTGATCCACTGGAATGTAATCCTAAAAAAAACAGTCAATATAGGATGGAATTGAAGATCAAGGGAATTTCACTAAGGGATCAAATTTTAAGTGGATGAAAGCAGAACTATTAAAATACTTAGGCATTCCTTTACAAAAGCTTAAGAATGCTGTAGTCGTTTAACTTGCCCACAGCTTAGAGTGCCACATAGCAGCATGGAGTTTAAACACTACATCTACTGAACCTACCACAGCCACAGGTTGAGTCTCTGCTGCTACTCACAAGACAGTGGGAAGTAGCATGACAGATTTACTCCCCCAGTTTATTTCAAAGGATCTTTCCTAGACACTTGATACTGGTCACAGACATGGGTAACAGGCTAGGTGACTTCTGCCTTGACCCACGAATTCTACTGATTGTTCAAGCTGGAACACTTCAGATTTCAAGAAACAGTTCCCATAAAATTTATAGAATTAGTGATGTTTAAGGGTCACTGCCTTATCCAAGAGATTCCATAAGCAGTTAACTGTCAACAAATTTCTGGGAGTGTTATATTGTTCTTGAGAAGTATTACTTAATACTGTCTTTACATACTGTAGTAAGTCTTACAATAGCATCATACAACTAGTAACTTTGTGGTAGAGTTCACTTCAAATAACCATAGCAAGAACTTCTTGGAGGTCAGTTTAACATGAAAATTGGTGACCATACTTTGTTAATGTAAGTTGTAAGAGCTGCTACTTAGTTGCTCCCATACTATTTAGTGTTTTTTTTTTTTTTAAGGTTTACTTACCTTTGACAGCCAGTTGCTGTATAAGATAGGCCTGCTCATAGCTTTTTCTTTGTCAATATTGGGAAAGTGTTTCAGAGCAACCATATCAATGTTCTCATCAGTCCAGCGTCTCTCCTCATCTTCTACAAGCCTGGATAAAGAAAGAAGTCACTGAAATCCTCACACAGCAGTGCTATGACAAGTATGTTTCTGCTTTGTACAAATACTTCTCCCAAGAGCATCAAGTTAGGGTGACAGCTACTTCACATGAAGCACACTTCAGTTTGGTCTTCTAATGAAAGTTGGCAAGGAGTGGGAAAAATGAATTTTGAACCTTGTCTTTACCACCCCCCGCCATCCCATGTAGATTTTACCTATCTTGGAAGAGACGTAAGGCTTCATGGGCCCAAATTCTGATGAGGCCTTCAACTGGTAATGTTTCTAGTGGTCTCAGTGCTTCAAATATACCTCTCACCCATCGAGTCATTTCACGAGGTGAATAGATGTAGTGGGGCTGTGTGTCTTGAGTGAACCTCTCCTAAAAACGTAAACTTAATTAGTTACTTCATCCAAAAGTTGCACTGCATATTTTTACAGGCCCTGGCACTACAAGATACTACTTTCTTCAGTGTAATTCAGTAGTTTTTGCCAGAATTGAATTGTTCTATACATATGATCCATATGAAAGGCACATTAAATGATTCAGCATAGAAGGAAGACTTCTAACTAGACTGAGGGTGTACTTAACAAGTTACCTGAGACATTGTGTAGAATTCTACCATAGCAGCAGTGAGAGGTTCTGCATACGTGCGAAGCGATGGAATCAGCCTTAGCATTGCACGATTGAATGTTCCATATATCTGAGTAAGTGAAGCTGGTCCAGGATAGTCCACATAAACCACAGGAACATGTCGTAAAAATCTGGAAGTTTAGCATATTACAGTCTGCACAGGTTTATTTTGCCAAAAAATAAACAACTGCTTGATTCAGTTACTGCTGATAACTTTGAAGTATCCACAGAATTTCAGACAGGTTATTAACAAATGTACCAGTGAGTCCACTGGCTGGTTGTCAGAGTAAAAAACATTGATTATGTAACCCAGTCTGTTGCTATACAGAGTTTACTGAATACATTACCTATGTGAGAGAGGTTTTCTCCCAGGATCAGTAGGTGGGTTACATGCACCAACAAACTGAATTCTCTCCAGTTTCACCCATGTCTGGTCTGATGTACGATAGAATCCTCCATGTTCCACCATCTGGAAGAAAATAGGTAAAATAAAATCAGTGGAACACTGTATTTCCCTGAAAGCAACTGTCACAATATAGCTGATTAGGAAGGACACCAAACCTGTCTTATGAATGATATGACTCTCTGGGTGCCATACTTGTCCATATCTGGCAAGTTGATTTCATCACAGAACAGCACCAGCCACTTTCCTAGCTGTACAGGAGCCAAAACTACTCCATTAGGTGTGCGTCTGTACTCACAGTAGTGATCAAAAGTTTTCAACAGCAGTTCTGGAGTGGTAGCACTAGAGAAGTTGAGTCCAACCACCTGAAAAAACATGAAACAGTGAAGAGGAATAGTTAAAATACCCTAAGGCTTGAAAGAGAACATACCAAAAGAGTCCTGCAAACAGGGATGTTTGGATTTCCACAGTGGAAGTAAATGTACTAACTATGCTTCAGGTTACTGTCTACATACTGTTTTCTTCCCACTGTAGGTTATCTATTTACCATGCAGCTGTATCTCCTGCCCAACCTTTACTTAAAGTATCACAGCTTCATGTAAATGAAGGACAAAAACCATTCTTAAACATTATCACAGGCTTTAAAAATAATAAATGGAGGAATGCTCATGTATTATTGAAGCAGCAAAGGAAGGAAATAGCTTCAGTATCTTGAGACAAATCCAGATTCTGCTCAGTGTAGTTTTGTTTAAGTACACACTTGACTGACGTGGAGGAATCGCTGAATTCTGCCATTCCATGCTAAATTAAGAGTGCTTTAATCCTTAAGATCAGAGACTTGTTACCACTCTATTTCGCATGTTGACACACACACTTGCGTACCTCCATGTCAGGCAGAGCTCTGAGAGCACTGAAGAGGGTCATGGTCTTTCCAGAACCTGGTGGGCCACACAGTACTAGGGGCTTATGTTCTGCCAACCAGGTATACAGCAAGGCTTCATGGCGAACTGTATCTAGGGTTGGTACTACAACATCAGGAGCTGCGACTTTATGTGTTTCAACTTCAATCTGAGGAACTTTGGATTGCCATGGCACCCATTCACCTGTAATGGACACCTAGGAGAAAATTAGACAATTGAGAATAGGAACACAGCTCAACCTTAAAGTACTTTTTTCAAAACCACAGAATAGTTTGCAGCATAAAATGTGATGTTTAAATAAGCAGGCAGCTTTTTTGCTGAACTATGAAACTGTAAAATACAAGACAGTCTAGCATTTTATTTTCTAGTTTCATTTCAAAGATCTAAAGCAGGATTCTAAGAACACAAAAGAGCAACACTTGTAGCACAAAAGGTTTACCTCATAGTCAATTATGGGTATGTTGGGTGCAGTTGGCAGTGGCACAGTGGTGATTCTTCTAATATATTCTCCCAGCTCTGCTCTCATTTTCAAACGACTGTCTCCAGAAAGAGACCAGAGTATTGCATAGACAAGGTACCTCTGTAAGAAGCAGCAACAGCAGCTATTGGTTCCTGAGTAATGGAACAAAACTCAAAGAACAAGAAGTCATAGCCAGTTGTTATACTGGCACATCAAGCACAGCAGTCCTGTACCTGGATGTAACGCTCTAGCTGGTCTATCTGCATCGGAAAGTCTGGATGATTGGCATTGTACTGGGCCACGTTGCGGCAAGCTTGATGCAACATGGAGAACAGAGAGCCAAGACAGCGCAAGCGGGTGAGATCCATGATATGCTCCAACTTGAAAGCATGTTCAAGTGCTTTAGTCACCAGACCATTTGATGTGAAATACGGCTGCATTATTGTTGCAGCATCTCTCTGGATCTGTTGGGGGACACACACACCGATTTCATTACCAGGCAGCAGTTCTGTTTAAAGTTTTAAATACTTCATATCTTAGTATTATTGAAAATGTAAAGAGGATTATTATTTAAGATGTAAAGAGGAAGTCATCTCTTCCATGGCAGGCTGTCATAAATTCCAAGTACACTGTGATATAAGCATTCCCATAATATAACCTGAGTTATACCTGCAACATCGGGGATGCTGCTTCTTCACCTTCATCTTCTTTGCCCTTTCGTCTTCGCTGAGCTTCCTCTTCACCTTCATCCAAAGGAATACTTCTTAGTCTGGCCAGGAAGTTATTGAATATCATGTCTGTACTGAGAACATCCTCACTGAACCAGACCATGCCACACCTTGACACAGTAGCCAAAGTGGCATATTTCAGATCCTGTACCTCAAACATGATACGAACCTAATGTGCAGAAATTTAAAGAACAGGAGTTTGAAGTAGAAACAGGCAAGCACTCAAAATTAAAACCAAACAAACCTCCTCCCCCAGACTTTTAAAAATAAGTTAATTCATATTTATAATCAAAAGCAGCATTTTACATAGTTTGTCTTACAGGGTCAGAGTAAACAGAACATCAAATATTTGTTCCCACAAAAGCTTTTAACTCCTGCAGACTACTACCTGAGACTGGTATTACTCTGCTTGTAACAAGAAAGAGGGGCAGTACTAGTATGGATTGAAGTAAAGCAAGAAGTTTATATGACAGTGCATAAATATCATGTAAAAAAAGTAACATTACATTTGGTGGAAGGCTAAGACGTTCTCCATTTGGCAGAGTCAGTAGTTTGTTGTCATCCAAAACAGAGTTCAAGTTCTCAACCCATTCAGGGTCTACATCACCATCAAAGATAATCCACTGACGTTTCTGTAGTTCACCTCTCACATTGTCTATGATTCTACATGAAAGAAAGTATTTATTGCAGGGAAGCACAGACTCAGGCCAGACTATCACAAGTGTACTGGGCATTTTTCATTTGTGCTATAAAAGACTCACTTTCTCAGGACGTGTGTAAACAGGCCATCTGTCCATTCTCTGGTGTTTGGATCCAAAGTACCATAAAGATGATCTTTGCTGATTGCTTTTGGATCTATAATATGAGCAACACCTTCCACACCCTCCAGTCGTTCAAGGGCTTTCAGAAGTACTCTCCAAGCCATGCTCTTTCCGCTTCCTGATGGGCCGACCATCATCAATCCATGATTTATCTGTGTAATCTGATACAGCTGAAGAACCTGTGACAGAAGAAATGATGTACCAAGTAAGTATTAAATTCAGTCAATTCTATGTATTGCTTGCTTAAGAAACTTTACCCCTTTCATAATAAAAAGGGAAGTGCAGTCTTAGGCACAAACTTCAATTTCACATCTTCAGTTTTATATCTTACCTTTTCAACCCACATGCCACCAACTTCTTCCCCATCACCATAGGTAAGGTACATTTCCTGACACACTTTCTTAAGCTCCTCTCGCAAGGCTGTCATCTCCCCACGATGATACTGTACTCCAGGGAATACATCAGAAAGGAGACTGAACAGCAACGGAATATCTTCTGCAACCAGTTTTGGTACCATAGTTTCACACACACTTTGGATCAAGATCTGAAGAGAAAGATTTTGGTTAAAGGGTTTTTGTTTAAGTTTGTTTCACCACATGTGTTTGATAAGGAATACTTCACTAAATGCTGATGGAGTTTCAGCTCTGAAACCACACAATGAATTTGTGTGGATTTTCAGTTTATACAACTGCAGTTTATTATGCCTGTGCTTTTGGTATTAACTGTGGAGGAACTGAGCAGCAGTAAGCATTATGAACACACCACCCCATAACAAGCCTTCCCCAACGATTCACAGACTCCTAAGACGTGTAACTTGGTGTTTCTAAGCTATCAAATTAGCATGTTTTGTGACTAATATTACTTTGCTTGCATGGCTTAACATTAAATGGTAAACACTGGAAGATGATTTGCTTGGTTTACTGTATATCCTGTACTTATCACAGAAGTAAAGAATTCACACATACACATTACCTCTTGCTCTGGTAAATTCTCAGCAATTTCTCCCTCATCAACAACTTCACCACGCTCTTCTTTCTCCCGTTTTATCTTCTGAATCCTCTCTCTCTTCACATTACCTGCGCTAACCAGCACACTCTTCAGTGCTCTCAAGCCAAAATCATAGTGGCTTTGGGAGGACAGCTGTTCATCACAAAGCCTAAGCAGCAAAAGAGACAAAACAATTTGTTTATCAGTAGGAACCAACACACAACATTCAGTAAGTGTCATTACTTATTTGAAATGATTGCTGCACAACATGTTTAGTGAGTTGCAAAGAGCTCTAAACAGTAAGCTCTATTTTTACTGATTGGAACCAAATGTGTTACTCACTTGAAGAATGGTACTATCTTATTGGCAAGCACTTCGGCTGTACGGAAACCTTGGGAGTACAGCATGACCTGGGCAATCAACTGACGGTCTGGCTTTGTCATCGCCAAGCTACGGAACAACTTCTTCAAATTGTCAGGCAGATTTGATCTGCCTGCATATCCAGGATTCATGGTGATGAAGATAGCCATGTCAGGGCTCACTTTGACTTGTTTGTTCAGCAGCTCACAAGTAATAGGTGTTGCAGCTGAAAAAAGAGTGCATTTAGTTACTCCCGAGTCAATGATCAATCACCCTGAAAACACAAGCCATAATTTATTCTGTTTTAGTTTTCTACAGTAATGGACAGGAAGTCCTCTAGTGCTGCAACTCAAATATCAATTACTGGAAGTTACTTCACGTTCTTAATTTTTGACAGAAAGTGGCTTCATCCTTGGAATGTTAGAGAAGGATGTTACTGTGCAATGAAGCATTAAGTCATGAAGAACATTAAAGAGATGCTGTACAACTATAAGGAATGAATGATGACATACTCTTGTCATAGTTGGGGTTGGAGTGCTCTCTCAAGGCTTCCTGGATGCACTGAACTTGCTGTGAAACAGCAGAGAGCATACGCTCCTCCAGTCTGTTGAACTCGTCAAAGCAGCCCCACGCACCCACTTGGCAAAGTCCCACAAAGATGCGTCCCATTGCCTGCACATAGAGAGGAAAATTCACTGATGTTGTGTCATCGTTCTTGCCTTTGTATAGGCAAAGGGAGCAGAGGAGAGCACTGCATACAATACATTTAAGGCAAGAAGGAGCTGTACTTGTATGTAGGTTATCATCTCTGTAGTACCCTTATAAAAGGGTTCTAACTGACTTTCAGATGTTCACTGCTCAACAGAATCATAGTTTCTATTCCTATTACTACATAGTGTACTCCAGTGTATTGACAAATCAGTCAAGCTAAGTCCACTGCATAATGTTTTCTTTGGTGATACCATTAATGCCACGTGCAGTTCTCGTCCTTTATTGCAAGGATACCAGAATTACAAAACATTTCAGAGGAGCAAACTGAATAACCAGAATATAAGGCTTTGACCTAAAGAATGACCTCTCAAGTAGGATTCAGTGAAAGGCAATGTGAGGGACTATGGTAGAGAGTAATCAACTGTTTACTGTCTTTTCCACTACGAGACCTAAACAATCATTAGAAAAGTCAAAAGAAGGTGGTCCTTCATGAAGTGCATAGTAATGCAGTGGAACATTTAGGTAGAGAATGCTACAGAAGCAAGTGTGCATGTGGATTTAACGAAGAGAAATGAAGACTTAATGGGAGAAATGAGTTCTTGGAGAAAGGTTCACTGGAGCATGAATAGAATAACCCATTTCAGCTGATCCTCAGAAGTGTCAGAGGTAGGAAGGGGACTGTGGGTAAGAAAGGCATGATCTTACTATTCCCTAGGTATCTTACAGTCACCAGTACAGGACAAATGCTGGATAAATGGACTCCGGTATGATCAAAACACAGCTGTACAGAAAGGAAAACAACCTCCTGGAGTTCAGGAAATACTGCGATTACTTCTCAGTTTTTGGGTGTGGAGGTTTTTTGTTTGGGGGTTTGGGTTTTTTTTGGGTAACATATGTACAGGCCTGAACAAAGTTTTTATGTTGAGACATTTGCTGGTTTACAGCCTTTCATGTTTCTCAGTTTGCATATGTCATTGATTCTGAAGTATCAGAATAAATGTGCTTAGTTTTGAAGAATCTTTCACATGCTGAGGCAAACTCCACAGTTATGTTGCAAATATTAATTTGGTAACAGTACAGCTGCTTTGGCAATCTTACACTCCTGTCCTCCATTAAATCAGTACTACCTACGTAAACTAAACAATTTAAGCTACTTTCCTAAACCCAGTCTTAAGCCCCTGCCCCATACTCTCTCTTCCTTTCCCTCTATTTGCTGTTACAGAACCTCTTAAAAAACTGAATCACTCTCCCAGCAACATTCTGCACCATTTTTGCTTTTGACATTGCTTGTTAGAGAACACCCATAGGATCCACAGACAGCAACTAAGACTTGCAGATAATCATCTTGAAAATAAACACTGCTGGCTGTTGAAGCATCCTGAAGAGACCCCTGCTGCTCATTAGGAAAGATTCTGTTTTTTTAATCAAACAGCTTACCTGGAAGTCAAATGTTTCGTCACAGTTGAAAACCAACACAAAGCGACCAAGCTGATGTCCAAGAGCCTTAACAGATTCTGTTTTACCAGTACCAGCAGGACCTATTTTCAAAGCGGGATAGGCATGTTTAATGTTTGTCATCCAGGATACCATTGCTTGCTCATGTAATCTGCCAGTATGCTGATTCTGATGGTCCCTGACAAGGGGGTTCAGCTGAAACCTAAAACTTACTACTACCCCCAAAAGATGCTTGGCAATTCAATATCTTAGTTATAAAGATTCTGCACATTCATGCTAAAATTCTAAGTAAGAATTTATACACTTGTCCCAATTTTTTATTGTACTTCAGTACAAACTTACCAAATGGCGATCCTCCAAGTCTTGCCTCAAGGGCTTGTGTCATTGTCAGGTAACAGCGGTCAGTAAGAGGAGTCTGTACCAGCTTATCCTGCACACCAAGGTACTCAAAACCATAGTTGAATTTGGCATTTGCCATCTGAATGGACAGCTGTTGCAACACATCTGTCTGTTTTGGGTCAAAGTAGAACCGCATTTGGCTGAGCCACTCAAAGGATTTGGAGTTGTCAATCTTGCTTTTGATCAGTGATCTGGTAACGTCTCTCTGGTGCACCAGCTCGGTGATCTGCAGAAGGAAGTAACTCTTTAGACCACAGCAATTCCTGGCTAATAAAGCCAGGAATCCACAGCTACTTGGACTAGCACAGTAAACTGCCATCACCGAGAAATCACAACCTACCGACAGTGTCTGCCTTTAAAATCTGTTGCTACAAAACCAAAACTAACACGTTGTCAGCTGTTCTTGTTAAGGACATCCCTGGCTTTCAGCAAAGCACTCTGGACCAGTTAGTCTGTTAATCTACTGAATCAGATCTTTTACTTGCCAGAAACTATAAACATGAGTACTCCTAAAACAGAACAGATATTTCCCCTCTAAAAGCTTAAGTAATCTAAGCAATCTTAGTCTAAGTCTAGTTTAGCTTATGTCAATGTTCTAGGAGGCAAAAAGTGGCCTCCCCTCAGTCCTCATCTAAGGCATAAAGGCATAAAATAATTACAGTAATAAGCATCTTAATATTTTACATATGAATAAGGAAATCAGTAGCATACACACTTGAATTGAGAGAAAAATTATCACCACCTAGAGGATCAAGGCTCAATTTAGTTGCTTAAATTGCATGAAACTTTCTTCTAGAGGGAAAAAGAAGTCTTAGACTAACTAACGTTTTAATTCAATTTAAAAAATCCTCATCTGCAAATCCAGAAAAGGCTGATTTTGCTTACCAAGTGCTCCAGTTTCCTCCTGCGGAGAGGTGGCTGCTCCATCAGCACAGAGTCTGCCAGGACATTGAGTGTAACCTCAACATTAGCTAGCACAGATTGGAGAGGACTGTTGTCTCCACCTCCACCCGTACCATTGAGGGCTGACTCGACATTCTCAGACCATGCAATCTGGGCTGACAGGACAACAAGCTGAGCCTGTATAACAAAGAAACTCATTAGAGAGTTTTCTTCAGTGGAATATCTAAGCTATAGCATACTTAAGTGTCCTGTATTGATACCTGGTATTTGTCAATCCAAGAGATGTAGACTGCTGGATCAATTGAAGTTGCTTTTCCAAAGATTTCGACTTCAGTTACAGATTCTGCAAGCAACTTCGCAAGGGTCACTCTCATTTCCTTTTCAACAAGAGTAAGCCACTCATTAATCTTGGGATGTTCTGTGATGGATACAGGTGTTTTGAACAGGACCTGGAAGAAACAGATTTAAGTTAGCCCACGTTCACTTTTTTCATACTTTTATTTAAAAAGAAACTCCATAGCTGTACCTCCTCTCCTTCACGTGAGGATATCCCAAGAACTACAGAATTATCTTCGTTGAGAATAATGCTAGAAACGCCCGCAAACATCTTCTTGAAGTGTTTCTGCAGCTTGGCAACATTTTTGCTGTTTCCAATGATTTCAAGCAAGTCTTCATCACCAACAAAATAAAACCTAACAATTACATAAAAACAGATCTATTTAAGAACTCCAGCTATTACTTTTAATTTATTTATGCTTCACAGATGGCCACTACATGGGAATAATTGACACTCATTTTCCAAACACTGCAAGAGTGCATAAACCACAGATTTCCTACAAGTTACACTAAGATTAAGTCTTAGTTTATGTGTTCTGCACCATAATGAAAGTGTGCACGTGCTTCATACTGTGTATAGTTTTCTCTACCTAATCACTCCTGAAATAGTCACAGTAGAGCTTAATTTAATCTATTTGGCAGGGAGAACTCTCACTCCCTCACCCTTACTCTCAATGCTAAATGATGAATTAGCTGAGGACTATAGACAAGTCAGAACCAATAAATTAAATACCTGAACGTGAAAGGTTAGACTCTGGTCCTTCACTCAAATACCAGAATTATGCAGGTCAAAATAGAACTCTTAAGTTTACAGAAATAAGGTGCAATGACTCCTTAAGCAGTATTTGAATCCTACAACCAGCCACAAATGAGCAACTAAGAGAAGTTTTAGTTCCAGTTCCTGAGAAGTTGGCTGTAACTGTAAATCAGCACAGACTTCTGTGGTCATAACATCTTATACATATGCAATGCATAAAAACTGGTAAAGGCTTTACAGAACAGTGGATCAATTCCAGCACAGAAATACCACATTACGTCACAAGTCCCTTCTCACCGAGGGAAAGAGGACCTCTCCCTTTCCAAGTATTCTCCCAGTGCCTTCTGTATCTTCCCAAGCAAGTCTGCCAGTCTCTCTAATGACCTCTGCACACCTTGAATGTTAAGAACATCCATCACGAGCGGAGATTTGGACACCTTTTTCATGAGTGCCAAAAATTCAGTGCTGATGCTGCAAGTAAAACAACACAGAATGTTAGTGCAAACTCAGTAACCACAGCCTTGCAGAACACAGAATGTTATTTGCCTCTAAATGACCACTGCCCCTCTAACTGTTGCAGCTGCCCTAGGGAACGCACAAAGTTAAATTCCCAAAACAGCTCTTCATCTACCTCAAGTCCACAACAATGATATCTAAACTCTTTGCAATGTTCCATCTATCAGTTTCACTGCTGAAGGTGTACTTCTTTTCTTGAAGAGATACAGAAATTGATTCTTTGATTTGACTGCAAGTATGTGGAATGAATGAGGATGACCAGAGCAACTTAAAAGCAGAGAAGACAACGGTATTTGAATGGTTATGACTAAGTATCAGCAACAGAAATCAGCTGCCTGTTGCAGCCACAATGCTAGATAGAGTCCTTGAAGCACCTAACTGGGCCTGACAAGAAAAATCAAATAAATCCAAATCATCATCTGAAAATTGTTTATCAGCCTGTTACAACAAACTTCTTTTCCATTGTAGTTATCTTCCTGTACCTTTTTTGCCATATTTGTTTGCTTGATGATCTACAACATGTATGTAGTTCAACCAGAACAGGTAAGAATGGAGTTAATATTTCAACTTAGGAAGTGTTGTGCTGAAGTCATGAACTTGCCTACATGGTAGCCAAAGGGAAGCACAAAACCAACAAAAAGTTACCTCTGGAACCGCTGGGTCTCCACAGGCAGCAAGTGCTTGATGTCTGCACTACCAGTGAAGATACCCTCCAGGTAAACCCACCGCCTTTGGACATCTATCCAGACATCAAAGAGTGCCATGATACGGTTCAGCTTATCTTCCCAGCTAAGGGCATCTTCCTCAAACACCTGTAGTTTAAACACTGCATTAATATTCATTTCAATAATATCAGGAGCTTGCTAATAATTATTCATTGTTTGAGAGTTACAATGTCACTTGTATGTCATCTTTAAACAGTGAATAAATCAAGTCCTCACTGGCAAATACATAAACTAAACAAGAGGGGAAGGCAGAATAACTTAAGATTCTTTAGCTTTGTCCTCCATCTTACCTTGTAGTATGGTGACAGCTTCATAGCAGACACACTGTTAATGTGCTCTTTGACTTTGTTGAAAAGGTCATCCCAACCACGAATCAAACGACACTTGTTCTGGTAATTGACCAAGTCCAGTTCGTAAGTGTTCCACACTTCTCTTATCTGAACAAAAAAAGTTTAAGATATGAGACCAATCATTCCCACTCAAACAGTTACAAAGTAGGTATGTATTATAGTAACCAGATTTTACATTTTTTACCCAAGAATTCTGGATTTATGCTCAAGCTTCTGTTAAAAAGGTCAGGTCTTTACAGCCATTAAGGACTTCTTTTCCCAAAGAATGCAAGTTTCATCACAGGAAGCTTTCACAGCTTTAAGCTGTTCCCCAAAAAGGTGTTCCATGGAGTCTCAGCAATTGAATCGATAGATCTTATCGACAGGTTTACTACACAATGCCAGCCATCTGACAGCAGGCCTCTGATTTGCTATTAAATGCATACATACAAGAGCTGACACTAACCTGTTTCAAGAACTCTTCCAAAGCCATCTCTCCCTGAGCCACAAGCAGTACGTCTTTGACAATTGCTTCATTTCTCTGTAAATCGACATCCCAGATCTGGCCCAGGGTCAATTCTGAGACAACCCAATTAACATGAAGCCTCTTCATCAGCTGCTTCCAGTGACGATCTTTAAGTGCCTCAGATTTCAGTTCAATGACCAACATGTTTATCTACAGAAAAGAAGAAAGCAAGTTACATCCTTGAACTCGAACTAGGAAGCGCTTTGATTTTAGAAATGAGCTTCATTTACCTTCATGTAGCCCTTCAGGAGCCTCTGAACATACTCATAGGAGGCATACTGTCGCAAGCGGGCTGGGAAGTTTTTCAGTTGGTTCAGCAGACCATCCAAGTTTTGTCGAAGCTGTCAGTAACATAAAAGGAATTAAATTTTTCTCTGCAAATGCTGTGCATGTAGTTGTACAAGTTTAAAGCTGTCCTTGTATTCTGAGAGAGAAACCTCTCCCTAATGAGCTATTATTGACAGTTACAGCTCTTTCATTGTTCTGGGTATTTGCAGAAGATGTGGTTACTCCACAGCCAGAAATGCAAATTTTATGAGTCTGGTTAAGACTGTACTGTCACAAGCAGTTTATGGCTTAGTGTTCCTATTACTCTCCACCTCCTGAGCACTGAACTAAACTGATGCTGCTCATCCAAACACAGAAGGAAATTTCTCTGAGGTCAAACAGCCTATTTAAAAACAGCAGAGTTTCTTCTCCATAGATGCAGTCCAATCTCAGTTTCAAAACTACTGGAATTGCAGAAATCCCCTGCAAAAATTACTTGTGTACCAGAAAAACGTAGTACTTGAACACTGAAAATTATCTGGAAAGTGACAACTGAGCATATCTATTTCAAGGTCTAATTCCTGACTGGCATATACTTGTGTAGGGACATTGTTTAAGTACACAGAAATGAAGTACCTTCCGAGGCTGTACCGAAACCCATGGCTGTTCTTTCATTTGATCAATCTGTTCCCAGACCTTGGAGAGTTCAGACCAGACACCTTTGAGATCCTGCAACTCTTCAAGGGCTACCTATAGTAAAGAATGAATCAAATATCAGCAGTTACTCCTAATATTTTCAAGTCATTAGCACAGGGGCACTAGACAGAGTACTTTTTAACACAACAAAGACCTTCAGATAGCTTGCCAATTCAACAGCAAGTGACACAGGTAAGATTTTTGTATCTCAGGTCATAGAATTGCTTCACGAGAATAAAACAGTCAAGGAAGAGATTACAGACAATCTCTTAAAGCTAGAGCAGCATAATGTGGAGATTGTGTCTTCACAGAAGTGCATCACAGGCTACAAGCTGCTCTCTTAAAGGAGAGAGAGATGCTATTGAAACATTTTTATCTGAAACTAAGAGGAAGTTGTGTGAGAATACTGCACCTGGACACGCTCTTCACTGCCACTGAGAAGTCCTGTATCTGTTAGTTCCAGAGCCTCCTTGGCCTTCGCACACTTCTCACGATCGTCCTTCAGCCTACCAAATTTTCCTTCGTAAATGGTAAGAGCTTGAAGAGCCTCTTCTGGACGAAGGTTTCCCTAAAGTTAGCATGGGATATATTAATCCAAAAATCATATAATCAAGTTGAAGTAAAGTTAAAAGCAAGGACTAAATATTGAATGTTGGTTTGCCTCATTTTTCCATTTCCAGTTTGCTGACAATAAGGTTTTTAGCTATACTGAATACCACTTTAGAGAAAAACAAAACAATCCAACCAAAACTAAAACGCTAAAAACCAGCCTGCTTCTGAATCCTCCTACGTGCATGATTCTGACATACCCTACATGCATCCCTTGTTCCGCACTAAGTTAGTAACTGAAGTCATCTTGCTTTTCACACCCAAGACATGCTTATGTTTTAAGGCTAAATTTCCCTCTACCAGCCCACCCCCCAAAATAATACTAATAAACAAACCAAAAAACCAAACCCCAAACCATACGTGAGCAAGTTATTACAGAACACTCAAAAGAAATTTTACCTCCATCTAAAATGGAAAACTGGGGGAAAAACAACAAAAAAAAAAAGCAGCAGCATATTAAACTAATTCTAAATGCAGAGAATATAACCCATTTGCTGAACAAGTGTTAATCATCACTACTTACTGTTACAGGCTTTGTTTTCTCCCAGTCTGTTAGCAAGTCAGTTGTTCGACTCTCCACTGCACGATCCTCTTGAACTATCTTCATCTGCAAATTTGCTACCTGCTGCTGAATGGCAGAATCCTTTCTACGCATGATGTCATTAAAGGCACCCCATTCTCCTTCAATGTTGTCAATGTACAGCCAAGAGGATGGGAACTGGAACCTTTGTTTCTCAAGCAAGCGCTGACCATTGCGATAAAGCTACAAGAGACAATGATTTCAAGTAAAAGATAAAATTAACTGGAGTTGCAAAGGTGAATACTCAACATATCTTAACAAGTTCTTGCTACAGTTAATAGGATTCCTCAAAATATGAAGTTCAAGCCTGTTCTACAGAGCACTTCAGTATCATGAAAATGTGTATTAAAGAGATAAGCCTGACATTTCCAGAAGTAAGAATCATAAGCAAGACAACATACCTCAACTTGCTTTTCAAATTGCTTGATTTTACGTTTCAAGGACTGCACATACGTGATGAATGTCACTGCATCTGATGTGCTAGCAGTGTCCACTGAATGCTGCTCCAGTTCTTGACGGGACTGTTTGGGGTACAAATTAGTGTTTTAGAAGTCTAGAACACCCAATTTGAAAGTGAAAAACTTTAATTTGGACTTGTCCTACCTTAGAAATCTGTGAATGAAACTCTGTCATATTCTGACCAAGCATTTGGCCAAACTTGCTGAGCACCTCCTTGTGCCAGGAATCGTACTTCAAGTTCACCTTTGATTGTACCTACAAGTGAGTAAAGTTACATAATGGTAATTTGTCGAACTTGATATGTTCTGTTATAAAGTCACTCTGAAATAATTAATCTATCACAAACAATAATTATAGTTTCTTACCTTGCCATAGTCTATGACAACGGGTCCAAATTCCTTTCTGGTTTCTGCATTGTCAAAAGTTCCTCTTGCTTTTCTTATCTGAACTAAAAGGGCTTGCCACTTATTCAAGTCTTCTCCAAGACGGTTGTATATGTTTTCAGCCTGCATATCCCACAGACACTGGTACTGCAGCCAAACCTAATTACGATATTTTACAAACACTCAGAATTTGCCCAGTGTATTCCAAAAGAATTTGTGTCTCTCAGTTCCCATGAAAACTGAGAGGAAAGCCCATGTACATTTTAGCTGCAGCATTATGCGGGGTCAGCCTCCTACCTTGACATACTGCTCCACTTCAGTCACAATTCCCATAACAGCAGAGTACGACTCCTCCAGAGCAGCAGGACCATCAGGCATCCTTGTCAATGCATTACGATAGAATTTCTCTTCTTCAGACAGCTCATAATGCACTCCGACCTAAGAGTCACAATTACATGTGTGATACACAGGCATTTCTAGCGCACTCATAGAACTGAATAGTCCCAGAGCAAAAAGCTAAGATACTGAGGGAAACGAACTGTGCAGGGAAAATAACTGCTCAGAGGTAGATACAGCTTCACTGTACTTACCTGGTATCTCTGACTCTGAATTCTTGGTAGTGACAGGATTACCATCTTCCAAGAAAACATTTCTTGATAAAGTTTGTATCTACACTCTTCAATTGGTGGATTCAAGTATATCACCTGGTTGGTTATTCGTAGTTCATGTACAATGTTCTGCAGACAGAGCAAACACTCAGTTTTACTTGCAGATGCTACTACATGCAGAAAAGAATTTCAGGCTTCAAGTAGCACACACATTTTCAACCAACCAACATGAATTTAAATGGGAGAAGGCAATTATTTCTCCAAAACCAGATGCAGAAGAACTACAGAAACCTCAAATTTAATTACTTCATTAATAATTGGAAAAACTAATATGGAATATAAAAGAATGTAGAAAATAAGCAACAAGAACAAACCACAACAAAACTTACTTTGATCTTGGGTTCACCACCAGGCTTATGGCTCACTTGAGGAGCATCTGTATCCATGTCAACTTCTGCTTTGTCATCTGCTTGTCCAAGAAGAACTTGGGTCCAGGCCCTTAGTCCAGCTTGCAAACGAACACCCAGGATTCTTTCAATCTAAAGAAAATAAGCCACACCGAAGGAAAAAGTTGCATATTCCCCCTTATCAACATATTCTGACACCAGGCACACTACAGTGTCTCAAAGAACAAAGCACTCATTCACTAAGTCATTAATGAGTGTCACGAGCTTTGGTAGATTATCACTAGGTATCAATTCGAAGTGTCTCTTGTCCTCACAAACTTTAATGACATTAAAATATTTTTAACTGCTCTGAAGTTACCCTAGTGTTCAATAACCTGAAATTTAACCCAATAGGCAAAAACAACCAACATAAAGGCAGTAAGTCTTTGCTATCAGCATGGCAAATTCTCACTACCCTTTCTCTACCTTGCTCCCCAGTACCATATAGGCAAACTGTATAATATTTTTCTCTTCAAAGGACAAAACTTCCCTTGAATGAATTATTCCCAAAAGTCAATGCTAAAACCAAAGAGGTCTTGGATCTTCTGCATAATGAAATTGCACTGAGGTTTTCAGAGAATAGGGAGAGTGATCCCTACATGACTACAAAGAGTGAGATGAAAACCTATCTTGCACCCAAATAAACCGCTTCCTCTAAATACGTATTACTCCTTAAGCTCAAACCTACCTCCATATCCAACTTATTGACCCAGATTGGCAAGTTTGAATATGAATGAAGATTTAAGTCATCCACAGCTTTCTGAACCCTGTTCAGGATTTCAGAGAAAGTCTTGTGATCATACATGCATGTTTCCAATGATCTCACTTCCAGGTCTATTTTCTCTTCAATAATGAGCAGATCGTCCACCTGAAATGGTTTAGGAAAAATGGGATGTTTAGTTTGACAGGTTAGATAGCAGTAACAATAATTATGCAGTAATGCTTAGTCAGTTCTATTTATTTGGATGGAGCAAACCTATCAATTTTAGTAGTACTAAAACATCCATTCAGCTGACCAATTTGTGCCAACTCAATCAGCTACTTGACCAAAACACTACAGAAGAGGTTAGTAACTATCCAATTCCTGTTTTGGTTAACCATCTGTTACTGAAGTATAAAACACAAAAATTTTTCAGAAGTTGAAAGACACAACCAACCTTTTCCTGGAAACTGAAGACGGTCTCGGCTAAGCGCTGTACGTATGGATCAAGTTTGTATGATTCCCACACAAGCGCAATTCCCTCCGCAATCAAAGCCTGCACCTCTTTCTTCAAGCCAGCAACCAGAAGCGAGATGGTGTTACGCTCTTCTACTTTCTCGCACGTCCGTTCATAGGTACGGACACTTTCAATGAGAGAAATTGCAAACGGATAGAGCTGGTTTGCTTGGTGAGCTTTGTTGACGATTGCGAGTGGGACACGGAAACCAAGCCACTTCAGGTTTCGGACTTCTTTTGACAGTGTAATTATTTCTGGGAGGAAGTTGACTTTCAGTTTCAGGACATTTCCAGTTCGGCCTCTAACACGAGTGCTTTCAATGGTGAAAATGCGACCAGACACACCAAGATTACGCTGCTGCACTTTCCTTGCCCAGTCATCAAAGATCTCCTGAGTGTTGAGTTTCATGCGGAAGCTATCTCCATCCTGCTTTAGCTTCTGACCTTCTACGTGGTTCTCCCAACCTTTGCCAAGGACATCCTCAACACGCTTCATGTAAGCGGTGAGCTGTCTGTCAATTTGTTTTGCCCAAATTATGGACCCAGAGACAGGAGGCAAGTCACGAACGTGACTCATTTTACAAGCCTGACTCTGTGGGTACTGTACTTTAAATTTGTCATGAAGAGACTCGATATCATCTTTCACACGCTGGATCAGCTGTGTTTGATACTCACGAATGGCACCACGAATGTGAGGTCTGACAAACAAGGCATTAAACCGAGAGAAGATTCTGAACATCTCATTGGCATTCTTTGCTGTACCTAGCTGGTCTCTCAAACGGGCAGTTATTCTTGTTTCAACTCTATCAATTCTTTCATCGTATCGTTTCATTGCTGCCTCCCAGGCTTCAGTACCTTCTTTGGAAACATCTAACCCATCTACTTCCTTAACATTCTCGTAAGCAAGATTGACTTCTTCAATTGCATTAGCATCTGCAGCATCAAAAAGGACTTCTGCTACTTTCATATCCTGTGGTTCAGGCACCTCTCCTTGATTTTGCTGGGCAACAGCAGTTACCTGCATCACAATCACAGTTTAGTAAGTTGGATGCTTCAAAATTTTGCAAATAGCTACACACAGTCTGTTCTAACAAGCATTGCAAAATCCCTCTGCAAATTAGTACCAAATCCTTGAACTTTCAGATATTTAAGTTTAGATTTAAGTAGGAATAGGGAAACACTGTTACTTTACAAACTTCCACTACTGTGCAGCATAATCTCATTTTCCAGTGTGGTTTAGCCAAGATCAAGTATTTACAGACTTATTAATCTTCTCTGTGTTATGTCTTGACTTACTGTAACTCTTAACAAGAGCATGGTCATGCAGCATGCAATGTATGTCAGAATTAAAACTAAGCCTATTAGCAAGGTTCAAAACTCTAGACCAGTTTTGGAAACAGACAGCAAAATCGAACATTACATTAGTTTTGTGTTCATAACTTTTTAAAGCAACAGTAAACACTCTTGGAGTTGAATTCTTGAAGCCATGCAAAATTTCATCCAAGAATATTACCTGAGGTCTCAAGACTCTTACAATGACTGCCCTCAGCTGCTCATGCTGACGTCTGAATTTCCTCATCTGATCAAGACGACCTTGAAGTTTCCTATGAGCAGGATTGATACGCCACACCATCTTCAGGTTTTCTTCCCTTTTTCTTTTCACAATGTCTCTCAGCAGAACCTGCAGCTTCTCATACTCATCATCCCAGGTTTGGAATACTTCAAAACATGCAACCATTACCTAAAGAGAGTTTCAAAATAGGGGCTTTAGCTCCCAAACAAAATGCCTCCTGAAAGTCACGGAATTATTCAATGTAATAATACAGTCACCAGTATCACAAACCCATGAACATACCTTTTCAAATTCTTCATAGGCGACATGCATCAGTTTTCTGGTTCCCAATACTTTAAGTAGTTGAGAGCTCAGATCCCTTGAAATAGCCTCCACTAAACGCAATGCCCTTTGGATTGGGTATTTTGTGTTTCTGATTTTTCTCAAATGGGTGAATATTGCAACAAGGGCCTGCCTTATTTTGTCCAGCTCAGTAGCAGACAGCAAGTCATTCAGTGGAAAGTCTTTCATCAGTGGATTATAGTCATTCACAGTTTCCAGAGCCTGTTTTAGACCTAAATGTAATAAAAAATGATTTTTAGTAGCTTTCCCTTTCATCAATCAAACCTCTAGATTTAACTAGATTGAGGTTACTATAAACAGCATTATTCTTTGTACCACAATGCTGATGTTTTTAACAGCTTAAGTTCCAGTATGGCCTTTCTGAAAAGTTTTATTGAACACACACTTTACCTGTGTCTGTATCAAAGCTGACAGTTGCATGGAAACGTTTGCCATGCTTTAAAATATCCAGAGTCAGAAGAACTTCTGGGCTTTCACGTTTTTCCTGAATGCGATACAAAGCCCGTTCCAGATTTAACCAGAAGCTTATCTCCTGTAATGCAGTGCCTGACGCAGGATCTCGATCTAATTTTGTCACCTTTTAAGTAATAAAGACAGAGGGAAGGGAGGGAGAAATGCCTTAACTGACATGTTTCAACTGTAAAACTTGTTATGTGTTTCAATTACATTTAGTAACAGAGCATCTGCTAGGTTTTACCAAACCAAACTCAGACATTGGCACTCATTCAGTGAGAAATTAGGAACTGCAGTGCACTAAGACTCAAAGTTTAATTCCAGTGGTCCTAAAGGTCAGTTCCAGGACCTTCATATACTGTCTTTAGCACAGCCTAAAAAGTCACCTGTCCACTTTCCTCATCAGCAAGTATCTGTATTCTGGTTAATGACAGATATGACAGGCAAGAAATCACACACTTTATCACGCACTGTTCCACGAGCAGTATGTGTTCACTGTGCCCACAGAGGGAAAAAAGCCAGAATACTAACTGCAGTGTTATTTTGAGCAGCAGAATTCTTTTGAAATTAACATATAGGGGTGCAAGAGATAACAAGATAGGACTAGAGTAACTGTTCTGAAATGGTGGTGGATGCACCTGAGGAAGTAATAAAACAAACTACCAAGACTTGTTTCTCTCAATCTCCTATAATGGTTTGAAGAACAGATAAAAAATTCACAAGGTCACTGCCACTTACTTGAGAGTACCTCTGTTACAACAGAGATAAAACAGTCATGCTCTCAGATACTTGCAGAACGGTATAGACTAGACTCCAAATTCAGACTATGCTTAGTCTAGACTAGAACTGCTTTGTCTAATTTACACTAGTGTATCTGGTGACTCAGCAAAATGGTGTCTTATTTTCAGAGTATCCTGCATGGAACAGCATTTTACCAGTCCAGCTGTGAAAAAGATAAATAGTACTACAAAGAAGTTATTTTCACAGTCTGATTTTTTATTTTTCACCTTTTGTATCTCTCTAATCCAGCGGTTGACTCCAGACTGTAGCTGATTGAGGAACAATGGATCCTCAGCCTTCTCTCCAAAATCTGTAACCTTTGGTTTTTCTCCACGCTCATAGCACTGCTTGGCAACATTAGTAATGGTTGCATGAATTGGCAGACTAATCTCTGGAATTTCAATATTCTGCTGCAGATGCAACAGGCCCATTTCAAGTTCTGCAATCTTTTTCTCAACTGAAGGAGCCATCTTATCTCCATCCCTGGAAAACACACAGATATTTCCAAGTAAGATGCCAAAATAAAACTCAGGTATGATACATTTAAGCCATCAAAATGGCTTCCTAGGGTTAGCCACAGCATTACATGCAAATGTGTACTAAAACAATTTCACATGACTTGCCTTGAACAGTGACTTTAATTCATAAGTAGAGAAGTACAGTATTTATACTGAATTACCTGTCTGCCTTGCCAGATTCTCTGATGTAGGACTTGAAATAAGGAGCAACAGCATTGCTAATGAAAGAGTGTAGTGTTTCATATGGAGAATCTTCACTGAGAGTGAGCACTCTCAGTTGGGAAGACACTGGCTTGTCAGCATCAATCACTGGTGTACGCTTAATGAACGCTAGGCTGCAGAACAGAAAAGAGAATTATCAATTCAACCTGACAAACTGAAGTAACATAACAGCTTTAATGTGACTGCAAGTTTAGGTCACAGGAATCAAATGCTAACCTGCATAATCATACTTTATAATCTCTCCTCTGAGAGACTTGAGCAATAAATACATCTTTAGAGTTCACTAATCAGCCAAACACGGCTATCAGTAAGGACTCTGTAGTATGGACACACTAAAGAGGCACATGCCTTATGAGGCTTCAGAATCAAATACTTACTGCATACTACTTCATATACTAGTGTTTGTCACATTACGGTAAGTGACAAACACATAAGAGACAGACATAACCAAAGATTATTGAACTCAAATTGTGTATGTTACATTTGCAAGTATGCCAAATTAGTAAGACTTTGTTTCATTAATACCAGCTGGAAGTCCTAAGTCCATTCCTTTCAGCCTCCTGACACACCCTGTTATATCAGAGCCTCCACCTTGAAAAGCTATTGCCTCACTTGAATAAAAACACTGCACGAAGTACTGGATAAACCGGAGGTACACTTGTAGGCAAATGCGCTTGTGTAGGTTTTGCATTCGTAGGGTAGAAATGTCAAGATCTATTTCACTAACTCACCTATTTGACTTTATTCCATAATGAATGTCAGTGCTGATACTGTAGGAAATGAACTCTTTTTCTTCTTCTCCTTCATCTCCCACATCCTCTGTAAAAAATACACTATGTAAGAATTACTTTACTTCTAGGACACCTGGCACAGATTCTCAACTATCATCTGCTATTAATGGACTATTTCTTAACCTTTAATTTCTACACCAACTCAACTAAATGATGTTAAGCTTAGCTTTTCAACGTCCCTCAGATGCAGAGTAGGTTCATTGTTTTCTAACCAAAACTCCATTAACATTTTTAGTTTGCTAGAAAACAAACAAAAATTTAAAAATATTACAACAAAAGAATTATAGCTCACATTCTGGGAGGGAAATCTGCTGCAGTACAGAATGTGCATGCATTTGTAGAGAGATGCTGCCAAGACAACTACACTCTAGACAGAACAATGCAGCTGTTTAATGTTTCTGATAAAGGCTGCTTTGTATTTTCAGACTTTTTTTTGAAAGGGATTTGATAATGAAGTCTCTGAACAACAAAATCTCCTGACAAAACAAAAAACCAAGCCATGGCAAGTACTCCTGCATTACCACAGCCAATGTATCACAGATGATGTAATTGCTGGGGATGCAGGCAGTTGTGCTGCAATGCAGTGATTTCAGTGCAGAAGGTTACTCCCTGTTGGGGACACACATTCTGGCTGGATACATTACAGTGGAATCTCATCCTGCTCTTAATTAATTTAGCACTTCATGAGATACAGCCTTAGGTGTCTTATTTGTGATCCCAAGCACCAGAAGCCTGGTCACAGAACACTGCACTAAACACCACTGGAACACATATGAAAGCTGTTGGTAGGCTGTGCGTTTAGTGATACCACACAGCTTTCATTAGTCAGAAACATGGCTTCTCTTTCACTGCCTTTGTAATCAGTAATTTACTTCGTGCTCTCTAGCCCACGCATAGGTTTCAATAATAACGTTGTTTTCAACAGTGTCAGAGAAATCAGTATCTTCATACGCTGCTAGAGGTTGTGAATTTGAAGACTGTCTGTCAAGCAGAAAATCCACTCTTGTCAAGTAACTGCTATTAAACCAGAAGACATCAATGGAAATGTTTTCTGCCCACAGCAAATGAATGTTTAGCTTCTAAAATACACAAGCATCTCTATTTTTAACCAGACACATATAACAGCATCTATGCAACAAGCCAAAGAAAAATTTTAAAATTACCTACAGAGCCTATTACCATTCAATGTATTTCCTTTAAATCTTGTTAAACACTGTATCACGAATTCATAAAGATCGGGTGTTTTTTCCCCTCTAGGAAAACTGTCTCCAACTTTGGAAGGGGAAGTTTGATAATCAGCAAACACAGGTGTAAGATTAAACAAACCCCAGAATATTTAAGGAAAGGAACACCTTAAGTACACAGTGAATAGCCAGCAACTTCTTCAGAGTGCAGCAACCTCAGAGCACATATTCACTATCTTACACTGCATCTACTGACACGTTAAGTAATGTGATATGAAGTATATTAAAATTTGACTTGCATCTACAGAGACTGAACCAACAGCATATGAGCAGCAGAGATCAAGAAGTTCAATATTAAACATTTTGCAAGCTCAGACTGGCAAGTGTGTAGACATGTACAGGCTCCATGTTTTGTTTAATAGTAAAATATAGTATATCATAAATAGAAGTATAGTGAAAGTCTGTGTTGCTAACGAAGCTAAGTTGTATTTGGTTATTGTCCATTTGGCTGGATTCTGTGACGGTGAATGACTATGCAGCTACAGAATTTCTGACAATAAAAAGACATTTTTTAAGTAAGTAAGACAATAATAGCAGCATATAAAAAAGAAGGATATTTGCCAAGTCTGAGTGTCAATTTACCCATAGTATTTAATGTAGCATTTGAGGAAGCTTCTGAAAATCTCAAGCAGCATGGCCACCAGGCTTTGCCATCTAAACAAAGCCACCGCAAGGTCTACATCCTCATTTCTTATCTGTAGAGTCTTGCTAATCAACCATAGAACAATGCTTTTTACAAACAGATTCGGGTTTTGGGTTTGGTTTGTTTTTAATTCGCCAGGGTCCGAAGATTCATTTGTGTTCGGTTTCAGACCAGTTCTGCACCTTGCCAGGGAGGTCACTTCCCAGCAGAAAGAAGGCCGCAGCAGGAAATGCCTGCAGCCTGCTGACGAAGCGTTTTCACTGCCTTTCCCTGCAGGACCGGCTAGAGTCTCACCCCAAAAGCACCTGAGCCCCCATCCAGTTCACAGCCTCTCTCATGCAAGTCCCGAGATCGCCGAGCATCGTCAGCTCAGGCCCCAGACCCGGAGAACAAATAGCGGGGCAGGCGGGATCCGCCCGTTGATGCCGGCTCTTGCGGCCCCGGCCACCGCCCCTGCATCACACCCAGGCCCGCAGGATGGCGCGGAAGCAGAGCAGCCGTCCCCAGCTCTCCATCCCGCAGTGCGGCAGGTCGGCGCCTCCCCGGCCGGGACCGTACGTGAGGCGAGAGAACCGAAAGTCCCACGGCGGGCGGGGGAGCGCAGCGGCGCGCGCGCCCCTCCCACCCGGCGGCAGCTCGAAGCAGACAGCGGCGCCACCGCCGCCATTTTGACAGCGCGGCAGCCGCCCGTCTCTCGTCTCACCTTTGAGGGTGGAGCGCTCCACCAGGACTGTGTGGACCTGCGGGTCGGAGAGGAACTTGCGCATATGCTCCACGGCGCCCTTCTCCTCCAGTGCTGCTTCCAGCACCGCCGGGGCTTCGCCGCCATCCTCCAGCAGCAGCGGCACCAGCTTGCGCAGGTGCTTCTGCAGCACCGACACATCGGCCACGTTCTGCACCGCCGAGCCCGACACCTCCATGCCGCTTTCCTCGCTGCCGGGGCCGCCGCCCCCACCGCCACCGGAGTCGGACATGCCGAGGCAGAGACGCGGGCAAACGCGCCACGCTCCGCCCGCTCAGCCACCGCCCCAGCACTGACCCGCCCGCTCTGTCGCCGCAGGGGAGCTTGGGAAAGGCAGTCCGTCACGCCCCCTGCCGCCGGGCCGGAGGGGCGGATCCTGGTAGCGGCGCGATTTCACCCGCCTCCCGGCAGCCTACGCTCCGCGCGGCGGCTCTCATCCTGCGGCGCCCAGGGTTAGGGTGGTGGCTCCGCGGCAATGCGACCACACTGCAGCCATACCCGGGCAGCGGGCGGCTTCCCAGCCTCCGCCCCTATGTAACGAATGTTTAGTCGAGTAGTTTCTTCAGGAAGGAGAAAGAGCGGTAACAGAGCGCCAGGAGAAAGGCAACCGGAACCCGGCGTCACCTCCTGCCCCCAGCCTGGATAAGATCTGTTCTGATACTGCTGTCCCGTGACCCGGAAGAGAAAGCAGTCCTAGGGGTCATTTGTCCAAGTAAGAGAAAATGTTTAATTCATATGGAAAATAAACCCAGAAGCCAGGTGGTCCAAATTATATCTTTCCAACCGCACCATCCGGGGCAGATGACAGTCGGCCTCTCTTCAGTGAACAGCAAACCCCGACCTCTTAACCTTGGGTGCTTTATAGACCCCACTCACCTAGCTAACCCTGCTCTTTAACGAATGCAGCATCCGAACCCTTAATCCATCATTTGTGAGACGGTTTTCCAAAGCAGAGCACGTTAAGAACAGAGGAGGGACTGAAAGCACAGCAGTGAAGAGGGAACTTGTCTTTCAGAATCTCCATTAAAAGAATAAAAATCTTTAAAGCTCTTTTATACCTGCCATATACGTACCTGCCACATCCCAGTGTGTACATTTGACTGATCTGAGGTACGAGTTCATCTCACTGATGCAAGCATGGACAATGCTGGGCCTTCTTGCCCAAACTACTCCCCCCTGCCCCTTCCCCCAGGCCTGGCTGGCATACAAATGTGCCTGGTAGAGAGGAGGTACAAATGAAAGTTCAGAGCAACTCCACTGAGCCCTAAGAAGCACTCTGGCACTGAAAATGCCACTTTTTGTTCATATGGAGATGGAGAAGGGCATCTCATCCAAACCAGAAAAACAAGAAAACAAATCACACAAAAGTACCTCTGAAGCCCATATGCATCTCCTCAGGTGGATACCCAGGCAAACAAAACAAGTCCCTCAGACCCAAAACTACTGCACAAGAAGGAAATTGGAGTAGGATATCCTGCCTGACAAAAGAGGTCCTGACCTGTAAAGCCACTACACAAGTGCAGCTCAGCCTTAAAACATGTATGTCCAGCTAGGATACAAAGAATCCAGAAAGCTCAGCTAGTTAACTCAGTCATTTCTACTGCGAAAAAAGCATGCCTCTGCTTAAGGGGTTTAGGAGTCCAGTATAACATTGAAAAAACCCACTGATTACTTAAGTAATTAGAAATCTCAAACCTTCTTATCTGTAGGGAAAATTATCTGTTCAGCAGCTGAGTTCCAACCAGAAGCACCAGAACTGATAGAGATGGCTCACCAAAAACCAATCAAAATTATTTCACCTACCCCAAGCCTTCTTAGAAAGGTAGGGTTTTTTTGCTGACAAATATTGGTACTCATCTGAATATTCTGTTCACAGAATATAGCCACTGAAATAGTGTTTAATACAGCATTCACCTATTTCCATTTCCCAAAGTCTTGTTTGCTCACACCCTATCATTCTTCTGCATGCAGGTTGTTTCATATGAAAAACCAAACGGAACTAGGCTGTCTGAACTCCCAGGCTACCCCATATCTAGTCCTGCCTGTCTGAATTCCAGTGGGGGAAAAATTCATAGAATGGTTTGGGTTGGAAGGGACCTCCAAAGGTCATCTAGTCCAACTCCCCCACCCCCCAGTGAGAGCAGGGATATCCTCTAGTGGATCAGGCTGCTCAGAGCCTTGTTGAGCCTGACCTTGAGTATCTCCAGAGATGGGCCTCAACTACCTCCCGAGCAAGCTGTTGCAGTGTTTCACCACCCTCATGGTAAAGAGATCATTCTTAAAATCCTATCTAAAGCTACTCTTCTCTAATTCCAAATCACTGCAAGCCTCATCCTATCACTACAGGCCTTTAGAAACAGTACCTCTCCAGGATTCTTGTAGGTCCCCTTCAGGTAATGGAAGGCTGCATTAAGTCTCACCAGAGCCTTCTCTTCAGGCTGAATGCCAGTTCCATCAGCCTGTTCTAATAGGAGAGGTGTTCCAGCCCTCCAATCATTTTGGTGGCCTTCCTCTGGACCCACTCTATTAGGTCTACGTCCTTCCGGTGTGGAAAGCTACAAAGCTGGACGCAGTACTCCAAGTGAGGTCTTACCAGATGTCTTTCTTACATCCATGTATTAATTGTCAGTACAGGATAAGCACCCAATAAACAGAAAACCAGGTAACATGCTGGTCTTCAAGATATTCATGAAATGGGTGTTGATAATACTCTTGTACAACCTAGATATGTCTCAGGTGTAGCTTGGCATGTCTTAGCTCGAACAATGGTTCCAAGTGCTCGCATGATCATTCTTCTAAACAGCCATCAAAATGTCACAATTTTTTTCTATCTTACAAAGCAAGATGTAGTATTTCATTACTCTAAACTTTCTGCCAGGAAAAAGATAAGGAAAATATGGAATTCAGAAGAAAGCAGGACATAAGACAGGAAATAAGATTTCAATTATATACATTGATGCTGAACTGCAGAGGAAGTAGGATCAATGCACCCCAACAAGTCTAATCTTACTTGTAGGTTTTAAGATCATAAATACTCTATGTGCAACATGTCTTTATGGTGTAAAGAGCAAGTCTAGGATCTGATATTTAAATGCTAGGCTACTTGTAACTTAAAGCCAGTGATGTAAGGTACTTTGTATACTTTTCATCACTTCAGCTTCATCTACTGGGCCAAAGGGAGCGGGAGGAGGATGTTGTAAATTAGAAGAAAAAGAAGCAAAGATACAGTAGCTTTTTGCGTAAGTTCTCATGTCTGGTTAAAGCCTACAGAGAGAAAAGGCTTTAGCTTGCCCAGTCATGGCACGAGCAAAAAGTAGTTTGTCTTGATCTGGATCTAGCTGATTATGATTGTTCTTTTCTCGGATACACAAATGATGTGGCCTTTCTCCCAGGTATGTGAGAAGCCATTGAAATTAACCATCCAAAGGGCAAGATTGCCAATATGACACATTTTCCTTGTAATTTAACTAAAAGCAAGTATTTCAGAGAATCAGAGTGAGAACTAGGACTTGCTGCTGGCAAATGCCATACAACATACAAAGAAAAACTTCTGCACAAATTATAAAAGAAAACTTCACGGATAAAGAGAAAGACAGAAGGCACTTTTCTCCTCTGTTTGGTAGTATTTGAGATCAAAACCAAAGCAAACCCCCCCAAAGTAATAACAATCAGAGCAAGTCACTTGCTTTCTTGTCTTGAATCTTCTTGTGCCTCAATTGCTGGACTACTAGGAAAATTACTATGGCAAGGCCTTCATGCTAGCATGAACTTCCTTCTTGTGGTCTTCTGGATCACAAAAACACACAAAATAGCCTGAGGCACTGATGTGAATAACCCTTCTTCCCCTTGTAGCAACACTGAAGTGCTCTTCTCCTCTCAACACCATAGGGCTGTTGCTTATCAAACTTCATGTTTTGTGTGTGCATTCCCCAACTTGTGCAGGAGTGAAAACAGTTCCAGTATGACTGGGTTCAGAGAAAGCCAGCTACAGTCAAGCTGCTCTTCAATTATGTGAGAAAGGAACAGTGCATAATCTTCTTTAGCTCCACAATAAATTGTCCCTTGGGATATTTTTCATACACAATTTTTAACTACATCAGTTCTACTTCATAAGGTAAAGTCTGCTCAAGCCAAGTCTCATCACATAAAAAACTCACTATAATCCAGGGAGACAATAATATGGTAATTAGAATGGCACTTCATAACTAGCTATGTGCAGTCAGTCTCCAGAGTCACAAACAATAAGACCAAGACCCAAGGAGCAGAAACACTCCACTTCTACGTGAGTGGTCCATAACAGGGTTCTGAACACCACCTGAGATAACCTGGGATCACAGCTCTCTCTTCTAAGTACATTTGTAAGGTACTAAAAATAGTCTTCACAAAGCAAGCCAGCAAACCTCCAAACACAGGCAGAGCTGTGCTACACTGGCACTCTCCTTTCCACCTCTAAAAGGCTAGCCAAATCAGCAACGCCAAAAAAAGGTGTGTGGCCAAAGCCCCTTAGAGAGAAAAGGACTGAAATTCACTTCTTGAACATGCTTGCAAGCCAGCAAGATATTTATACAGAAAAAAAAATGCCATTACTGGCAGTACTTCAAAACATACTTTGTGAGGTACTTGACACTAATTTCAGAAACTGAATCCTCAATTGTTTCAGCAGCAAGGTTTTGATTTATGAGTAAGCTTAGGAGTGCATATGATGATTTCTGAGCTCATTGCAAAAAACCCTACTTTCAGTATGCAAATGCTTCACTTATAGCTCAAACCTTATATAAGTCAGAAGGCAAATACTGATCCCTCTTTCTCAAACTCCCTTCCACTTGCAAACCCAACAGTACTGGAAGTCAGCTTTATATGAATAATTTTCTTAGTTCTTTGAAGATGTTTATGGATTTCAGAGGGAAGACAATTCCTACTGCAGATATGAGTTTCCCACATCCTTGCTCCCTGACTACATACCAGCTGCCATAATCTAATCCCTCATTTTATGGCTACTTTGCTTGAACCCTATCAATACAGAAGCGCTACAGGTGAAAATACCATGGCATGAAAGGTGTGCTGTTTGTATTTGCAGACTGGAGATCTATCAAATTCTTTTCAGTACTGACAGTTGGTCTGACAGTTAAGTCTGCTCTTCCTAATGCATATCTACGACTTGTCTTTTTACTAATGGCCTTTCCATAAATGTTTTCTTTTGTGAAATTTAGGATTCTGCAAAAAATGATATTTTGACCACATCCACAAAAGCCCTGTGCTAAATCTAGTTCCGTGATGAGCAAGTAAAATTCACATGTTCTTTATTTGTCCATATAATACATCATCATCATCTTTTTTTTCAGTTTTAAAATTAGATAAAAGCATATGAAATGGCAGGTGTATGAAGTTCTTCAGAAACAATGCCAGAACAAAAAAAAAATGGAATTACAAAAGTTAAAAAATATGTAGGTACATTTGAACTTAACATTTCACTAACGCATAATGTTACAGATATTGTCTAATGAAAAATAATTGTGCCACTTACCTATTTTTGCTGTTTCTAGGAACTTTTTATTCTGTACATAGGACAATTCTGTACAAAATATGAAGTCTACATTTTTATTACTTATTACCATAAAACAAGGTACAATGTATGTACAATATTAAACTGAAGCCATACTAAAGCCACACTAAAAAGACACTTGGAATATTACTTTTGACATTCCTGATGTACAGGTGTAATTTTGGAAAATGGGGGAAGGTGTCAGACAGAACTTTATGAAGAGCAACAGTCACCAAAATTCTATTTTTTCTTTTCACTTTGGATATATTGTTTTTAGAATGGTTTAGTATAGGACTGTAAGAAGCATGTAAATATTGATAATAAACATGCTAAACCATTAGTGGTGATAGATTTTGGAATACTGCCTAAGCAAATGTGTAGTGGCTCAAAACTTCAAACATGAATTTATGGTGAACTTTAAGCCTTTAAAAACATCATAGTATCTCCCCTTTTTTTGGTGAGTGTTTATCTTCAGTAAAGAACAGAAATTAAATCTAGACAGTGAAAGATGTTCTTATACGTTGAGCATCACACAATCAATCAAACATTGATATACAGGTTGTATTTTTTCCCCCCCTTGGGTAACATAAGAATAATTCCTTTCAGCAACCTCTTGCACAAACATACTGAACACCCTAAATCAAAGGTAACTGATAATCTACCAGCTAAAGATGGAAGTTCAAACAATGGTATATCAAAATACATAGACACTGCTTTACACAATTAAAAAAGCACCCTTTTTCCCTCAAAAGGAGAAGGCATCTTTAAACTGTTTTACTATAGTATATCCTAATGGTAAAGCATATTCTTTTTCAAGTTTTACAGGAAATGTTTTCAGACGCAGTGGACATTCCACTTAAAGTTTGGGTTGGTCATTAAATTTAGTCGTTAGGAGCCAATATTTGCCACCCACAATTTTCTTCCAATAGACAATGTAACAAATACTGGAAATTGAATGATAGATGCAACCAACGAACAGCAGGCACTACATCTGCACAAGGTTACTATGAATGTCTGCTCTGCGCAATTTTTTCTACTTTTTTTTGTTTGTTTTTAAATGGATGCAGGAGACCTTATACTTCCTTAAAAAGTAAACCAAAACTATTTTTAATGAAGCCACATTTTTATCTCTTTATGCATCAAGACATTAAACATTAAGTTATATCATGTTACTGCCAGAGACAAAAGAAACTAATCACCCATTTAGAATAGCAGAACACATTTCAAACAGCTTGTAAGCAGGATAAGTAAGTCAAAATACTGGCCACCCTGAGAGAAATCAAATATTGAAGACAAAGCACTATATTTTTAAAGAGATTTTCCTCCCGTGCTTTTCCATCTACAACAAAAAGCTCATTACATGCAAGTAATTGTGTGGAATATATAGCAGCATTTGAAGATCATCAGCAACTCAGATGCATTTTCAGTTCACTTGTGAGGTGTATTTGCAGCACATGTGCTCTTTACAACAACAGCAAAAAATATTTTCACGGTAAAATTATGGTTACTATCTCCTCAGCTCTTAGACTCATTTGAAGAAAACCTCAACCAAAACAACAAAAAACCCAAACAACAAAAAACCCAAACAACAAAAAACCCCCCCAAACAAAACCCCAAGGAAAAAAAAACCAGGATGGAATTCAAGGGTCTGGGTTGTTTTCTTATTTTAATAACCTCGGGATGTTGTGTTTCCTGAAAGGTTCTGTCCACCTTTCCGATAAAACCTGATGCAACTGAAACCACGCATTTTATCTGCCACAGAATATTGAACTCCTAGAGCCCAAGAAAAATGCTGAGTATTAAAAGCTCAGATAAGGGAGAAAACAGAGAAAGAGTATTTTACTGACTTGAAAAAAAAACCTTAAAATGAAGTTTTATATTCAGTCTGTTCCCAGTCATAGTAAACAAATGTTCATTTTAGGAAAAATTCTTCTACCAGTTCATACCTTGAATACTGGTGCCTTATTATACACTAAAGACTGGAAAATATGGCTTTAAATATACATAAAGTATTATGACATGGTATATATAGATATATATCTTTATCCTAAGTAAAGGAGAAACAAATTTACAGAACTCTTAGAAAGGAATGATGATTGTAGATTGTCATGGAAGTTACCAGTTTGTAAGCCATGTTTTATAATACGAAAGAATAACCCTATTTTTCAAAATTTCTGGTATATTACAAGACAGCAGTCATGTGGAAACGGCTGTAAAGTTGAGAAATCCTAGAAAAAGTTTAGAACTTAAATTGGAAATAATTTGAGTTTTGAGAATGCTCAGGCATCATTAGTACCAACTATTGGTCACTCGTTTAGTCAGACAGTTTATAGAATTCTTCTCGCAAATATGACTATAAAAACTGCCTGTTATCAGCTAGCTGGTACTATGATAACATCTCCAGGAAAATGGTGTCCACTTGGTTATGGTCAACCCAATATTCTGCAAATGGAATTGGGTAATTTACCATTGTTTGAACTACTAATCTTGAGCTGCATACTCTTTAAAAGTTATTGCCTACAGAACCGGGCTGAAGAAAGCTTTGACTTTGTGTGTAACTGATTGGTATGGCACAAAGAAGTTCTACTGTAGAACTGAGTCCAGAAAAGAAATTTTTCCTCCAAAATAATATTTAATTTTAATAGTTTAATGCCCATCATGTGATAGTAATTCATCAGCTCTGCAATGTGATTCCAAGGCTTTCATGGTATAGATATCCTGAGGCAGTTCTGACTTGCGTCGCACAAAAGGACGATCTTTTTTCTGATCTTTCTGTGCCTGAAATAAAAATAGGACAAAGTTGGCCACAAATATTAATTACTAAACAGTTACTTTTAAATATTTATTGCACAGGAGTATTCTCAGTTATGGAAAACCAACCAACCAAACAAAACATATAGGAAAAAAAGTTTGTACTTTCTCCTCTTTACCCTACCAGCTACCCAATTTCAAGTCTTGAAGGCATTTTTTTGTTTTGCTAAGAAAGAAAAATTAGAAATATTTCAGAAATCCTAAGATATTAGCAATCATGACATTATGATCGTGACTATCATTTGACAATGCTTAAAATAAAACAATTATCATCTATCTTCTCATTTATTTTGTATGTCCCTGTGTGAGATACATGGTTAAGTTCTTTCCATGCTTCTAATTGCTTGTCCATCTTACCTACTCTAATTTGACCTTGTAACAAACAGATTTGCTTTTACTTAGCCATTGATTTACTACCATGTTCAAAAAGTTACTAAGTCATGATGGTCAAATTTTTTTGGTAGCAGAGTATTCTCTAAAACCACTCACATAATCTGGTACAGAAATGCCCAGCCACATCTACCTTCCTCAGTCACTCCATCACCTCTTCAGTATGGATATTCTGCAACGTAAAACTCTGGCATAAACCTTACTTTCACTGAAACAGGGCAGATCTTTACATAGTTCCTCACTTCTGAAGATGTATTTAAATAAACAAAGTTGACTTGCCCCTTTTTTTAATTTCTTTTAAACACTTAGCACTTAGCAAGGGATACATAACTGTCTTTCCAGTGTCCTCTCAAAGACTGACACAAGAATGCTACCTAGCTTTCCTTCTGCAAGACCCTAATACTTAATCAATCCTTCTCCTGCCTGGTATACTTCTCATAGATTTCTCTCACTTCTTCTAACAATAAGAATTCCTATTTCAAACCATTCTATTAGCTCTGCTAAGACATCATCTTGATCTCTGAATAAACAGGCTTATAACCTTCAAATAATCTCATTAATTTCCTGCACACTTGATAAGCAACAACAAGCAAGAAAGCATGTATTGAAGAGATAGCTAAAGAATGCTTGGACAGTTCCAACCAGTTTCAGAATTTTATTTCACTTACAATTTGTTTCTTTTCCATTAGTGTCACATTTTTAATCCCCACCTGTTCTAACTATCAGGATGACAGGGAGAATCAGGCTCATCCATAGGAATGCCATGCCCTCGTTTTCCAGCTAGAATGCTATCAATAATGCTGATGACAGCCTCAACTTTATAGCTCCTGAAGGGGTACACTTTGAAGAAAAGAAGAACACACTAAGGTAAAGCCATCGTTCTTTTGTCTGGGCACACTTTACACTGGCCCAAATCTCCAAGTACTTCCAACAGCTGGGACTAGGAAGTTTGTCTTAACTGTATGCCCCAGCTACTAGGATAGAGTTATACTTTGGCTGCTTTTCCCCTAGACTACTCAGAGGTAGGAGATATGAATTTTAATTCTCTCTAGCCAGAACAGAAAGTAAGCCGGTCTCATAGATCTTTAGAAAATGGCTATGCACTAGGAAGTAGCACAGCAAAAGCTGGACACTGCCATCCATACAACTCTAAGAACTGGTTCTAGGCACTGGAGCTAGTGAAAGGAGGCTCCTCTACCCATCACATGGGCCTGGTTAAGCTATCCAAGATCTGAAGAAGGGCAGAGGTTTGGAAACTGTAATAAGCCTAGTGCTCCTCACTGACTAGCCCTAACCTGTGTTCCCATTTGAGGGAATGCTACCTTCATCTGCTGCCCTGGATAGACATGCAATTCAAGACACAAAGGCTTTGTGTTTTAGAAAACAGCAATCACTAAGCATGTCTAGGAAACATTCCAGCATTTCTTTTATTTTGACCTTTATCCAAAGTGCCTTCAAACAAACAATAAATAACACATAATCTTGCAAGATAATGACACTGGAATTTTAAGAAAGTAGTGTAGCAGGTTAGGTTGACTATATGTTTTCATTAAATTTCTTCTTTGATACATTGGTTCAAATTAACAGACTATCACTGATCTCAACCAGTTTCTCTAGCTTTAGATAATTTCTTTGGTGTTAATCTTTGCTGGATTTAGAGATATTAATATTTCTACCAGTATCTTAGGGAGCACTGGTACCTCTCAGTTCTCCATCAACTCTGAATTTAAACCTCTAGTTTGAATGTTAGGATTATGGTTCTGCTTAACTAAGGTTAAATTTAAAATACCTAAAGATTACTAAGCATTAGCTAAAGACAGAGAGTGGAATGACCTTGTGAGTCCTTGCTCTGTAGTAGGTAATGGAACATGACAGATGGTGGACTGAGGAGGACGACCCATGAGTGGGCAAGACAAATGCATACTTCACACCTTCCCCCCTCACCCCTCCTAGCATAGTAGCTTTAGCCACTAGGCTTGGAATAACAAAAAGCTTATCATTAGAATCTGACTATATTTTATGCAAGTTTTCCTTTTTAAACCCCCAAACTATTATACAGAGAAAAGAATAGAACATGATGTGGTAGATTATGCTCTAAAGTATAATTATGACATAAAAAGTTGTTTAGGCAGGAAAAAAAAAAATAATTAAAGTTTCTGTAGAAGACAGTCAAAAGAGACCACACAGCATATTGCTTAGAAATGCAACACTGTATTCCTGGATGCTACTGCATCACTTAAAAGTAGCAGCTCTAATGAAGTTTTTTACTCTAGGACCAATGGTTACCAGGCTGAGAATAAAACCCCAGTTTGTATCTATGATTAACAGTCGCTTCAAAAAAAGAAAGTAGAGTACTTGGTTATCTTGAAATGGCTTTACCTGACAAGCCTCTTCTTTCACTGTCTTTTTTAGCATCTGCAAATCTTCAATTAAAGGCCCATCTGTTTCCATTGCAACAGGACTGTTCAGCAAACTCGTGTCACTATATGTTGGGTACTAATAAAATGCAAAGTGTTAAAATAATCATTCTTAGTAATAATACTTAGATACTAAGAGTGTACTTGAGCATTTGAATAACATGATTTGTTATTTGAGACTAGCTTCAGTATCTTATGCTTTCAGGCACCAGGTAACAAATTTTTAAATGGCAACTCCAATACATTCACCTGGCAGAAGTGTCCGTTGAAAAATGCAGTCAGAACATAAACCCCCATGCTTCAGTTGCCTGAGACTGAATTTCAAAATATTCAGATTTTGCTAGTAACGAATGTCTATGTTGGCAATGACTTACTTTGAAGCCTTACCAACACCTAGTCTGGTGATTTGTAGTCAATGTAACAATGACTTTACTTTCTGGTGTAATTTTATATTGAAAGAGAAAATACACTGGTAAAAGGATTAAAGTTGTTAATTTCTATCCAAAATACTAAACTTTTCTGACTTGAGAAAATGTCACAGCCATAGAATTCTTCTGGGAATGACAAAGTTTTGTTAAAACACTTGTGTTGTATCTAAAACTTACTGTACAGCAATCTCAGTATTTGAAATTCTGTTTTAATTCAGATGAGGTGTATGTGATCTTGAAAAAACTGACATCAAGGATTTAATGAATATAGTTATAATGATCTAATATCTTAAAATGTAGTCTTGTGTCATTGAGAATCAGGAATAGCTCTGAACAAGAACTATCAGCAATTACACAAATTAACAGAAATTCCAGGAAAAAAAGCAAAGCTTAAAAATCCATTATAGAGTGCTAAAAGCATTTGTATCATTACATCACTTCAGCGGAACACTCGGCATTCAAATAATAATTTTTAAGTAAAAATTGCTACCAATTATTAGCTCTCTTCTAGCACACTAGGCAGAACGTACTGTATACAGGTTGCGCTAACCAGTCTTATTTAGTCAGATGTGCAATAGTTTATCATTTGTGACAGAATGGCCACAAATACTCTTCAAGCAAGGCTTTTATGTGTCTTATCTGATCAGAAGAGTGTTTTGTCACCAAAAGTCAGTTGCTGCTTTGATACAAATGGTTATTTTTTGATTAACTGATCTGTTCAACTGACATTTAGTTTACTGTTACAAATTTTATTTGAAGAGTTTAGCAATTGTTCCCTGAGAAGCATCACAAGAGGAAAAAAAAAAGATGAGCACTGAGATCATAAAGTGTTCCATTTCTGTTTATACAGTACCTTTACTTCATCTCCCACCACTTTAAACTCAGCTACACATTGTGTCTTACTGCAATATAGTAAAACTCTGTCTGCAAAATAGTTGAAACGTTTGGGGTTTTTTTTTTGCCCATAGTAGCAATCAGTATGACTGAGCCGAAGGAAAACTGGCACCATTCACCAAGCAAATTAAGTAGGGAGAGGTAAAAAAACCCAAACCAAATCCCAAGCCATTCCAACCCCTTCTCCCATAATTTCAAACTATAATGAATAGCCTAAAGGACCTTGGTTTATCAAAATTTCAGTTACATCATGAAATCTGACAGAATCTTTTCCTTTCAGTAAGAACCTGAGGTGCAGGCTCACCAAAAGACCAGACCAGTGCAAGTATGAGAACAAATGCAGCAGACAAGAACATACAGTATTGCTTTAATGCATTTGACACAGAGGAAAACTGACCAGTCATAACTCACAGTTTGCAGAAAGATCTCTTTTGTAAAATACTGTTTGCAAAACAGCTTTTCAAGAGAAACCAATTATGGCATCTCTGTATTTTCCATAATTTTGCACAATAAAATATTCAAACCGCAATACAGAATATCTCCTATTATAAGAAAAGGAAAAAGTACTTTGTATCATACTTTTCAGAAGCTTTTTGTTTTTTAAATAATTACTTGCACAAGAGAAAGGTTACAAACTTTAAAAGTACTTTTATTGTGTATCTTTTGTAATACAATTAGTGAAATTGCTTTATTTCCATGATCATTCAGAACTGTTTTTCCCAGTGATATTTAACAAAACTCAAGTGTTTAAGCATGAACATGTTAATCTTTTCTAAATACCTGGGGATTTGATTTGGCTAGATTTTCTATTTTAACCCATGCTTCTTCCCGTTCCTTCAATTTTAGCTTCTCTCTAAAAAAAAATAAATTAAAATCATTAGAAGCAAAAAAAGGCAAAGCTTGATTAATCTTGTCTCATAACTCATATACTTTCTTAAATATAAAGAAATTCTCTAGAAGAATTCAACAGAATAAATTTAGTTATGCCTGTTTCAGCCTACTGCCCAAAATATCATTTACTGTTTACAGGATAATTTACATCACAGTGGTTGCAAAGCAACATTAAAAGGGAAAAAGCAGCTACTTTCTCATGAAAGGGAAAAACTGGCTGGTATCACTTTATCTTTAGAAACTGCACATTGTTAGGAGCTAACACAAAGTCTTGCTCTATGTTGAAAGTGTGTTTGAATTTTGTAATATTTGATTTCTATATTGAAGCATAAGAAAGTAATACCTAACTAAAAAAAAAAAAGGCAGAGACTTTCACTGCTAGCCCAATGGCTTTGGGTAGTAGTTTAAAGGAAAAGGCACAGAGACATTTTGAATCAAAGACAAAGACTAACAAAAAAACCTGACAAATCCCTCCCAACCCTCATTTAAGGAAGTTGCAAGTGGGATGGCATGGGATAGTCTGGGTTTGGGTGTTTATTTTGTTTGGTGTTTTTTTTTCCCTTCAGAAGGAAGAGTTTGTTTCCTTAAACCAAATGTCACTCAATACAGTAAAATCTGGGCATTGCTCCTTTTCCTACAGACAAACAACTTACTGTCGAGACTATAATGAACACCTGTCTTTGGGAGCTAAAGAGTGCTAAAAAGGCTCATAATGCTCTCAGGCTTCAATGCACAGATCGGATGATACATATGTAAAAAAAAACCAACCAAAACCCACCAGCCAACCAACCAACCCACACACCCAAAAGAGAGCAAGCAATTACATTTAAGCACATACAAATTTATGTCCAACTCTCAAGTTAAGTGTGAACTTGGCAGAGGAGGACTCTTTAACCACTCCCTTTTAAGATCTTGTTTGGTGGGAGACTGTTGGTGTGGTGTGGTTTTTTGGTGTGTTTTTTCCCCACTGTGTCACTTAGCACTCAAAATACTATCCAAAAACCAGAGAAGGTAAGATTGCTTTCCCATTTAAAAAGGATCCTACTTATTTGCTATGAGGAAACAGAGATTTACATAGTATATTTAAAAAGCACCAATGTTCACATGTTGTTAATCTATAAAGAGACATACATCTTAAAAATTTCTTATATTACAAGCTCATTTCTACTTAAATTGTAATAAGGAATTTCAAAACACTGACAAATCAATCTACATGAATCTACTAAGAAATTGTACTACTTCCAGTTTGTTGGCTTGAAATAGATGTATAATTTGAAGCAATAAAATTCCAGTCCAGGTATTTTCAGTAGCCACTTTCTAACCACACTCAGCCCTAAACTCATAGGCACAAATCACTAATACATTTGACTTATTTTAGTAGGTTTCATAACATACTGAATATTCAAAAAATTAAGTCTATTCAACAAAACTGGAAATAGAGAAACAGAAGACAAGTGGCTTTATGATCATAAGTTAGCTGCATTTTGGGGCAAAACCTGGAAAAATTCCAGCTTCCAAATCTCTTTGTTCACAATCCTATTCATGAATACACTAAACTCAGCAGGGTTTTTCTGGCAAGTAATATATGACTGCCCTGTATTACAACAGAGTAACAACTTTAACTTGGGTCATTTTCAGAAAAACATTCACATATGCACACACAACGCAATGCAGAAAAATACTGGGGAAGTGTTTTGGGAAGGACCAAGTGACAACATGAATGAAAATTACACCAGGTAAATAAAGCATGCTAAAATAAACACTGGAGTAAACTGAATTGTTTAACAGATCTTTTACACTGGCCTCCGTGATTAGCAGTCTCAAAAAATTGTTTTTAGCAAGACTGTGAGCCCCAGCAGTAGCAGGTGCAAGACTACAGGAAGCATCCTACTCTTCAGATTTTACAGCTCATATATAACAAGAAGTTCCCTCAAGTCGATTTGGAAGCTGCTGTACTGTAATCAAACAAGCAACTTCTCACTAAAGGCACTGTTTTTTCAGAGATAAAGCACTCTGAACAAATTGTTCAAAAACAGACAGACACATTGATACGAAAACTTACTTCAGCTTCTCTGCTTTAAATTGTTGCGTGCAGTCATCAAACAGTTTTTGGTTCATCTCCATGAAGAGTTTCAGAGCATTGTATATCAAGCCATGTATTGTCCTATAAGTAAAACTTCTGGTTGAAACTCAGAGTACTTTAAACTTTGAAATCTACTTTTTTCTGGTCAACAGTAGCCAATAGCCTACATAACTGGAAAATTACATCATTTCAGAACAAGTGGAAACAAAACTAGTTAGTGGAAGTTTCAGTTCAACCTCAAAAGGGCTAATACAAGTACTAAAATTAACAACTTTGGATGCAGTTTTCTTATGCTATATTATTCATCACTTCAACACTTTTGACATTTGAACTTCATTTTTAATACTGCATGTACCAACAGAGGACTAGTTTGAAATTTAGTAGCTGACACTGATCACATCAGGATTATTAAAAAAAATGCAAAATGACATTAAAGATCTTCACGTACGTAACTTACTAGTAACTGACAAATTCAAGAGGAAATACACCGTTTGTGATTAAAAGGAGCCTGGAAAAGACACTATTCAGTAAGAAAACTGCCACACAGCAACAGCACTCACTGCAACACAGGTATGTCAGGACTCTTTAGAGAAGTGTTAGAAAAGCAAAGTTGAAAACACTGGAAAAATTAAACATAAACAACCTGCTTTGTGAAGCACTTTTATGGAATAATCTAATCATTAAATGCAATCAATGATTACTTTGTATCATACATGTGAGTTACAAGTAAGAGTGCAGCTGCACTGAGTAGCATGAATTGCTCAGAGTAAAATGAACGCATGGCCTTGAAAGCCAGAATAAACAAGCGTCAGCAATCCACATTTGCTACATACAATTACATCACTGAACTGGTTTTACTTGTGAATACACTATCTGTTACTGTTTACAGCCAGTGATAGTAACCAATCACTTTAACATCACTTCATCTTCCATTTCTTTCCCTGTGTTTAGTGGCACACTGATTACTCATTCTTGGCCAGTCCTCAATTCACAGGCAGCACTAGACTCTAATACTTTAATCATTCCAGCAGTTGCACAATAGCTCAAACAAAGAGGCACTTCACAATGGAACAGCTGCAGAAAGGAGCTGACCAGAACTGTTTTCATGTTTAAGTACTATGTTATTGTATGGAGAAGTGAAATAGTCAATGGAGAAAGCAGAGAAAATAATAAGCAAAAAGCAGGGGTGGGAAGGGAGGAAAGGAAAACTGATCTGCTCTGTAAGATATTCCACTAGTATGCAGAAGAAACACATTATCAGCAAAGAGGTAGAGACTGGAAATCAGCATTGGTGTTTAGAAGTATCTGATCTACAGATTAATGCCAAATTTGATTCATATTAATAAAAGTATGTCATAGATCAGATGTATGAAAACTGCTTCTTGTTTAATGGAAAAAGGAAAACCTATCTTCTTTAATTCTTCATATTTTTTAAAATACTGCTGTCAGAAGTCTCCTCTTTATGCAGCAGCTTTAATATCATAAACAGCTCAACACACTTAAAACTAGCAACTCAAATATCTGAACCACTTTTAAGCATAAAAAAAAAATAGACCTAAGTAGCAGAATTTTATTTCTACAAGTGCCTCTTACTTGTTCCAATGCGTCTTGGAATTCCGGTACAAGGATGGAAACATGATGGGTAAAATCTTTGCTGCATTATCACTAATTAAGCTCATAATATATTCATTATTCCAGTAGTATAATGCTCGCTCTGCAACCTAAGACAGCATGACAAAACAAAGGAACAATTTTTCAGACAATCTCTTAAAGAGTAAATTGAAACATTTCACAAATATAAAGAGAAGGTAAAAGCAGTTGAAACTTAAGATCTGCATTTTTCTAGTGCAAATAGGATTCACAGAGCTTATGAAGAGATGGAAAAATTGCTTTTTCCTTGATAGATACATGATTCAACCTATAACCTACAGACTGAATTTCAAGTAAATAAATGTTTTCCTAAGGAAAAAGCATTTGCAGAATTCTATTAGAAACCATGAAATGCAAATAGTATGTACTGACAGGGTTGAGGTCCTTCTGAAAATGCGAACATCTACATTAAGCATAGCACTTAAGTGAATCACCCACAGTAAGACCGAACATATCACACTCTTGGAATGAACAAAGCTAACATTTGGATCCCTAAAATTTGACATTGAATTGAAGACTTCTTTTAGAACAAATAAAAATGACAGTGAATAATACTAGGCAATACTACGAACAAGTTTGCTTTATAAAAAATAGTCACATAAATGTACGTTAGATAAGTACAGACCTGAAAGTGTGGACTAGACACACATTTGGCTAGCTGTCTGAAAAGAGGCTCCATGACCTTTACAAATTCAGATGGTTCGATAACATCTAAAATTTCTTCTAGTTCATTTAAAAACATGACTTCTTTTGGACTGTGAGTCTTTGGCCAGTATTTCAGCAGCGCCATTACAACCTGTAGAGACAAACCGAACACAATCTTTAACATAATTTGACTTTACCTTGCACTAAGTTATACCTCATTAAGAAGCCTGGTATTTTGAACAGAACACAAAACTCAGATTTCTTTGTTCCACATGGCAGCAGCAATCAGATATGGAACCATATTAAAGAAGTTACTGTTAATAGGTCTAAAAACACTTCAGAAAACAAAGTTATACACTTAGAAGATATGTTTAAAAATTACAATCAAAAGACCAGAGGAAGTATCCTGACATCTAACTTCACATGATCAAAGTGCAAGTTTGCTGCTACATTGTGGGGAAAATTATCTATCACTTAAGTGATAGCAGCTTTCAGTCTCCTAATTTCTTGGAGGTGTACTCCAAATCTCTATCACTATGTTTTAAGAAGAATTCAAATAGGAACACATTTTCCTTCAAAGGATATTTAAGCCATGTTAAAGACCTAAAAATTACTGGTACAGTACTCAAGCTTAAATTATTTCTGATGAGCAATTAATACAACCTTGAACATGTAAGTTTATACATGCTCATACATGCGAAACTAAAAAACCCTTCAGTCTCAAACAGTACAGAAATCTTGACACAACTCTTAAAATTTTTATGTACTTTTTTAATACATAGTTAAAAAGTTGGAACAATCCATCAGCCTTCTCTCAGACAATTTCCTCCCTGCATTTAGGAAAAAAACAAGCAGTTCCTTTTGTTGTTTCTGAAATGGAGGACCTTCTTATAGAAGCTCAGCTTCTTATACTTAAAACCTAGAAGTAATATTTATTAACTACAACTCAGAGAGACATCAGTGCATCTTTCATGTATGGATTATTTCATCATGAAAGCAGACAATATGCCCTCAATGAAGCCCAGGAAAACTTATGCAGATGTTTTTAGTAAGATGTCAAAAAAAGCCTCATATGACAATTATAAGGGGAAACAAAGCATTTTCTTTTGCAATGACCAGAATTTTTGAATGGGAACTTAGTACTTTGGTGATGCACGTCCCAAGTTTTTATAGAATGTTGTAACCATGAATTAATTTGGGAAGGAAACAGACTGGGATGTGTATCAGTTCAGATTTGTACTAGGAAATATATTTAACATCCTACATAATGTCTGGGAGAAACCTAAGATTTCAAGATCTCATATAGCACGAATGACAGAATGTCTGAGATTTAATATCTTAATAAATATTAAAAGCTCCAAGGAGAAGATTTCTGGCACAGATGCATACTTTGTGTCAAAAATCTCAGTCTCCATTTTACAATGGAAATGGTTTCAAACTAATGGTGTGCCCTTCTGTTAGTAGTAATCTTTTTACTGATTACTTGGCTATTAAACATATTAGTTCTTACCTACTTAATATTTGGTGTAATGAGGCAAAACACTATGTACTATTAGGAACAATTAGAAGTATTCACCTATGCAATTATGTGCAGCCAGATCAAAGTCTGGTTTTGTCTGTGGTCCAAACTTGGTAAATTAATAGAATGAGACTCGAAAGCCTCAGTAGCTCTGTGTGCTAGAAATCTCTGTTCCTGCACATGTGTCTCAAAACAGAGCCCAGTTCAAGCAAGCTAACTTCTGAGTAAAGTTCTTCAGGATTAATTATCTCATACCCAGTCAGACAGAACAGAATTATCAGAATAAACTGGTCTGTTTGTTTGTATGCTGTTAATGGTCTTTTAATGCATGCTGGAAAAGTCTGAAGCTGACAGATCAAAATGGTATTTGATTCTCCCTAACAAAAACAATTACATATTAATACTGTGTTCTCAAAACCTCTTCAAACACTCTACAGGTGAAAGGGATATTAATATTCCAAAATACATAACAAGAAGAAGATAAACTTACCGGTTCTGTAAGCGTGCTGTCCTTTTCTAAAAACTGAACGACACAATACGCCAGCTACACCAAAAGAAAAAGATTGTTATTAATGTGAAACTGAAGACACTTTGAAATCACTGACATTAAAGTGGAGAATATTACTGAATTGAAAACATTTTCAAAAGAAACACAACAAAACTAAACAAACCCCCCCAAAAGTTACTTCTCTAAGTCTACAAGAATGATTTGGCAGACAATTTGAACAAAAAAGGGTAAATACACTTTACCAAATTCTCCCAACCTTCCTATGTCTGTCCTCACCTTTTCCTGGGTTATAACAGACAAAGACATCATTTGGTGTTTTCTTTTTAGATCTTGCACTCTGAATTTCAGCACAGTTTTAAATCCCATGTTTGAGAAGTGCTTTCCACTTGCTAACATTTTGCTGTCCCATGCCATCTTAGTATTTTCTATTCTATAACCTAATTTACTGAACAGTTGTACATCATACAGTAACTATGAGTACCAGTGTAAAGCTGATACAAACTGAGACTGAATTACAACATATACCAGCTTCAGTTCTAAGAGTGAAACTGTCTGTGTGCTGGGCCCCATGCTCTTTAATATCTTGACTGATGATCTGGATGAGGGGATTGAGTCCATCATCAGTAAGTGCGCAGATGACACCAAGATGGGGGTGGGTGTTGATCTGTTAGAGGGTAGGAGAGCTCTGCAGAGGGACCTTGACAGGCTGGACAGTCTCAAGCTGTGCCAGGGGAGGTTTAGGCTGGATGTTAGGAAGAAGTTCTTTACAGAAAGAGTGATTGGCCATTGGAATGGGCTACCCAGGGAGGTGGTGGAGTCACCATCACTGGAGGTGTTTAGGAAGAGACTGGACGGAGTACTTGGTGCCGTGGTTTAGTTGATTAGATAGTGTTGGATGATAGGTTGGACTCAATGATCTCAAAAGTCTTTTCCAACCTGGTTAATTCTATTAGGTTCTAAAAGGTGAACTATTACCTTCCTTTTGATCAAAAGGCCAACAGTCCCAAGGTAAATGGAAGGGTCACTGCATACCTCATAAATTGTTTAACCATTGTTCTAATGTCTCTCCATTTATGGAAGTTCAGCTGATGAGCCCAATTCCTTTCCTGTTTTTTGATGATTGCTACCAAGAATGCCCCTAGGTAATTTGATGAATGTCCAAAGATCATTACTTCTGTTGTTCTCCACTCTTCTAAAGTAAATGTGAATTGAATATAGAAATTAGCTTTCTTGATGTGTATCAGATTTGGCAGCAATTCCTTCTGAGTATCTGCTGCTGTTTCAATGTGAAGTTTTGTGGGTTTACTCTGGTGCTTTGCATACTAAGTTCACTTGAAGTGCTTTCCCAGTACATTTGGTGGGATGTGCAAGACAAGCATTCCTTACCTGTGTCTTCCTTTAATTAATGGTAATGAGGAAGGCAAATCAATTCAAGGTTTTGGAGAATTAGTTCATGAATTAAGGGGAATAAATAAAGACCAAGCCACCTCACACCGGTAGGAAGGAAAGGTGGCAATCACAGATGCCTGCACTAGCAGAGGTTGTAAGAAAGGTGGCTGGTGACACCCCAACCGGTTATGTTCACAGCATTAGGGGAAAAAAAAATAAAAATAATTAAGTGGGAGCCACCGCAGCCCATTACTTCAACAGGAACTGATGTGTGCCCCTGTTGGTCAGATCCAAAGCAAATACTTTCAAGCATCTCTAATAGCTACAGAACTGTAACTACAGAAATGGTAGTTTTAACAATGCAGATTGTTAGTAAATTTATTTAAAGAAATGGGAGCACTTGAACTTACACATCCAATATTTAACTTTGAAATCAAAGACAAGCCAAAGCTGCATAACCACTCAGAGAAAATTTCAGTATATCACAGTTACACTGTGTTTTCTCTAACACGGTATGAGTTCCTGCTCCTCTAGGTATTCTGAACAGAACTAATCTCAGCACGTAAGACTCAGCTGGTTTTAAAGCATGATAAACCTCAGATGCCCCCTTTTTTCCTGTGTACTTCTAAAAATATGTACTGAATTAAATAATGTCCTAGCAAATGCCCAGTTCCTTTCGATCATCAACAGTTGTAAGAAAATTAATTCAGATGAAATTCTCCATGTGTTAAGAAAAAGGTTTATAGATGACACTCATTAAAACCATACTTTTCTGCAATTTCTTATGTCTAAGCATAAAGAAGAAAAAAAATTCTATGTGTGGATAAATATTAAGAACTCTCATATTAATCAACTACTTCATCTATAAATACTAAAATACTTTTTTAAAGCAAGCACCAATATTTACACACACACACACACACACATATTTTCTCTGATTTTTTTTTTCTTCAACAAGCAAAACATTCTAGTTTCAGCTATTGAATAATTTCCCCAAGGCTAGATAGCAGGAAGGCACTGGAGCTTAGAACAAAATCCGCAAGAGAATGAGTGGAGTCCTCCCTAGGCTAGTTGTGTGAAAAGTGCTGAACAAAACTCACCTGTGGATGGTAGACACTGAGTGATTTCACTTTGTGCAATGGTAACAAAACCTTCAACAGGAATATTTTGTGCTCTTCTTTTAATGGTAAGGCAAATCCATTAATTATGCTGCCAGGAAAATAATTTTTAAAACAAGGATTAGCAATTATACATAATCTGTATTGCTAGAGTATATAGCAAAAAACTCTGTTTTCAGAACTTTCTTCTTTTGCCACCTCCTGGAGAACATGAAGCAGCAGAAAGTTGTCTAAATTAAGTATGCACCAGAAACTGTTTAAATCATTGATCTAGTTCTCTAAATATTATAAATAGAATACTCGAATCAACCTTACCCAAGACTTTCACAGGTCCCAAATCCTTCTCCCAAGCAATGTATACAACTATAACTACACTTCAGATTCTGACTTCCACTATGAACTATCAGCAGAACTTTGAATACGTATTTCTCCCTGCTGCTTCATGGCATTTAAGAATGAACCACATCCTGGATGTAGAAGAGGTGTCTCGATTGACAAATTTTGCCACAACTTCCACATACTCAACAAACATACATTAACTTTATAAAAAATACAAGTAAAAGCTTCAGCAAGATGTTTTAAGGGTTGCTAACCACAAAAAGAATCAGATTGTAGGGCAAGGTTGACCTTGATTGTTAAGAAATTCTGTAACTCTGTCAAGAGATGACTGGCATTCATTTGTCCAGTATCACACAGCACTTAGCAAAGGAAAGGAATGAAAACCAGTACTTAGCATGAAATTCAATTCCTCTATTTCTGAAAAATCAAAACCCAGGAACCCAGTTGAATGCCATTATTCAGAAGCAGTTCTGTGCCAACACTATGGTTTGTGAAATTCCTTCAAGAACTACAACAATAACCAATACAGAACAGTTACAGCTCAGATGCATCACTTAGCTACTGGAAATATTGTTTTGAAAGCCTAAGGGAAAAAAACTCCACAAATCCTCAACTTCTTAATTTTTAACACTTAACCTAACAAAACTGAGAATGAAGAAGCTGGTAATTTAAATAATACTTTTGAAGATTTACCTCCATGGTCTAGTACTTAAGCTTCATTCAGTCTTCAGTATATCTTGAGTATTAGTTGACTATAGTAACTTAAATCAATTTTAAAAAAGTCCCTGCCAAAAACCTTGCCACAAGGTTCAAGTTTTTGCTGTTTCTGCAACGTTACACAAAGCTTACTCCTTTATTACGGCTGTGACATATAATACGAAGCTACTTGAATCTTGTCTCAAATCAATCATCTGCAATCCCCAACTTGAAAGCCCACTCTGAAGACCAAATGAGCTTAATTAAACAAAACCTACAACTTACCTTCCCAGTATTTCCAGTAATTCTGCTATGCCATTGTGATGTTCTGTTTCATAAATAAATCTAAATAAATGAGAAGTTTTACATGATTACTGCTGAAAAGAGATACAAATCTACCAACATCTTCATCTGATGTTACAGGTAGCCTTGACCTCCCAACGTTGTGCAGTGGAAAAGTATGTGGCAGCTTTTTGCTGTTTTCTTATAAGGGTAGCATAATACATTTACTTTGGGATGCAAACAACACTGGCAGAGAAAAAGGGAAGCGTGATGAGAGGAGTGTAAAACTGGTACCCAATATAATTATTGGTAGAAGCCAGAAATGTTATCAAAAGACAAGAAAAAGGGTGCCATAATCTTGGTTCATACTTGACATCATGGCAGTAAAAACACACTTTTAAATACCTTTGGTAATATGGCAGATTAATTAATTTTTTTGTTTTATTTGGACATAATACCACAATTCATTCTATAGGAATTTTAAAAAATACTAAAAATCATGAACTCTAAATGGTCCATCTCAGTTCTGAGGAAAGAAAAGGCAGTAAGTATGTGCCTTCAAGAAAATTCCAGATCTCTGTCATTCAATTATGCCTAATTTCTGCATTATGAAGCACTGCATTTTATTAAGGCACTATTTTGTACCCAGTAAGAAAAAGACGCCTCAGAGATAATGATATCAAACTGAATCATGCACTAACCCAAATTTCAGCTGCCAAATTTATGCTGTGTGCAAGATTAATATAAATCTGGTATTAATCATTGTTAAATGTAACAATACTGGGTATAAACACCCTAAGAATTAAAAAAAAATTGCTACTGGTGTCTTTGAATATTTTAGTTGTATTCCTGATCACACACCCCACAATACAAAGACACTGACATACCTATAAAATATATTATTAATTTGTTTCCGGATGTAAGCCCTCAGGCCTAAGAATTTCCCATATATTCTGTGAAGAGTTGTTTTAAGAAAATCTCTTTCACGAGGATCTTCACTGTCAAAGAGCTCTAAAAGCTGCAGAGAGACAAGGAAAGCTTTGTGTTAGTTGAATCTAATGCACTCCCCCCTGTACGCTGCACTGGTTAGGCCACACCTTGAGTACTGTGTCCAGTTCTGGGCGCCTCAGTTTAGGAAGGATGTTGACTTGCTGGAATGTGTACAGAGAAGGGCAATGAAGGTGAGGGGTTTGGAACACAAGCCCTGTGAGGAGAGGCTGAGGGAGCTGGGGTTGCTTAGCCTGGAGAAGAAGAGATTCAGGGGTGACCTTATTGCTCTCTACAACTACCTGAAGGGAGGTTGTAGACAGGCAGAGGTTTGGCTCTTCTCCCAGGCAACCAGCACTAGAACAAGAGGACACAGTCTCAGGCTGTGCCAGGGGAGGTTTAGACTGGATGTTAGGAAGAAGTTCTTCACAGAAAGAGTGATTGCCCATTGGAATGGGCTGCCCGGGGAGGTGGTGAAGTCACTGTCATTGGAGGTGTTCAGGAGGAGACTTGATGGGGTGCTTGGTGCCATGGTTTAGTTGATTAGGTGGGCTGGGTGATAGGTTGGATGCAATCATCTTAAAGGTGTCTTCCAACCTGGTCTGGTCTGGTCTATTCTATTCTATTATCCTATCCTATCCTATCCACTGCAAAAACAATTGAGAGCTTGAAGTTAGAAAAAAACCAAACAACCCACAATAATTATTTTTTTTTTTCACCTTACCTGTAATACAAACTTCTGATCAATATATTTCTTAGCTATATTAGGTTGAAAATCTGGAGATTCTAAAAATCTTAAGAAAAATTCATAGACAAGCTGAAAAAAACAAAACCACAACAAAACCCAGCATTAGTGTTTTAAAAAAGGAAGCATTTAATAAGCAACACATTAACAAAATTACTCATTATGTGCTCAGAACTGCACTATGCTCTTCTCTTTCTACACTGAACAGGAAAAGCTTTGCTCCTGCTCTTCAGACAAAGTAAAAGGCCCTTTAAACAGCACTGAAATTCTGATGGGCTCCATCCCTGGATTTCACTGAAATGACATACAGTAATCTAATATTCATCAGGCCCAGAAGCAGGTGTTTTGAAAATTCTCTGTTCCATTATGTCACGATAGCTCTGAAAGCTAGAGCTGTGCCAGAGTCTGATCAAAGCACTCATAGTGACAAAGGAAGCTCATCTAAAATCGCAGCAGTTACATAGGTACCACAAGAAAGGAGCCTTTAACTTCAAATATCCTTAACTGAAATTGTTTTAAAAGACTATGTCTACATTCAGTAAGTATATTTTAAATATTGCAAGTGTAATTGACTTAAAATGAACAAATAGATTTTTTTTAGGTTGAATTAATAAACAAGTACTTTAATATAAAAAATTCTGTTAAAACTATGACATCCTAGTCTTCATTAAATACCTGGAGATGAGGCCAAGCAGCTTCTAAGGTTGGTTCATCTTCCTCTGGATCAAATTCTGCTCCAGTTGGATTGGAAGATGGTGGTAATGTTCGAAACATATTAACTGCAAACTGAAAACACATATATGTGCCTTTAAGAAATTTGAAACGAATGACTTTCAAAAGTCACTTCAAAGACAGTTTTGATTGAGAACTCTTTACATGAACTACATTAATTAGTATTTGCAAAAATACAAGCTTCATAAGCCAGTATTTGAGGTACATTAATGCCTCTTTAAAGAGTTTTAACCTAGGGAACATATTTTCATGCACTACTCTTTAAGGAGCAAATCTGAAGTCAGGATGTGCTTTATTGAGTATATTGCTGTGATCTCATTCAATACACACACACACTTTGGAAGTCCAGGCAAACGTATATAAAATGTTTACACAAACATTTTATATGTGCATTACAAGGCTTTGCAACAATCTGCAAAAGTGGAATTCAGCAGCAGAGATGGAAAGCAATGATTACCCACAATTTTACTATGGAAAATATTTACAGTTCCATTTCACACTGTGGGTATAAACATACTTGAAATCCAACTTTTGCCCTCCCCCTGTGGTATTTCTGTTCAACCATGCCCCTCACAGGGGCACTGATGGGGGAGGAATGCACATCCTAATTCTTTGATCGTTGATCACTTCATTTGAATTCTTAAATCCTTGAAAATCATTTAGCATCCTCATGGAGGAGGAGAAGAAGACTATAAAGACGAATTGCACTTCAACTTGCTAACATATAGATGGATAAATTCAGAATATTATGCAGGGCAGATGTTGGTAGGAGACAACCAAATTGTTGAGCAAGTAGAAAAAACCCAATCTATTTAGCTGCTTAAGCAAACATAATAGCGACTTGTTCTGTTTTGTTGCTTGCTCCTTAACAAACCCATACCAAGTAGTCTAAAATTATTTTTGTAGAGAAGAGTAAAATAAATAAAAACACAAACAAAATCCCAAACATGAATTCAGATCAGTATATGGTCCCAAACCACCTCCATTATTTCAAAATGATTCTTTGAGACAAATGCCTCAGTCTTTCAACAACTTGAACTGTAGAAATTATAAGACTGTCAAAACCACAGGGTTGTACTGTCCTGACCTTTCATAACAACTGAGTATATTAGTTTCCATAAAGAAAGTTTCATCAAGGCTATTCCTTCTTACAATACTGAAGTAAATTCTGCTTTCAAATACACAGGTAGTGTTGTGTTTTCTAAAAATATTATGGTATTTTAAAGTGAATTTTGGTAAATATTTCCTCACATTGACAATGGTGGCTACGCTGAATGGAGCTATGTCCTGCATTAACTGATTGACCAAAGCAGCTAGAGCTGGCTGCATGGACCTTCACTGTAAGGCACACATCTACTCCATCCTGGATATGTACAAGCGTTAGTAAGAGTTCACTTTTACACTGTTATTGGTATTTGATTGCTGTAACAGATTGGAGATATCTTCTTGCAAGCATTTGGTAGAAAATCTGAGAACACATTTCTTCAGTGTAGCAAAAGTCAGAGACAACAGGGCAGAAAAGCTGATTTGCCAGGAAAAGAAGAAAAATTCTTTGTAAAAGGCTACTGGGAGCAGCAGAAACATTTACAGTCTTTCAAAGAAAACTACTACTTGGCTCAGCAAACATGCCAGTACAGGGGATCTCCAGGACCTGCTGGGGCAGGGGGAAAAAAAAACAAAATAAAAAAAATTACCCCATTGGAGCTTGCACTGAACTGCATGTCTCATTTGAGGAGGTAAAAGAACATTTTATCAGCTAATGGATTCCTACACTTTCAACAAGTGTATAACACTGCTCAATTTAAGAAACAAAATCCTAAACCTGAGAAGTTTGAGTTTACTTACCACACAGCTATTCAGAATGCAAAATCTGCTCCAACACCACATATAAATTCTATTCTTTATGTCTATCTCAGTCTTTACTACATTCAAATTCCACTGCAGAATACAATTACATGTGCTATACATGCATTTCTATTATTTTCTCAGGTTTAACTGAGTTGTTTTTTTTTTTTCTATTAGTCTGGTCTGGTATTTTTGTTGTCTTTTGTTTTTTGGTGTTTTTTTTGTTTTGGTTTGGTCTATTTTAATAGCATCAGAGCTTACTTGCTGCACATTTGAAGATTACTTGAAAGCTGAAAGATTAAGCTGTCTCAGCTGAAAGATGCTACTTCCCAGAGGAATGCATTCCACCCATCTTTGGAGGGTTTCTAAGAAAAGCAACAGAATGCCATGTTTCCCTTTCCACAATCTGACTTTTTATTAACACCTTCATCCACAGTTTAAAATAATGCTGTGAATTACCTATTAATTGGCAGGGCTAAGAAGCATATGTATGTGCTGTGCTGCCATCTCACATGTGACAGATGGCAGAGCAGACAGTGGGAGGCAGTATCAAACTGCACCAGCTAAATCTGCAAGACTTACATCATATTCCCATGAAGGAAAAGTCATCCTTATGATTCTCCATTTTTCTTCAGAATATTCCTTCATTTCAGAAGTAGGAAGGGAAGGACATCTGGAGTGATAGCACTTGACTTTCCAGTTAAGTATTAGGAGTGCTAGAGCTCTGCTTTTCCTATACTGCATATAGGAAAGTAAGGAATTAATTCCATTTTTGTGCTTTGCTTGCGTGTATGACCTTTGCTTCAATTGCTGAACTGTCTTTAAAACACGTGAGGGTTTTTTCCAGTTTTACTTCTGATTTTCTCCCCCAGCCCACTGCAGGAGTGAGCAAGCAGCTGTGTAGGGGTTAAAACATGATAGTCCTTCTGCACCCAGTGTAATGCTTGAAGTGTTTGAGATAAACAGGTTTGACTGGAATGTGCTCAGCTGAATTCAGAGGTGTTATTACTGTTCAGCTATTAATTGTCAGGCTCCTGTGCTAGCCATAGGGCTGGCTCACCTTACTGTAAATTAGTGTCTAGTGCTCGTTAGTGGATACTTTCTCCTTTCTCTGCTTGCTGCACTGCTTACTCTGCTGTGTGTGGGAACACCAATGACAATGCTCCTGGACTGGCAAATGAGCATTGGTGCTGTTTTGGTGCTTCTGTACTGGACAGCCTGGAACCTCAAACTCAAATCAAAGGCACTGCCACTTGTGGATGACTCCATGCAGGAGCAGGAAATGCCAAAATGACTGTGGATAAACCAATGCCAAACCAGGTACATCTTGAAGCATCTGTGATCATGGTTGTGTCTGTTCTGCAGCAGGTGTATCTCTGAAGGGACTGGCTGAAGGGCAAGTCTACATTGGGGAAGGCAGTGTTCCATGGCCAACTCTGTGCTGCAGCAGGTATGCCCTGAAATGTCAATGGCTGGGCATGAGGCCATGGATAAGCCCACAAGGGAGAAGCTACACCTCTGAAGGGAGTGTGGCTGTGAGTAAAGCCACGCTGGAACAGGCCTGTCTCTGAAGATACTGTAGCCCATGGAGAAGGCCATGCTGGAACAAGTGCATCTGTGCACCTGTGGCTGTGGATAAGTCTATCCTGCATCAAGTATACCTCTGAAGAAGCTGTGGCTCATAGGCAAGGCTCCATTTGAAGCAGGTACATCTTTAAGGGTTCATAGTCTGTGGGTAAGTCCAAGCTGGAGCAAAGGCAAGCACCGGGAGGAGTTCATTGCAATGTTAAACCCTATAGCCTGGCTGAGTAGCACAGATTTTAATGGCTGTGTCTTTACACTGTTGTAACCCACTGTCTAGGTTGCATTTTCTAGGAATTACTACAGCAAGAACCATCTGGAGGACAAGCTTTACAAGAAGCAGTTAAATGCAGCAGTGACCAGTCCTGAGCTGGCTTTGGCACTCAGAAACTCCATGCAATACATCACGTCTTCTGAGTGCTTAGCAAGAACTAAATGAACTCAAGAGATACTTTGTGGACATTTATAGACATTTTATGGACACTGTCCACAGACTAAGGGAACAATATCTGTGTACTGTACCAAAGGATGGGAAGGTGGCAGGGAGTTGTTTAATGAGGATGTATTGGATACTGAGGCCATGGATTAAGATGTGGAGAATTAAGATGTGGGTTTGGCTGGGATAGAGTTAATTTTCTTCATAATAGCTAATATGAGGCTGTGGTTTAGACTTGCGTTGGAAACTGTGTTGATAACTGAGGGATGTTTCCCTTATTGCTAAGCTGTACTTACACAGAGTCATGACCTGAGTCACTCACTGGTGAGTAGGCTGGAGATGCACAAACTGGGAGGGGGCAGAGCTGATCCCAACTGACCGAAGGGACATTCCATACCATACAACACCACACTCAGTATATAAACCTGAAGGAGGAAGGAGGTGCAAGGGACATATTTTGCGTGATGGCATTTGCCTTTCCAAGTAACTGTGACATGTGATGGAGTCCTACTTTCCTGAACATTATGGGAAGAAGTGAATGAATTTCTTGTTTTGCTTTGTGTGTGTCTTCTGCTTCACCAGCTGTCTTTATCTCAACCCATGAGTTTTCTCCCTTTGTCCTCCTGGTTCTCTCCATCTCACCTGAGGGGGAGTGAGCAAGTGGCTTTGTGGGGCCTAATTTTCAGCTGGGGTTAAACTTGTCAGAAAGGCCTTTATCTTTCTACCACATTGCTATTTGTTTTCCTAACTTCTCAGTCTTTTGACTAAACAGACAAAACAAACTGTAGAGGAAATTAGACTTCACAGTTTATTTTCCACAGAAGTACTCAGTAAACGTGACAGAACTTAAACACATTTCCTCCCATAACAAAACTCCATAAGCCCCCCCCTATAGTTATGAAACCTGAGTTTTTACAAAGACTGGGCCAGTTCGCCAAAATTTTCTGTGCTGTGTCCAAAGGACATAACTTGAAAGGATGGCAAAAGTAAACAACCTGCATTTTTACCACTTCACAGATACGTCTGCTGGGACAGTAATTATGCATCCTGTTTTTCTGGTGGCCCATTTTGTTTAGCACTGGGTAATATTTTCAAACAAGTCAGCATAGGAGATAGTGTTACACATTTTCTCCTCACTTCTGCTGAGCAGCCTAAGGGAAGCCTGACATGAATAGCTCTGAATGGCAAGCTATAAAATCTGAAAGTTTGTGCCTTCTCTATTCACTCAAATAAAGACATCCTAGCAGTTACAAAGAGCCACAAGTAGTCCACTTCTGTTCACAGTAGCATCTCCTATTCTGGATCAAAGATCAGAGTGAAAAAACAAAACAAAAACACCCCAAACACCACCCACAAAACCAAACACAAACAAAAACCACAATCTCTCCACAAACCCCCCAAAATCAAAACCAAACAAACCCCCCTGCAACCTCCCCCCCCCAAAGTCAACCTCTGATGGGTATAACTGAGTATGTAATTTCATTTTTATTATGTGTGAAAAGCAGCCATGAAAACTGCTTCAGTTGCTGAATAAAAGCACCATTCTCAAGTACTTAATCACTAAGAAAATTACTTCAGGAGCTACAGAAATAATTAAACCATACTTATATGTACTTCTTATCTATTTATCTCTCAGAACATCACAGGAGACTACAACTCTGGACCCACATATGCAGTTAGCTTTTCCTCAACTCTTCTCAATACCCTCTGGCTAGCTAGCTGGGGTAGGGAATATTCATAGTGATGGTCACTTTCACAGTTCCTGTTAAAACAGGTGCAATACCAATATTGCCCAACCTTCCCTGAGGTGGAAAGTAGCATGAATTTAGGGCTACACAGATAGCAATTCTATATAGCTAGCAATTCTCAAAAAGTTCTACAAAACTAGTATCTCTGTGCTTCTGATACACTAGTGCACAACAGTCTCAAAAGCCTGTTTTCTTCAAAAGCCAAGCTATTGAAAAGGAAGCATATCATAATTATTGAACAGGTAACTTGTGCAGTTCCTTGCCCTAAGTGTTTGGCTTAATATGGTAACAAACCCCCCAAATTAGACACACACACACACATATACACATACATCTACATAAAGAGTAACCTCCAAATTGTGAAGATGAATAGAATGGCACAGTAAAGTCCCAGTTCCTATGCCAATTACCTACTAAATCCACAAACTCTACAAGCTAAGAACTCTCAAATCTGAGTATTTCTTGATCACTCCTATAAGAAATAGTCCTTTCAGTAAAATTATCAATATAATTCAGTGGCAGCAGCAGCACAAAATGTATCAATGTCTCTTCAAAGTGTGTTGAAGTTCACACAGACATTCAATTTTTCCCTTAGAACACACACGATCAACTCAAATCTGCTACTGGAACTTAGCAGAAGTACAAATCAATCTACATGTACATGCATGAAATAAGTTGACAATAGTACTGCAGGGTGAATATGGTTGTCTCAAAATAGATGACCAGAAGAAAACTGTTCCATTAAAGCACTGTGAAAAATTGCTGTCTGAATTTAACCTCAAAACACTAGTCTACATGCCTTCACTGACAATTGTCTACCACAGTGCTATACAAGTCCCATCCAAGAAGGAAATCCTACACCCTTTAGAATCATGCACATAAAAATAAATTCACTTGAAGACCTGTCAAACAGATGCTGTGTGCTCACAGCAAAATGCTGGCAATTCAGATAGCAGCCAAATTAGGCACTAAGATTTATTAAACTGACCAAAGTGCAGACTTTATTACCATTAGTTGCATGTAAAACCAAGTAAAGCATATACTCTACTCAGCCAAATGGATTCTGGCCACAACTGCTTGACAGAGAAAGATGATGCAGGCACGTAAGGCAAATGTTATAAAATTATGGGCAGTTAAGACTTCTTATACAGAGCAATTCTGACAGCTATTCAAGAACCATCCAAAACAAGTAAATCAATTAGCAATACCAGAGATACAAACAAGCTATCAAGACATGGGAAAAGCCATGATCCCACATCTCATTAACAATCAACAATACCCAATGCTTTCTACACGTTTGTCACTGAGTTACACATAATCCTAATATACTCTGAAGTTCCCATTAAATTCCTTATCAGTAAATATTGATGGCTGGTATAGATAACAAGCAATCTTCAGAATAAGCAACATCTTTCATACTGTAAATCCTTAGAATCTTTGAAGAAGCCTCAAAGTCTGATTTGTGTAAGGGCCTCAAAATTTTACTAAGTAAATATTTATGTTAAAGATGCACTGTTTTTTCATCTTACTAAAAATTTGCTCCAAGCTAAAAAGTCTCAGGAAAAACCCATCACATCACACAGGGTCAACAGTTTTTCGTAGGCTTAGCAGACAGGAATTTCAAAAGATGCTTCTGTTCTCAGTGTATTTCAGACAACTACAGACCCGAAACCAACTGCTACTCCAGGCAACTGGTGTTTAGTACTCACAATAAAAACTGAAAGACTCTCCTGTAGTTTCACAGCATTCTCCTCCGGACTAGACTTAAACACAACAGAAAAATAAACTAGGTCTAAGATGGCCGGGATGGCTTATTTCTACTTCATCTATGTGTCTAGTTTCTGTCTTACAAAGAAGAGGAATCAACACCAACAACAGGGTTTAAAAGCACTGCTATATTTGCAGATGTGCAAATAAAATTGATCTTTTGTTAAGATTTCAGTGAGATTTCTTAATCGATACAACTGAAGAAACAACTGTGAAAGAAAAAGTATTTCAAGAGAGTTCCCACTGTTAAATCACTTACCATATGTACTACTTCAGGGTAAATCGGTTCTGTAATCACATTGCGATTGTGTGTGATATATTCTACCATTTCACTTAAAGCTGCTCGTTTTACTTCCTTCCACTTTAGGTCACTTAGTGGATCAGAAACAAAGTCAAAAAGTACACAACATTGTCGTAACTTCTGGATAAAAAGCTTTTCTTGATCAGCAGGAGGAACATCTGAAAAATAAAAACAAGTAGTTATAAGTCACATTGTAGTGGACTTCACTTTTCTCCCCATTTTCACTTCTCAGACACAGGGCACAGCAAGCTTTCAAACGACTTTCAGGGATATAAATGAACCCCAGTAAAATACACTACATTTGACAGGATTTAACATAATTGCAACAGTGATGCATACTTGCCTTTACCAAAAATAGATACTGCATGGAAAAAAAAAAATAAATCTATGCTTGACAAAAAATGCCTCAAGGAATTCTCCAGAGAGCTCAGTCTGTGTAAAGACTATTATGCCCCATCTGCAGAAATACTCTGGGTCTGATATTGGAGATAAATGGGTGGATCTTTGCTTTCAGCATTAGATTTAAGGCAGACCCACTTTCTAAATCTGTGAATTGCCACTTTACAAAGCCCATTTTTATCTAAGAGCTTCCTAAGATACACCTGACTGCAGTACCAAATCTAGGCACAGAGCAACTATTCAAGATCTTTTAAAACTTTGTTTACACAAAAAATATTTAAAGATACTATTTAGTCAATTTATAACACTATTTCAAATGTCTCTTTCACATGTACAAGAGTTAGACCTGCATCAATCTATTTCAGCACTTGCAGGAGTCTGTCTGGTTCACTGTGAACAGCACTGCAAAATGAAACATTGGCCATCTAGAGAAGACCATACACTTCACCAAGGTTAAAACATAATATGAAAAAAAAATAGTAAAATTTACAATAAATAGAGTAAATACCTCATTTGATATTTACTCATTGTTTAGTAACTCAGATGCAGCTGATAAAGAAACTTCTGATTTCTCTGTGATACCTCTATAAAACATTTCACAAGCTTCAGATATCCTGAGACCAGACTCCATCTTCAATAATAAAGAAGAAAAAAGAAAAAAAGAAAGAGTATGTGCACCTTCTGGTTACAGTCTTTAATTCCTTGTCTGTATCACTGTTACCCAACCTTTTGAGACAATGGTTACCTTGCCTTATACAGTCTTTGTGCAGTGGTATTTTTGTTTGACATGGACACCTAAGTAATAAAAGTTCTACACTTTTCACCTCCCAATTTTCACTTCCTGTGCTTTACACCTTAATCCTTCCCGCTGATCCTCCACAATTATTTAGTCCTTGAAGGTAAAATGGAATTAGGCTGCACAGTTCAAACTTCAAACAGAGAATTAATAAGCCAGTGTCACTTGTGCCATCAGTACTTTCTAGCATACTGAATCTTCAGAAAATTAAAAGTATGCTCAACATCAATATAAACCTACCAATTGTAATTTGAAACTAACGTAAGCCTAAATCACCAAGTCCGAATACAGACATAGAAGTTTAGGTTACTGTTAAGAAATAACTAACAGTAAACTGCCATTTATAAACATTTGTATGTTGACCAAATAAAATACCACCTACGGCTAAGATTTCAACAGTTACAAAACCAAAGTTATGCTTTTTAAAATTCTACAGAACTTTAGACTTGACGCCAGAAATTTCTGTATGTACTTTATTTTTCACTTACGTAATCCCATGAGTAGTTGAGTAGCACATGTGAAATACTTTCAGGATCAGGACCTTAACTTTCAATACTTAGGAAACTTTAAAGTAACCAGCCAGAGACAAAGAAAGCAGTACCACATTTTCACATCAGGAAAAGAAGTTGCTTTCAAAAGTACTTTTGTTATAATAAACCTGGAGGACATATTTGGTTTAAAATACCTTGTAATGTTTTTTTCTTCTGAAGTTATGTACACTGAACTGCTCTGAAGATCAGTTCCAAGGAAAAAAAAAAAAAAAAAAGAGAACACCACAACAACAAAAAAAGAGTATCTGTGAAGTAATATCCCTGAAGAATATATAGAATAAAAATGCAATGTAGTTGGAAAGAAACAATCTGTTTCTGTTATCAGCAAGACACCTGGGACAGTGAAGGCCTGAAGAACTAGAAAGATGCTGCTAAATGACAGGTGTCCCTAAACTGATCAACAACCTCACAGAAAACAAACCAAAATTCCTGCCACACAAAATCTCTATTTGAGAATACATGTTTCTGTCTCTTTGGATTAAAAGCTATAGCAATGAAAAGTTTCTCCTAGATAAAGAGTATTTAATTGAGCAGTTTGCATACTGAAAGCCAGATAAACTTATGACCCGCATGTAAAAAGTTGTGGATGGACAAAGTTGGTCAATCTGAGGCATAACAACATAATTCCAGTTAGGGATACTGTGCCGGGAATGGATATTTTACAAATAGAGACTATAATCACACAAGTAATGGACAGTGATTTACAGTACATTAACCTGAAAGGAGAGGAAGCATTTAAACCTGTAATTACTACTAATCTTGGAAGTTAAAGATGACAACAGGGTCAAGAACTCTCAACAAGGCAAGACACCATTTATCTGGAAGTGGCTTAAATTACTTAAGTACTCCAGTCATCCTTGTTATTCTAGAGGAGAGAGATGGTCTTTATATCAGCTGAGAACCTCACACATTGCTAAGGAACTCTGTCTTGTTTGGTTGGGGTTTTCCCCTCCCTTTAGAAGCGGGCATTAAAGCTTTCAATGCCAGGGATTATCCAGTTACGTTCTTTCACTTCACTGCATGGCGATTTCCACACTACCTTCCACTTCTATTAAGCAATAATCCCTGACTTGCAATTGCTGAAGTTATCTGACACATTTGAAGAGAGCCATTAAGTGAAAGTTTCTGTAATTGAGCAACTCTGGTGCTCAGATGACCAATGAACATGGGAAGGCCATGGTACTCAGAAGCTAGTCCTTACACTTATTTCAAAACTGACATCTGCAGGTATTCAGAGCAGTGTTGGTTTTGGTTTTTAAACACAAAACAACCGCAAAACAAACTAAACACTAACCCTCCCCTAAACCAAAACATTTTACAACACACACTCCCTTCCATTTGTTAGCCACTATATACGTAATTTCACAGAATTGTTTCTAAACAGTAGCACATGTATAATCTTAAGACTCTCTATTCAAGCCCAACACTTACCCTATCAGTAATCACACTTTGAGTACTGTTTCTGGTTTTCCAGTGGAACAGGAGCATAGTTTTTTGTAAAGCAAGAATTTCTGTCACGCTGGACAACAGAGATTCACCCTGACACAGATTTACACAAATATTGCAACGGCTATAACTAAATCTGCTTATTTACCCTACTTTCTAATATTACAAAAAGGACACTATCAGAAGAAGGTAGGTACTATGACAACAAGGCAAGTCCCTGTGCCTGAGGAACCAGCTTTTTGCCTTCTTCAGGTTTTTCAGTTTCTTTCCCTATAATCCCAATATAACTATCAGATCTACTTACACCAACAACCTAGACAGATGCAACCTCTACTGATACAGAAGTAGCTATACAGTTTCAAATCCTCAACATTTTCTCTGGCTGATGGGTTTCTTTCCACTGTATAACCAATACCTGCTTTTACTATCAGACTACCTGCACTATCTCACCCTGTGAGAGACAGCAATTTCAGTCCACATCTCAGTGGGAAAGTCAGGGAAACATCTGGTACTAAGCTACTGACTGCCTTAGTAGAATACAGATGATTGGTTGTAAAAGCTAAAATATAAACAGACAACTTTGTACAAAAACTTATCCATTGGAAGTTTCATGCATTTCTTCAGCCATTCTTATTGTCAATTAAAGATCAATGAACTTCCTGCAAATGAACTGTTCACACTGCTACCTGTCCTCCCTCTGTCCTTCGTTGCTGCTCAGCCAGGGTGTGCCATCATTCTGCACCCAACAGCTTCCCACAGACTACAGCACCTTCAGAAACCACCATTTTATTTCCAAGGTACAGAATAACTGAAGAACTACAATACAGTTATCAAATGAAGATCTGTCCTGTCTTCATATTTAAACAAATTTGCCTAATTTAATACAATTAAAGTCGAAATAAACCAGAAAACACTAAAATTTCGTTCCTAAGTGCCTGAACATGTTTGATACTGTATGATACATTAATGGTTTTGCACTGTAGGACTGTAAAGAACTTACCTTTCTCTGGATAACATTTTTAAAAAATGTTCCTACAAATCTTACAAGTCAGATCTTTAGATTTTATTGTAATTGTGCCATCACTGGGCATTGATAATTGATCCACCCTGTCTTTTTCATAGAAGCCCATTTTTCTATGGCAACATTTTAATAGCTGCTGAATGGAGGGCAAAAGGCAAGGCAGGGTAAGTAGGTGACCCAGAGATGTCACACAGATCAGCTGTTCCCTAGTATCTGTTCCCTGTAACTGAAATAAGGCTCTACGTTTTGAGGTTGTGTCCTGACAGCAAGAACAACTGGTACTATTTCTACCACAAAACACTATTTGTGATCAGTTAAAACTCACCACGTTTCATCATTCTGAAAGCAGGAGACAAGAGACACAGTTGATAATTTGCAGATAATGCAGAATATAAAACTTGCCTCAGCTGTATGAGCACTTTCTTGCTCAGTGGAGGTACCAGTTTTACTCTGGGCAGCTAGGTAATTTCATGCTGAAACACAGACCACAACACAGGAGGAGCATGTGCAAAAACGGTGTTACAGGAAAAAAAAAGAGGAGCTAAAGATCACATGCCGAAAGTAAGTACTTCAGACATTGGTGTAGAGCAAAAGTCTGAGCATGTAAGGTGACACCAGCTTGCAAGCAGATGAAACATCTTATGACATGTGTCTGCAAACCTACTGAAGGCCTAGGTTTTCTTAATTACACGGGAAAACCCCCAACATTTATCTGTCAACTAAGGTGCTGTCTAGAATGTATCAAGTTTATTGGTAACACAGCCCTTTCTGCTGATCAGAAGCGACCATAAGTCTATTTCAAGTTTATGTCCATTACAACAGCAAAAAATCATTAAAAACAAGGTTTTGTAACTTGCAAGGGGGAGTGCACTGTTGGCAATGTTCCCTTAGACATTTCACTTGGCAGTGACATGGCAGCGATTTTTAAAGAATAAGCAGAGCTTCATTTCTCTTACTCAAGATACTGAAATTGCCAGACATGAAGGCAAATGGACTACAAAGTGCGGGGGAAAGGGCATAATCTATCAAAACATGTATTTACCAGAAATAACATTTTCTCCAGAACTAGTGATCAAGTCCTTAAAAAGACAAGAGCATAAGACAATCAGAGAAAACCAGACAGATAACAAGTTGTCTAAGATTTAATAAAATTCCATTTAAAGTATTTTGAGATGGTTAAGTTACTACCAGAATCCAAAGCAAGGAATATTTTTTTGGGCTTAATTTTTATAGCATTTCTATTTGACAAACTCATTACAGTCACCACTGATTTTATTGATGTAATGATGACAATCAGCACCTGCTTAGAGATGACACTCTCCTTGTTAACAGGATTCTATTCTAACACATGATATTAGAAATAAGGAGTGGCATGGGGAAGAAAACTTCCAATTCATACATGGAAAAGTTTAATTACAACTGTTACTTCTAGCAGCCCTTGAAAATAAAGTTGAGGAGTACAAAAGAGTATTATATATAATACGCAGTACATTTTATACAATAGCAACCTTGGGAGTGGGAGTCTGGCTGCAGACAACTAAAAGCAGGCAAGATATTGCTGCATGCATACACTGGATTAGAAAAATACATAAAACATACTTACGATTATAGTTTTATTTGAAACATTTTTGATTCTATAGAAGCAATTGTTTGCAAAAAACCCCACCCACTTAAAACAAGAAAAATTACTGCAGTGACCGAAGCCAGAGGAACACTCATGGAGAAACAAGAGTACTTGTATTAAGACTCAAGAGAGCATGATTATACATAAACATTTTAAGTGGCATAGAAGAGGAAAAAGCTTCCTCTCTTTATCTTACCACTGAAGATAAAGGAATGCATATGTGAAAGGTCACAAAAGAATGTAGGCTTACTCCAAAAGAACTCAGCTGCAATTTTAAAGTCCTCCTCCATTTGCCATGTATTGTACCTGCAAACATTCCTACTTCAGCACTCAACAACCTTTTTTTTGTGTACGTCACACAAATGTGTACTTCACACATTTCCCACCATCAACAAGACACTGAAGATCAGACAGACTTTCAATGATTCCCAAACAGCACCTGATCAACAATTAAAAGTCTTTTACAGGTATTTAAAGCATCCATAAATATTACAAGAACACACTATTCCAACCAGCTGCTATCACAGCAAAGTTGTTTTGTTCAAGGCCAGCTAGAAGGTGAGCTGAGAAAGGTAGGTGGATGCACAAGGAAAGTTCCCAGTCTCAAACAGTACTTGTACAGCAGACTGAAGCTTCTGAAGTGTCTGCATCAGCTGTTCTTGTGTCCCACCATGACACCCAGTAGCAGTCCAGGCGTTCAGAGGGAGGCAAAGTAACCTGTAGTTACAAGCTATATCCACTCCTTTGCTTTCACAGAACTGAGTTACTGCCAGAAATACCTTTTGGCTGTTCTTCAGACAACAGAAGTCTGTAACTGGAAATAAAAGATCAGTTTAATTTCCCTGCATTTGAAGAAATGTCACTCTTCTTTATTGTTGCCGTTTCACATTTGGTAATGCACTTGAAAAAGACTAGGACCCAAAATATGAAACTGCTTCCCCATATACTGATAGAAAGTAATGTTTAAAACCAATGCTTAAAATCATATAGGATGTAGCACATTTTCTACTGAAAATTCAAAACCAAGGCTCATTTTATTTTTAAGTAGTTCAAATTTTTGGACAGCAAATGAGTTCTGGTTAGTAGTCAACATTCAAGCTTTATTATTTCAATAAAACAACAGCATTGATACTGCTTCTAGGCTGATGTGCAGTCTGGATCTAGCCAGAGGAAAAAGGTATTTCATCTATGACAGCTTGAGTATTAAACCAGTCTTAATCATGACACCAAAGTGGGGAGAGGGGAGGCAAGAGCAAGATACTGGGATTTGTTAAGCAGAAAGGTACACCACATTTAATGTTTTTGGTCTTTGTGTAAAGAAAACTCTTGTGTAAAATCTCATTTAAATGAGTGGCTTTTCACTAGTTCTGAGACTTTAACAGTGATATATTCTTCTATTTAATGGGAGGAAAAAAAAAAGGCTATTACAATGAAACAAGCCATTATCAAACTACTTAAACAGCATCAGCAGAAGGCAGGGGGACAAAACAGTTACCAGCCAAAAAATCCACACTGAAAGAGCGTGAAAGGAATGAGAAGCACATGTTTGGCAGTCTTGGAGTGAAGCTCAAAACAGGTGTTTCATAACACTAATCCCCTCTGAAAGCTGCAGTTGTTGGGGAATCCGGTGCTGAAAGCTATTGCTGGTGGCAGCTATCTCCTAACTACAAGATTACATAGTGGTTTTGAGGATAGAGACTAAAGACAAGTCATTTGACTATCAAATATTTTAAGGACTATTTGGTAATGTAGTAAAAAGTCTGCTGTCATCTTGTACTAGTTGACATAACTTTTACATATTAAACAATGAGGTACTGAAATTACTTCCAATAACATACTTTCCAGGTGTACATCATATGACTAATGATAAAAGTAGATCAACAGTGAATAATCTGTTCACCTAGTTATCTGGTTGTCTTTTCAAAAGTGGACTAACACCATCCTGCACCTAAGCTTCTGCTTTACAGAGTTTTATCAGAATTCAACTACTTTCTTAGAAGCCAAATGAAATGAAAAAAATAATAATTGAAAATACACTGTAATAACTTTTTAAGCAAAAGAAGGATTTTTAAACTATATTAAGTTTAAAAATAGAAAGTAAGGAGTAAAAGTGATAATTGTATAAATGCTTTAAAGGTAATGCAGCATGAAGAATGAAACAGGAATGCTCATACAGGGAATGACAAGTGAAACAAGCAGAAATGGGTTTGAGCTAATGAAATAAAAATTCCACCTGAAAATCAGGGACAAAAATGACAGGGAGGATAATCAAATAGACAATGGAAGAAAAAGCTGTCTTAACAAGGGAAGAGAAAAACCAAACAGACATTGGAGTCTCAGTAGAGGTTTTCTGCATAGATACAGTTAATAGGATAGCAAAAGTAATTTTAAAATACAATGCACTATTAATCTAAAAGAAAAAATCCTCAATTTCCTAGCCCATTACAGTGTACTTAAATCCATTCTTGCACCATAAAAATCAAACTTCTTGTGCAGTATCTTCAACTGCATTAAAAAACATTAAAAAAGTTTTTTTCGACAAAGAAGTATCAATGTAACAAGTGTCTCTGAAAAAAACAAACCAACAAACCATTACTGTGGTAAGACCAGACCTCAGTTTCAATACAGAACATAATTCAATTGCATGGTGTAATTCAGAAGATTTAGGTTAAGCAAATTGATGAAACCCATGAACATACTCTACCACTTTGCACACCTGGTCAAAATCAGTATCAGCTAATCAAGCCTAAACAGCTGCTGTAAGTATAAGTGCCACTCCCTGTAACACACTAAAATTCCACACAACCATTCTAGTCAGATACCACTCACAAGTCTGAGAAACTTGCCAATCAACGTTAACTATCATACACCTAGGATAAATGTAATTTAAGGGAAAATTAAATGACTGAATGTAAAATAATTTGGGATTACTTTCCCAGAGTATATCTGCCTGCTTTCTCCTCACTCCCCTTGCATATGCTAAACCCTAGAGGGTTACTGCTTGTGTTGTGTTGGATCCTAATGACTGACAGAATAGATGCATTTCATAATAACATTTAACAAAAATTCACAACAATACCACAAAAATTCATTGAAGGTGGCTGACTCGTGTGTTGGCTTCGAAAGGAATGACACAATAGATTAGAAAGCATGAAGAAAAAACCCCCCAGTTTTTCTAGTCAAATTTAAGTGTTTCATATCCTAATGCAAATTAAAAATCAAATGCCCAGCCCAGTTAAGGTGCAAATGCATACATGTTCCAGCTTGCCTGAGCTGACATTGATTCTTAAATGAACAGAAACTTCTATAATCTTTTCTTGATGAAAACACTGAATCAGCTTTCTAAAGTCTCTACTTTTCAAAATTAGAAATAGGATGGGGAATAGGGTAAGTCTTTTGAAAAAAAATCTATTCATAGGAGAGCTTTGTTAGGGCAAGCAACACTGAGCTGGGATGCAACTAAGGTCCTGAATAGCTGATCGACAATTAATATCATCCCAGATTATCACGTGTCATTCAAACCTCAGGTAATCCTTACAAGATAAGCAGAACTATCAGCAAATACCACCAGGACCTTTTTGTGATTTTACTGAGTGCAATTTCTTAATAAATTTTAATAGACAGTAAGTCTCAATCCGTGTGTGTGGGTCTGTTTGGCTTGTTTGATTGTGACTGCTTGTTGTTTGGGTTTGATTTTGTTACTTGGTGTTGTGAGGCAAGGGAAAAGGGTGGCATTCACATTCCCTCATTCTTTTACGTAAGCAACACTTCCTTAGTTCTATATACTTGTGAAATTCAGGGACCTTGTGTGATGCAACAGGTAAATGAAATGGTCAACCATGATAGCAACAATGTTTTGGGAAAAAGGAAAAAAAAAAACCCCAATTTTCAAGCTGGGTCAGTAACTTACCAGCCAATGCCGATCATATCAAATGCTAACTGCTTCAAAACATACAAACTTACGTGCTTTTGACATAGACATATTCAAAGAAAATTAATGATATAATCTATTTGCTTGTTTGCTCAAGAATTAAGTGCTTAATTTTCCATTTAACTCAAAAAGCATTCCTGCAGAAATCCAATGTTGTTTTCCTCCTATCATGTTTGTCTGAATACATGTACATTTCCTTCAAACCCAAGTCTTCATTCTCTGGTCAAACTAATCTTCAGTTTCACAAAGGAATTCTATTATGAACAGAAACTGTACCTGTTAGGAACACTATCTGTAACAGAGAATGTTGCTTAGCTGCCAGAGAAGCTGATATTCTGCTAACGACTTGCAGCAAATTTCACAGAATCAACCAGGTTGGAAAAGACCTCAGAGATCAAGCCCGACCTATTACCTAATATCTAACACTACCTCACAACTAAACTATGGTTCCAAGTGCCACATCCAATCTTTTCCTGAATGCCTCCAGAAACTGTGACTCCAGCACCTCCCTGGGCAGCCCAGTCACCCACATAGGCTGGGCAGTGACTGGCTTCAGGGCAGCCCTGAAGAAAAGGACCTGGGGGTGCTGGTGGATGAGAAGCTCAACATGAACCACTAGTGTATAGCTGCAGCCCAGAAAGCCAATCACATCCTAGGCTGCACCAAGAGAAGCATAACCTATCACCCAACACTATCTAATCAACTAAACCATGGCACCAAGCGCCCCATCCAGTCTCTTCCTAAACACTTCCAGTGATGGTGACTCCATTACCTCCCCGGGCAGCCCATTCCAGTGGCCAATCATGCTTTCTGTGAAGAACTACTTCCTGACATCCAGCCTAAACCTCCCCTGGTACAGCTTGAGACTGTGTCCTCTTGTTCTGTTGGTGGTTGCCTGGGAGAAGAGACCAACTCCCACCTGGCTACAACCTCCCTTCAGGTAGTTGTAGACAGCAATAAGGTCTCTTCTGGTTTTTTTTTCTATTCCCCGTAGTCCTATCACTTCCTAACACACTAAAAAGTCCCTTCACCAGCTTTCTTGTAGGCCCCCTTAAGATACTGGAAGGCCCCAATGAGGTCTCCCCAGAGTCTTCTCCAGACTGTGAATAGCCCCATCTCCCTCAGTCTGTCCACATAGGAGAGGTGCTCCAGCCCTGTAATCGTCCTCGTGGACCTCCTTTGGACATGTTCCATCACCTCCATATCCTTCCTGTAATAGGGCCTCCAGAACTGGACACAGTACTCCAGGTGGGGTCTCAACAGAGTGGAGTAGAGAGGAAGAATCACCTACCCTTCCTAAATCTGTGTTGGCTACGTCTGATCCCTTGGCCATCCTGCAGGTGTGCTGTGACTGCCCTCAAGATGATCTGCTCCATAATCTTGCCTGGCACTGAGGTCAGGCTGACAGGCCTGTAGTTTCCAGGTTCCACCCCCTCACACAGCAGAAAAGAGTACATAATACATTTAAATCTGAGCTTCCAATGAATCTGTGAATTGACAGGACATAAACAAGCTGCTTGGCTTTATTAGCTACCAAACCAACTCTGACCATTATTGCATATCCAGATGCCCTGGACATGCTCAGATATCTCACATTTTCCAATGTATTATTTATAATTTTATTTGTAAACAGAAGATTTAGATGTGCTACGAAAGCAATTTATTTCAATTCCTTCCATTTCAAAAGAAGCTTTAGGATTCTTTATCCCTTAAACTACATTAAGGAATACTGAGTTTCCAGTAAGAGGGAGTGAGAAAAGTTAAGTTGTTACAGCCTCAAAATGTTAGAGAGAACGTGTTTACTCTGATTCAAAGGCTACTAAGATCTTAATTTCTTACTGGGACAAGAACCACACAGAAGCGGTTCAAATAACTCTAAGAGAGAATCCTCAAAAGATCCTCCCTGTGCATCGATTTTTGGATTTCAAGATACTTTCTATAGAAGTTTTTATGTAACAGAAGCAAAAGATACTAGAAGTATTTTGGAAATAGGGTAGAAGAAAGACTGCAATCTTAAGACTAGTTACAACTTGTTTGAAAATGAAGAAAAACTTATTACACCCAAAGGACAGACAATACTCCTTTTCCTTAGACCATTCATAGCATTTCAAGCATCGATCAATTTTATTCAAGCTTTCTTTCCAACGTGGCTTGAATGTGCACAGGACACCTTTGAAATGCCACTGACATTTGTTATGCTTTCACTTCAAATACAAAAGCAGTATAAGTATTCAGTTCTAGAGGTTGTGTGAAGTCACACAGACTGGAAATCTAATAAAAAAAATAAAAAAATCCATAAAATCAATTTTACTTCATGTTTACATTTCATGTATCACTTTTTGTGTAATGTGTAAAGAAAATATTTACTTCATAAACTACAATCATTACCAGTAATAAGAGCAATTATGAAAGTTGACATAAACCCGTCACTTTCACCACTGATAATCCACAAACAGCCCACACCCCTAATTTTAACTGCATTTTAGAAAGAAAACTTAATTAGCAAGTTCTAGCAGAAATGGTAGTGCATGATTTGTATGTGCATTAAGTGAAATTGATTAAAAGGAGTACAGATATAGCTTTTAAATATCACGCACTCAGAGCGCCATTTAATTCAGTTTTGTCACTTGAGACAAGCAGGCAGGCAGAAATTGAGCACCAGTACTGTTAGGCTGACAAGAGTATACTTCCACTGGTATAGGGTGTTTACCTCTGGCACAAAGGTTAGACCAGAAAAGCCACCTCCACTAGAGGAATGTCTTGTCTGTATATGAGATGTAAATATTCCTCTATTAACTATTGCGAGTGTTCACTTAATTGGCATAGTTTACAATGCAGTTTCAGTAGCTAACAGTATTTGACAGCACATGGAGAGAATTAGCTGACTCTACAGAAGTTTAATTATTAAAAGCTTTGAACAGAAATGGAAATAAAATATTAATCAGAAGCATATGACACTGACTTTTAATCTTAAAATGTGTATCATACCAACAGTCACAAAACAGATGATTTTT
>NW_027142400.1:0-276073 GCF_026170545.1 Melanerpes formicivorus | reverse complement strand
AAGTGCCTAACATTAAGCCAGTGTTCTGATGATAATTTTCCAAATAAAAATTATTATTATTATTAGAGGGTGGTCCATTATTTCCTGTGTTTTAAAATGTATTTTAAATTGCTTTTATGATATTGTACAATGCCCCAAGCACTTCGGTGGGGAGCACTTTATAAATAAAATTATTATTATTATGCTTAGTGCACATGTCAGCAAGTGTTCATAAGAAATAAGTGACTGGTACCCTTGCCCTCCAGAGACTGAGAGCCTTATTTCTTTAACTTGACTTTCACCGGCCTGAAGTCTGGGTAAGAATTAGAGTCACTTCTAATCTTGTTCTTCCTATTGGCACAAGAAAATGAGCTGTCATTGAGTAAACGCTGGCAATGAAGGGCCATTTTTATAATTCCTTCTACATCATATGCTCTAACTACATTCCTCCTTTTTAATTTGAGGATGTAAAGATCTCAAATGTGGAAAAAAACCCAGTTCTTTAAAATTTCAGTGGGACCTTCTGGAAGATTCATGTGTGTCGTGTGCATGGAAGAGTGGGTGGACTGGCAGAAAGGCAGGAATAATCTTATAGTGTCTTAATGTTAAAGCTTAATAAACAGTTTGAGGCGGTATCTGGAGAAGGTGTTGGTCCTAACTTCTAATTGTGTAGTTTTTTAATTCTGCAATTCTTTAATAGGCATTTTTTCCCTTTAGATGAACTTTAAAGAAAAATGATAATGTAAGCACTGCTAGTTACTCTAGGTTGGGATTTAAGATTACAGCATTTAGTAAGATTATATATTTGATGAACAAGGCGAGGTGGTGTGTGTCAGCCTTTGAAGGGGTTACCTCGCTTAGGAAGTGAGTATTAACAGCATCTCAGCCCTACCAAGATTAATGTCAGTGGAATCAAAACTGGCATTAGCAGAGCACTGTTGTCAGGAAGCTCACAACAGTTCAATAACTTTAACGCACTGTGTAGATTTCAGTGTGTGTGTCAAAGACTGGTACTGCTTAAAAAGGCATGTGGCAAGTAGGAAGTTTTAATATAAAGATCATAAGAGATTTGAATATCAAATGTACAAGTCTTAAGCATTACTTGTGGGTACTTGGAAAAAAAACACACACTTTTTTTTTCATCCCACTTTTTCCCCCCCCCCCCTCTCATTGTTGTTTTTAGATTGGAATTTCCATTTATGAACAACTAGTACAGGGGTCTAATATAACCTGTATATCTAATCTCTTGTACATATATTGCTGCCAATTAACCTAATGAAATGTGGTTTGTTTTCTAATGGTAGTAGGAAGGATATGTAAGAGAGGGATGAAAACTGCTTTTAATGGGTTTGTTAAACATGATGCTGTATGTCTCGGGTTTGATTTTCTCTTCTGTCTTTCTTTACTTTTTTCTCTGGTTATATCAAGTTCAAGCACTATAAAAAGCTAACTGTAAATGACCCTTTGCTAACTACAAAGGCCTTTCACTGATCTTTGAATCTAGAGGAACACTGATGAAAGCCATGAGAAGTATATATAAACGTATTTTTAGGGGCACTTAAAAAATGACATAATGAGGGCGGTCCTTTATTGCACCTATTTGCCTGAAGGAAGAAACCAAATAAGCCCGTGCTCCCAGTTCACACGCACACAAAGGCCTGTGCCATCCCGTTGGAACCGGATTACGGGGCCGGGAGAGGGGAACCCGGGGCATGGCTGGAAGCTGCCTGCCCGGCCCGGCCCGCGCCTGCCGGTCCTGCCCGCTGGCCTTGCCCGGCCCGGCCCCGCGCCCCGCTGTTCTGTTCGGCCCCGCGCCTGCTCTGCCTCCGGGGATGGAAAACTGGAAGAGGGAGTTGTTTTTGAGCCGTCTGAGCAGCTGTTCTCCTCTCCGCCCTCCCAGCCCATCCGCGAGTGGGTATTGCCTAGATTTAGTAGTGATGTAAACGAGGAAATATTTTATTTTTCGGCTTGCTTTGTCAGACCTTTCGAGCTGAAAGCACAATGCTGCGCTCTGTGTAATGGCCCGGTTCAGTGCTGGTGTGCACGGTGTGATTCTTACCGTCAGTCGGGAGCTGCATTCGACGCTAACACTAGTGCTTCTTGGGTGGAACTCGGGAGTAATTTTCTATGATACAATAGCTGTTTAGTTTGCAGGTCAAATGCAGATAGTATATGTGCCACATAAATTTGTGGCAATGACAAGTTTGGGGATGTTGTCTGCGGCTTTGGGAGGGGAAGAAAATACATATATTCATTTGGAGGGGAGGGTTTATTGTTAATCCTGTTAATTTGTCTAACGAAAATATGAACTCTTAGAAAGATGAAATGAAATGATAAAAGAGTGTGGTGTGCTAATTTGCCTCTGGTATAGACCTTTTATGGACAAATGAATTTGTCTGCAAGTGATATGAAGTAATATTTTAGCACAAGCCTTAAACTATTATTATCCACTCCCATGCTCCTCTCCCTGTGTATTGGCACAGATTTTTTCATTGTCCCTGCTATTGTGGAAACACTGTCCTTTTTCACAGCTTTCTCTTTTGTAAGTTCCTAGGATTTGGAAATCTAAATCTCTAAATCTGACTTCTGGTCCCTCCTGATGCTTTAATAGCTGCTTCTGCTCTGCAGTTTGCTACTGAAAATCCAGTGCTACTGGGAAAGAAAGATAAATAAATATTAAAAAAAAATATTATTTGCTTTAAATGTATGAAGTGTTCCAATAATTTTAAACAGTTTAATTTAAATTTTAAACTGCAGATCTTCAGCCTCTAATCACTTCTAAACTGAAGTGGTTTTAACCAAATGTGAAGTGCTGCAGAGTTTGAAATGATTATGCCTGGAGTAGATTACTGTAAACTTTTGAGAGGGTTGCAAACTCTCTCTCTCTCTCTCTCTTTTTTTTTTTTTTAAACAAGCACTTGCACAGCATTGAACTATTCTTGCTGAAGAAGGTGAAGGGCCAAGAGGAAAGTGCTATTTAATAGTAGTGCAAGACAAAAACAGTAAAAGGATTGAAACATTTGAAAGTTTTCAGAGGTACAGTGTTCCAGCCTGAGGCAAACGTAGAAAGCATTTCCCAGCCTGAGAGCCCTGACAGGGCCAGGGGTGTACTGGGCTGTGGGTGCAAGGCAGGGAGAGTGCCAGGGAGTCTGCAGTCCCTGTGCTTGCATGCCTTCGGAAGGCAAGCCTTGCTGAAGCTCTATGGAGAGGAAGGTAGGTTGCAGCATGGGCATGGTTAACACTTACCAATTCACAGCTATGTTTTTAGGACTCTTTCCAGCATTAGTTTCTCTTCAACATTTTTATTTTAGGGCTTTCAGTCTTTGCATTATGTGTTTTTCCTGTTGGAGGGAGAGAGTAAGAAACTTAAACTAGAATTCAGAAGCTAGTCCAGGACTCGGCTCCAGCTGGAAAAACACATGTGCTGGCATTCAGCTCCTGTAAGCTCCTTTCTGACTATTTTGAATGCTGGCATTGTTACAATAGGCAGGGGAGCAACCATGATAGCCCAGGGTGACAAATTGCTCAGTCTTGTGCATATATGTTTTTGCCTGGCTGGCTTTTATTGGCATGTAAGCATCATCTATGGACGGTGCATTCTTTCCATTTCATTTTCATGACCCCATCCAGTTCAGACGACTGACAGATTCACTATGTGATTTCCAGCTTTTGATGATTAACTTTTTGACAGCATTTTTTATCTTTAATATTACTATGATGGTCATAATGAAGGGCTGCATGACGGGCAGCAGGGAAATCAGACTGGGTGCTGCCTCCTTAACTCTGGTGATAACTTTCCCTTAATTTAACAAAAAAACCAAAACAAACAGAACAGAACTTTATGGACTAAATGAGGAGAAAGGGACAACTGCCAAATCTGATTATTTGCGTTGCTGCAATGGGTAGCTATTTTATGTCAATATGTAGCTATTTTATACTACACTCCTTCACAAGGACTTTGGTACTTATTTAAATTTCCTCAGGCGACTAATCCCATTGAGTTAAGTGAGACAACACATATATATGTGCATGGGCCAGGGCCTTGTTATGAAGAGAGAATGTAAATAAACATCAACTTTTCCCCCTTTGGTTAAAAGGAAACTCTTACAAGTGAATGAAATCAAATGAACAAACAGAAAACAGATGAAAGAGAAAACATCCCTTCTTCCTGAAAGAAAAATGTTACATGCATCACTTCAGATCTGGCAGCCTCTTGTCTCTTACAGACTCTCTTTTTGTTTGCTTAGAGATGGCTGAATTACTATTTTTGATACCACTTAGGACCGTGTGCTAGAAAAGGGTTCTCATCAAAGTCTCCTGGTGGGGCTGGACAAGATCTCTCAAGCATGCTCTGAGCACTCCAGCAAGGACAACAGGGGAAGTGGTGAGGGGTAATTTTTGCTGTGCATAGGAATTTGCATGAAAGACATAAAGACACTTTGCGTGTGCAAATCAGAAATAGCTGCTTGTTGGGCATTTGCCAAGGAGAAAGGCTTTGAGTTTGCAGCTTGCTTTCACTACTGGTCCAAGAGCTGAAATCTCTCATCCTCCAGGTGGTTATTAAATTATCCATGTCTATTACTCTATGCTATAGCTGATTTTTGTTCAGTTGTGCTGTCTTTCCTGAGGGTAAATGACATTAGATGCAGAAGACTGATTTATTTTCTACTCCAGTATCTGCTTCATAGAGGACTGATTCTCAAATTTCCCTTTGCCCATGTGAGTTAGATGCTGCTTTGTCACTTTGATTTCAAACAACTGCCAAGAGGATCTTTGCCACTGAGGTTTTGGTGACAAAATGGAGATTATATCCTTAAATAACTTCCCAGACACCTCTCCTTCCTTCTCTGCCATGCAGGAAAGGAGTTGACTTCATCATTAGGAAAAGCCTTTGGGAGTTCAATGCCAATAGAAAATATCCTTTTGGAATTCAGTAATGGGAAGCAATGGAGGCACGACAGCCCCTTTTCAATGCCAAAGTAGAGTGAAGGGATTGAATCAGGGCAGAATCCTGTATCCTTGCTTAGCAGATGTTCCTCTTTCTTGCAATGAGATTTTCCAATCAGTACTTCTCATGATTGGTCTCAAGCAATACAAGAAAAATTCCACTCTTTCAGTGGGTGGAGAAACAGTCATGAATGTGTGAAAACTGTCTGGGAACATCCACGCTCTTCATTAAGGTCTTTATGTATACTGAGGCTCATGAAAAAACTCCTGCTATCTAAACTTTAGATCAGGCTTATACATGGATTTCAGTGCTTGTCAGAGATCTTGTCACAAGTTGCTGTCTTGCCTAAATGCTGGAGTGTGACCTCTAAAGGTACAAGGTCTGAGCTGTGACAGCATGAACCAAGAAACTGTGCTTTCATTTTTTGGCTAAAGCAGACTCTCATATCCTATAGATCGACTGCTGAGGAGGACATTTAGCAGACTGTGCTCCTCTGTGAATCTGGTCAAAGCTTTTGTGCTGAAATATTTCTCCCATTAAAAGCAGGCTTGTTTGCTGGCACTGATACGTTTCAAAGAAACAGGCCTGTTCTGACACATCTTCCAAATGATTTCAAAACTGGACAGCGAAGCAGATTTCCATCAAACCCAGCCTGGCTCCTCAGTGATACCTCTCTGCTGTTCGTCCTGTGGGTTGCCTGAGTGGAAGTGGTCCTAGGCTTCCTCCCTGCTGCTTGTGTCACTTGCCAGCAGCTCCACAGTGCCCTTTCAGTTCCCTGTGCCAGGTGTGCCTCTGTGGCAGCAGCTTTTAGGGCTCCTGGGCACCCTATTCTGGTGCTAGGGCCATGGTTGAGCTGGAGGTGTCTGTGCTTGGGCTTCCTTGAAGAATTTAATTTGAGGGCTTCTAACAAAAGCACTGCAATCATTTACAGTAGCTTTCCCACCCCAAATTTTCCATTCCATACCCAGCTTTGAAATCACCACTCTTCATTCTGATACGCATTTTTGTTCCATTCAAAACTGAAAAGTTCTCCCTAGGTCATCTTGGAAGCCAGCTCTGGTTGTGGTATGCACCTGGATAACGTGACCTTAGAAGATAAGGTGAGAAAAATGTGTGAGAATATGGACTGTAAACCGAGAGGGGAATTTTCTAGTGTCAGAAAACAGGTAAATAGTGCCTCACTCTGCAAACACTTACCATGAAGTACTTATTTTTGGGGGCAGTCTGAACAACTGAATAAGACTATGCCTTGGGAATAAATATGGGACTTTGGCCCACCACTTTATTTAAGCTGATATTGCTCCCTTTTGGTAAACAGAGTAATGAACTTCACTGGCGGCAGATCCAGCGCTCTTTTGTGGGAGGCTTTTGCAGAATGTGGCATTCACTGAGGTTTTGTCCCTTCTCTAGGGGCTGCACTGGCAGTGTGTACTCTCCTCCTGGCTTCTGTCCAGCCAGAAAATCAGATGTCCCCCATCATGGATTCAGTGGGGCTGAGGGAAGTGGTGGTAGGGACTCACTGTGGGCAGGGACAGCTCTCAGGAGTACAGTGAAGAGTTAGGCTCTTTCCATCACTGTGCTTTTCTGTCAGGGAGGTTGAGTTTAATTTGCTGGCTAATCTCTGGTGGTGAAATTCATTTCTGCTCTGTCTGTTTAGATTGCTGTGACACCCACCCATGCAGGCATCCACTACACCCTTGGGCTGCCAAGTGCTCTGGGTGGAGCAGAGGAAGGAAGGCTGCTGGCTGCTAATAGCTGCTCTCCCCCACACTTGGCCCTGGTGCAATGTAACGAGACTGGGGTCTGCATAGACTTATCTGCTTCCCATGTAGAAACTCTTAGTAAACTCATCACAATGCAAGTGTCTGTAATGTTGAATGCCTGGTGTTGCCTGAATTTTGCCCCTCCCTTGATGGGTTTTAGCACATCAGTCAGTGTTTGTCCTGATTTCTCACTTTGTTTTGTTTTATTTTTCAACATAAAATTTTCTCACACTGGGTAGAGAAGGAATACAAACAGGAAAATAGGTAAAGGTAAATGCTTTCTGCTTCTGCTCACATGGGACAGCATTTCAAAACCTATACATCTTCCTCAGTATTTTGACTCTGGTTTTAATAACTTTTAATCACTTTCCTCATTAGTCTGATTGTTCATTTTTCAATATGCTTCTTTAACTACTTAAATACCTCACAAAGAGTAGTGCAGAGAAGCAAAATAATTTATTAGTAAAGGAGAACCACATGGCATTCCATATTGGGCAGATATGTGATGAGCAATTAATTATTTCTATTTTCTTCCTCCCCAGTTTAAATACAGTTTTCAGTTGTTGATGTTAATATTATCAAACCAACGTTTTTATATCATGTTCCAGGCTTGACAATATTAAGTGGATTTCTTTAAGTGATAATAGATGTAATTAATTTGGTGTATAAGTTGCTTCATCGCCTCTGAAGTTAAATAAAAAATGAGATGTTAAGACTGAATTAGTGATATGTAATTGGAAACTATTAAAAAAATAAACTGCATACAAGAGGACACAGTCTCAAGCTGCACCAGGGGAGGTTTAGGCTGGATGTTAGGAAGAGGTTCTTCAAAGAAAGAGTGATTGGCCATTGGAATGGGCTGCCCAGGAAGGTGGTGGAGTCACCATCACTGGAGGTGTTTAAGAAGAGACTTCTTAAAGTCTCTTTAAGGCACATGATGCCATGTGCCTTAAAGAGGCACATGATGCCATGGTTTAGTTGATTAGATGGTGTTGGGTGATGGGTTGGACTTGATGATCTTGAAGGTCTTTTCCAACCTGGTTAATTCTATCCTATTCTATTCTAGACATAATAGTTCCATGAAATAAGAAAGAGACAGTGTATGTATAACTGCAGACATCAACAATTTGTAGTTGAATGTTTTGCTTTAATAGCTGTATGGGTGGCAGCAGCAATTGCAGGGACAAAGGAGAAAAGGCAGATTGACACAGAAAGGGCAGGGCTGAACTATTTGAACATGATTGACAAGAATAGTTAAGGGAAATTTCTTTATAGGTCATGCAAACAGGCAGAATGGAACCATAGCTCTTGGAGATAGTACAAGTGTTTCATTTGCCTTATTTCATCTTTTGTGGTCCTATAATAAATAGTGGTTATATGGAATGTTAGTACCTTGACAAAGATGTTAGGTTCAGCCATGTGCCTCTTCACCTTGCTTAGTAGATACTTGGAAGATAGAAGATGATGTTAACATGTTTAATGGCTTTTAACATACAGCACTGCTTATCAGGGGTCCATTCTGAAAAATGACATGCCAGAGACATAGCATTCTCCTGTGTATCAACTGGACAACCTGGAAAATCTCATTGGTGATACCAGTATTATAAATTACATACTACTTTCAGATATCGTCAACTGATTATCAGATGAGTCCTGTATAAGGTAAAATTTAGCCATTTATTAAAATCTGGCCTGCCTTTTCTCTCAGAAAAAAAGCCTAATTCGATCTTCAGCTGTTAGAATAAAGTTCTGTTACATTTTCTCTCTCATGTGGTTAAAGCAGGTGTGACAGGAGTATGTGTAAGGAGTGAAGAAAGAAGAGAGCTGACTTCCCTTAAATGGAGCAGGCCAGCTTAGTAAAACCAATAATAGTAGTTTAAGCAAGGTAAAAATGGGTGGTAGATATATTCCTATGTGGTTGTGGTGAGCTGGATACTCTAGTTTATATTGGATGTCAGTTTGGTAAAGCTGTGTGATTACAGCATGCCTACAAAAAGATGAAAACTAAAACATTTATTCCACCTGAATTTGCAAGGAAATAGTGTGGATTATAATACTGAGATTCCCTTTTTCCTCCTCCTACACCTTTTGTTTACAGTAAAGACACACACCAGGTTCATTCTTGGTCAAGTATGTGACCACAGACCTCTCCAATCTGGGCGGAAGAGGGGGTGCTGTTGAGGAATAAACAGAAGATGCCTGTGGTCACCTTTAAATTACTGTTATGGGGAAAGGTGCTAATAGCTGCCATCAAGTGAGCCTTTGATCCAAAGACAATAATAAATCTCATTAAAATCAGTGGGGTTGCCAAGCACTCCTTTTCAGGCTCTGAAGATGAAGCAACTGAGCCTCTTCAAATAGCAGAGACAATAGAGGGATTTCTGGCAGCACATGCCAGGTCAGAGCTGAGCATGTAGCAGGGGGATTTCCTTGGTGGCACAGAGGGGATGGGATACTGGGTTTGCAATTGTGGAGTATCGGTGGCAGCAGAGACGCCTGAAATCCAGGGGAGGTGGTTATGACCAGGGCTGGGGTGGCAGGACCAGGATGGTGGTGCCGAGCTTGGTGGTGGTGGGTGGTAAATTCTGGGTACATAAACTGCATGAGGAAACCTTCTCTCTCCATGTTCAGGGAAACACACTTCTGGTTTGGCAATACAAGGAAAAGTAAAACCACAAGCTAGAGAAGACCACTGTGCTGTGTCACTGTCTTCTCATCTGGAGTGGTCCTGGAGGTAACTGAATCCTGCCTAACCACAAAGACCAAAGGAGCAACAGCAATGCTCTTGAAAACCAGTGAAATCTGTGGAAGGCTCCTATTGCCTTTTGTGAGCTCTGGATCAGGTCAGGGTTGCCAAGAGTTTGATACTGCTGAGATGATTATCTCAAGGGGATATTTCTGACTGAACTGTACAGCGGGGGAGACAACACTTGCTTTGCATAGTTTTGACAGAGTGTCACATTTGATGGATGCTCTCTTCACTTTCCAGCTTTTGACAGGCCGTAAAGGCTAATTAAATAAAACTACTAAATTCACATGCTTCCTTCAAAGCAGCACACATTTATCCTGCAAATAGTTAATACCTACTATCATAAGTATGTAACTAGTCAGTGTGATATAACACATATTGCAGAGCCTACTGAAGGCAGATATTGCCAATTAACACATGATATTACCAATCAGCATTTGTGCCATTTATAGAACATGTTGTCTTGCTGATACTGGAACTTCAAGACCCACAATGGTATGAAAATATTTTTAAAGTAGGATTTTCTGTCAGAGAGACAGTAAAACTCTGTGTTGTTGGAGAGGTGGAAGAGGAAGGAAGCTCAGGAAAAGGAGCAGCATTTAACAAACATACAAAAAGACAAGGTCTCTGCCTGGAGGGTCTTGCAGTCTCAGGCCGAGGCGATTCTGCGTATGAGACATCAGAGAGTGGCAGTGGGAGGGAGGAGGGAAGAAAAGGTAGTGTAACAAAACACAGGTGTGTACCCTGGAGAATATATTTTTTGCATTATGCTTTGTAGGTGGATTGTAGAGGTAGAGAAGTTTTCCATCTTGTGGTTATCATTGACAGGAAGCAGCAGAAAACAGAAAAGAGGAACATGGTATTTGAGAAAGGACAATGAATGGTTAAAAAGCCACTTTCTGCTTCTCCAGTTTTGGACTACCTGAAGAAAAATTGACTCTCAAGTCAACATAAAGCAGTGATGTGTTGCTGTAAATTATGCCAGCCCAGAAAATACTTGTATGTGGACATCTGTTGGAGTATTTCTCATTCCGCCACAAGAAAATACTGAGTTCTTTCATCTTCTTCCTGTTCCTTTGCTGTCACGACTGTCCAGAAGATCTTCCATGGACTCCTATCAGCACTTGGAGCCAGAGTACACTGTCCCCAAAGTGCACTCAGCAGCAGATAGAGTTCCCATGTTTGAGGGACAGGGAGTGGCAACCCAAACATTAATGGGAGAGATAGGCTCACCAGTGAGGAGAAACACAGACACCCATATTGTAGATATTAATATATAAACCAGCCAGAAAATAAAGACACTACAGGGAAAGAATACTCCCTTAAAGTGGTTTGACATGGGAGCTTCTTATGAAGCATTAATATATACTCTTTCTAATGATGCAGTTTGCCTGCAACAGGAGTGAAAATGAATCTACACCTTGGGCTGAAGCAGAATGAACTGGGCCTGGAAAGTCTGAAACAGACATCCTTTGCTGTCCACTTTTTCTCTTTTCTTTGACGAAGTGCTGTTGGTACCTCCTGCTGCAGTCCAGATATTAGTATAAGCAGGTAATAATGTCTCATGAGAGATGGATTTCTTAATGTATTTTTTTTCAGCTGATGTGCTGCAGTATTAGATTTTGTATTCTCTTGATGCTAAATAATCACATTGTTCTCACTCAGCTTGTCAGGAGGTTTCACTGGAGCTGCTGAGGTCACTGGACTTGGTAAGTTGCTAAAAAGAAAGATGGGTAAATAATTGCTAAGGGTGTATTAGAGGTATTTCTTCCTCCTCTGTAATTAAGAAAGCACAGCTTGGGGTTTATATAGATGTTTGCACAATTTTTTTTCTCAGCTCACATATTTTTAACAAGAGAAATCTGAGTTCTGAGTAGCGCTTCTTTCCTTCATCTCCTTCCCTTTATCTAAATGCTAAGGGGAGAAAAGAAACATAAGGGAATTAGCAGTGTCACCTCTGGAAATGTATCACTCCTCTCCATCCACTGGTTGGAACTAAATATAGAAGGTAAGTAACACCCCATTTCTTATTAGTTCTAGAGGCAAGAAGAAAATAAGGGGAAACCCAAAGACTTGTAGTGCAGATATCTTTCCTTCCTAATGCTGGTTTTTAGTAGTTGCTTCAGCCTTGAGTATTTTACATTAAAAGCATACTGTTCAATTATCTAATTTAATTCCTCTATAAGATTCCATTGGTCTCCAAGTACTTGTCATTCCAATCATCTCTAGTAGTCTGCAAGAGCTGGTGAACTTTTTTCAATGAGCATTTTCCATATCTTGAGGCCAGACATTGTGTTTCCTCTTCATGGCCACAATGGCAATTGCCAGGGGATTTTTGTGAGTTGAGACAGATCCTGAGGATGGCTTCAGTGAAGACAATTTCTTCACAACACTATTCTTAGAAAAATTGTACAGCACAGCCATACAACTCAGATGCTTTGTTTTGTTTTGTTTCCCCCCTTAGTAGTACCTAAAAAAACCCACAAACCCAAAACACAAAATCCATGACTCCCCCTCCCTCCTCCTCCCCCCCCCCCCCCCCCCCCAAGAAAATCTTTACCAAATAATACAGCATTATAGCAGGGCTCCACATTTTTCTTTTATTGCTGATGAATGTAAGTGCTAAACTAACAGCATGTAAATTTTTTTTTTCTTTCAGGTAGTTTATTCTTAAGAGAAAAATCAGAATTGCAAGGTAGCTTTCCTTTCCAAGTTTTAAGTGCGCTCTGATTAAAATGAGTACCTCTTTTTAAATAAAAAGCTGTTTGCTTTTACCAAAATTCACAAAAGCAGCAATTTTCATAACCTACGAAAACACAGGAAATTTTGAAAATCACAATTGTCCCTACCCCCAAATAACTAGGGAAAAATGATACACATTTGGTTAGCTTTACTGAGCACATAATGTGCTGTTTGGCCTTCAGTACAATGTTTCAAAGTGTTTGGATCCAAAATACCTCTCTAAGCTATACTGAATGCTTTATCTTTTATGCAGTGGTCCCATTTATGGGAGTGGGAGCTGTGATATTGATCATTAGAAGCTGCTTTTTGCTAACATTTTAGCCATAAACTTATAACCCTAAGTAAATAAATCAACATCTTCACTAGAGTGGATTGAAATGTGTATTTTACAGATGCCTGATAAAATGTCTGATAAGATGCATGAGGTTTCTTTTTAAACCTGAATAAAAAGATTATTTATGTGTTAATTTATGAACTGCCTTACTTTCGTTTGTGCCTGCCATTTAAAGGATAAAGCACGGCTGAGGTGCGCCTTTGTTTTTCTTCCACAAACCCTCCCAAAGTGCAGAAATCCAGTCAATCACTTCTACACACCCACAAAAAATAATAGCTTGACCTGCTCTTGGCCAGATCTGACATGCCCTACTGTGGTGGGAAAATTAATTCACCTCACTACACTGCAGTCACCCTCAGCTGAGTCCTGCAATTATTTCATTATGATCTAACTAAGGCTGATAACAGATCTCATTTGATACCGTGGATGGCTGGGGGGGCAGCATGGGGGTGGTAAGTGAATGTCCTCACATGTCAAGCCCTTGTATCTAACCAACTGAGAGCTTTGTGAGACTTTCTTGCCTGATGGAAACAGGGGTGATTAAAGACATGTTGTGCCCATCTGTGTAGCTTCCACATGATTTTTCTCCCCTGGACGATGTACTGCGCAGTTAGCATATTTGAAAACCTAGAGGCTTTTCATCTTCTGTAGAGGGAGGGAGGGATATTTTTGATGGACTGGCTGGAGGTGCACACTCAGAGTCCAGTGTTTTCTGGAGAAAGGATCCATTATAATCTTTTCTTCCTTCCCTTTTTTACTTTTTACTTTTTACTTTTTCACCTGTGCTGTGACAGATGGCCGAAGGAAGCCATGAAAAAGTGTTAATTGCTCTTTTTCTTTTCATTCAAGTGGTTTGGAAGTTCAGGAGACCCTCTAATTAAAGAATCTGTGAGTGAGCTGGGCATCTGGCCTCTGCCATTTTAATCAAGCATGTAATATGAGGAGAGGGCAATGGTTGTCCAATTGCTTGACAGCTTGAAGATGTATATATAGTAAGCAAATACATTTGCTCAGAAGATGCCAAATTGTCATAACAACAAAATGCCTCCTATCTATTTTATGTTTATATTTAAAAAAAAGAAAATAAGTTTAAATGTGTACCCCATCCACTGAATGGATCTGTTTGGGTTATAAAATGAATGATTTAACATCTACAACACAATTGGTATGCAGAAGTTTTGCGATATATGCAAATATCTTGATACTGAGTCAGGGAACAATTTCTCTGATATGACAGAATTACTAAACCAAAGTTCTTTATTTTTAAGTCTGCTGTGAAATATCTAATTTCACCTATTTGCCTACAGAGAGTTGCTGTTCATTTGACTAGAGAACATAGCTGCTTTTTTGGGGGGGTATTTTTCAAAGGATCCAAATCCTAGCTCACACACCTGGAATTTACACAGAATATATCATGACTTCTTCATGTGAAGAGTGAAGAAGTCATGATATATTCTGTGGTAAATTATGTTGAGTATAAAATGATGTCGTGCTCTTTTCCTGAATCTGATGACAACCTGGAATAATTGCTGAGCAATGTGAGTTTTAAAATTCTTCCTAAATGCTGTTAGCTCTCTAATGTAAAGATGAATGTTCAGATACCATCACTGTTACTTAAATATACAGGATCTTGTTGGATCAGCTGAATTCACATTATTTCACTGTTTGTCTTTTTAAGGGAAACGACTCATAAAATGCTTATCTTGTTACCACAAACTGCATCTCATATTCTTCAAGGTGAGACTCTAGTGTCAAAGAAAACAAGACAGATGCCTTTGTAACAACTGTATAGTTCAGATTTATATTAATTAAAATGTCAGCATGAAGATACTGAAGGAAGCTGTTGCAGACTTTAGTCTCTGCTGTAGAACCAAAAGGACTTTGCTGCAAATACGTCTTGCATCATACATATTTGAAATGCGAATGGTTCAGCTGCTGGCATCTGGTCAATGGAGCATTTCTTCTGTTGGTCTTTAATCCAAGGTTGAGTAGTGGATAACAATACATGGTAGTTTTATTTTCTACACACCCATCAGACCTGTAACCTCTAAAAGTCCTCTTAATAAGTCTCAGCAGAAAAGCTGAATGGATTGTTAGACTTAGCATGGACTCTTGTGGTGCCAAAATTAGAACCCTCTGGCTGCATGGAGGAATGTCTCCTTAATGCCATTGTGATATTCCAGTTATGCATTTCCTCTTCTGTGAGAAGAGGGAGCTCTCTACTTCTGATTTTTTGCTTACCTTTGTCATTAGTCCTGAGCTTTATTTTAAAATTTCTTCCACCATTGAAGGTCTCCATCTACTTCTTGCTTACACACAACACAGAACGCTGGCAGCTGTTGGTACTTTCATAAGTGACCGCCAAACCATCATTTTGAATGAGCGAAGCAGACTAATTTCTCGTACTTATAAGACCTACATTTATAGTATCCACATGCTGGGGTAATTACTGCTAAATAATTTAATACTGTAAAAGCTGACATATCCATTTAGGTGTATGCCTGTTATATTGTTAAACTGTATTGGGGTTCTGACCTCTATTAGACAGCAAATAATCCTGCTAAAGACTGGTCATTCTCTCCTCCCTCTCTCTCTTACTTGATCTCATGGTGAATTTTATTCATAAATCTTAGGGTTTTGCAGCTATTCTCATTGTTGTGCGATTAATAAGTACACTCTTGTGACAGTGCTAAAAATTCAGTGCAGTCACAATCATGTTTGATTACCCGTTCAGATGGATCTAACTATCTAGCTGCAAGGATAATTTTGCTCACTGTAAACAGCTTGGAGAATTGTGTGTGATCATGTTGTGTGACCAAAAAAAAAAAAAAGAAAAGAAAAAAAAATCAAATTAGATTATTTGCTAAATACCAAGGCACATTAAATATTTTTGACAACAATGAAGATTCTTTGTAAATTGTAATTAGACTGGAAATTATTGCACAGAGCCTGCTTCTCTATAATCCTTTTAAATCAGAGTAGTTGTAATTGGCCTTTGAGACTCAAACTGTTTCGTGTTTTATTTTCTAGACGTTCCGCTTCTGCATATGTAATAACAGAATCCTTTATGGATACAATACAATAGACATGTGTGTGGGGTTATTTTAGTTTATTTGTTTTGGTAGTGAGTCAGATAACCAGAGAAAAAGAATATAGAAAAGAAAACATGCTGAATGCTGCTGGATATGAATGGTACTTACAGGCGGGGGGGGGGGAAGGCATAAAAATCGTGATGAGCCAGATGAGGCTGAGGTAAGCAGCATAGCCCTGCTAGTTAACATCCACTAAGAAATGAGATATATATTTTGCCCATGATAATGCCAGAGGCTTCAAGAAACCAAATCAGAGAATCATAGAATCATAGAATCAGTCAGGGTTGGAAGGGACCACAAGGATCATCTAGTTCCAAGCCCCTGCCATGGGCAGGGACACCCCACACTAGATCAGGCTGGCCAGGGCCTCATCCAGCCTGGTCTTAAACACCTCCAGGAATGAGGCCTCAACCACCTCCCTGAACAACCCATTCCAGAGTTTCACCACTCATGGTGAAGAACTTCCTCCTGATGTCCAGGCTGAATCTCCCCACCTCCAGCTTCATTCCATTCCCCTTAGTCCTTTCCTGAACACAGCCATGGATTTTTTACAAGCTCCAGAGTCCTTAAAGCTTCTTGTTCACTTTTAATTTTTCTTCTTTTAAAATTATTATTCTGGTTTTTAGGTTCACAGGAGTGGAAACTTCAGGAGAGCCTGTGGGAAATGATGAATTCTGATTCAGCCATTCTATATCAAAAGAAGGCCCTTTTCAGCAAAAGATTCTTATGCTACCTGTGGCACTGGAGCGCAAGCATGTCTGTATGTCTGTATAAATAATAGCTGTGGGAATGGGAGGAAGCAATGGTAGATAGTCGAGGAGTTAAGTGGAAGTCAAAATTAAGTGGGAATTTTGAGGCTTGTTTGATGTAACACTTGGCTTTGAGGATGCAGGAAGTTGGACCTGAAACAAACCTGCAAATTACAGCCCAACCTCATTAGAAATTAGTTGGTAGTAATCAGAGAGCTGTAACTGAGTGTAAAAGTATCTTTCATCTAGAGAGATGGGCTTCTGCTGGGTGGTTTGCTTACTCTCTCATAGGCTGAATTAGCTACCAAACTCAAATCTGCCAATACAGCCAATATAAATTTTCAACTCATCACTGCTGAGCTGTTATTTATCACTGATATCCAAAGTAACATAAAGTTTGTTGTGGAACAGTTTACACAGGGCTAACATTCATGTGATTGTGACTTTCACTGAGATGAGCATAACTGCTGGACTGGAGATGTGATGAGAAAATAATGTATCCAGAGCCACTTCATGCACCTCATATATGGAAGTTGCAAACCACAATTTCTAAGTGAAACTCTAGGTAAGCCTACAAATTTTAGATCTATTTAATTTCTTCAGCTTTTTCTTGGTCTATCTGAGGCTAAACATTGGCCTACAGATAATATTTTAATATTTTTAATATTTAATTTACACTCATCACTTGGAATTATAAAGCTTATTTATTAATGTAGGTTTATTAAAAATTGCTGGAGTCCAGGGATGAGATTTTGCTTGCCTAGGTAAAGTAAATGGCAAAATCCACAAGAATGGACTAGAATTTTACTGATTTTCAAACCTGAATTTAGAAGACTGAATAATTAGTGTAAAAATGGTATAAATATTTGCCTTAAGTGTTTTGGGGAGATAAGAGCTGCATGAATGACGTCCATCCAGGGCAGTGGGAAAAACCCTATTATCTTCAACAAGTTTCATGCCATATAACTCTGAAAAAAAAAGAGCTCAAACAATATCATTATCAACACTGACAATTTCTATTTAAATGGATCATTTCCAGATCAAGCTGGGTTTTCTTCTTTCTTTTTTTTTTTTCTTTCCTTTTTTTTTTTTCCCCTAAGCCAAGGTCTTATCCTAGGCACCAGGTTAATTTATGCTTCTTTCTTTCAGGATAGCCATGAACATTCTTTTTTTTTTTTTCATTATGAAATGAATGAGTTTCTTGGATCAATAATTTGTGATATGGTGAAATTGGAAGGTCATCTTTGGCTAAGGCTATTGCCTTTTTTTATTTCCCTTTTTTTACTTTCCTGCTTCATCACTGGCTGAACTAACTTGCTGTCGAGCATGGGAATTGTTGAAGTGCCCAAAGTGGAATGGACAGGGTTTAAAGAGATGGGAATATATACGTTCAATTGGGGCACTGAGAAACAGCTTTAAAAAACACTAACAGTCTAAAGTCTTGGACATTTCTGCAAGCTGGAAGAAGAGCTCTTGGGCAGCTCATCAGTGTGAAAGAGTGGGGAGGCTGCCCCAGCCCACAGTCCTGTTGCCTGTGTGGGTCACAGGGCTAGGAGTGGGGCAACGGGGCAGGCTGGAGCACTTCTTCAAAGCCTCTGGCTGGTGAGAAATGGCTGAATCATGATATCTTCCTGGGGCCCCAGAACTACACCCAGCTGGCCTGGCACCAGTACAGAAGAGGTTTTGCCATTCACGCCCTCTTGTCACCAGGCTTTGGTGGCCAAATCCCACAGACTTTGTATAAGCTTTAATCAGGTGAAACACCCATTGAGTAAGCGGAAACCTTTTCCAAATGGCACTAGAATAAGAAAGTTGAAGAAGGTATTGACAGTGGGACAGATGGACCAGGTGACCTAATCAGGCTTTTCTACCTAGTGTTTTAATGGATAGAAAAAATACCAATACAGGAGCCTGCAGTGTGTTGGGAAAGAGAAGCAAGCACCCTGCTGCAGCAGCAGTGCTGGAAGGTGTTAGGGCTTAGGGTGGTTTAATTATTCTGGTACTACTGCTGGGAAGTAATTCTTGCTTTGTCAGTGTAGAGATCCTTTCAGCACACGTCGTGTTGCAGACCAGCAGCAGGGTCTCCAGAGCAACATAGCCCTTGGGCCTGTCCTGTGACCACTGTCTCTCTGGCATGGAAAAGGATTTTGTAACAGGACCCTCTGTTTTGAAGCAAGCAAAATTTTAATATGAAGAGCACTATATATTACAATATATATGTGTGTGTCTGTGTGTAATACATATGAAAAGATAAGGTGACCATATGTACACACATGCATGCACAAAGTCTGTGCCTTTTAAAGATAAAGCAGTTTATAAAAGCAGCAGTGAGATGGAGTCAAATTTTGAGGCACAGCACTTGAGCTCTGGTCCCTGGTATCTTGTTTCTTGTTAGCCTCAGTATTCTAATTTGAAAAGTCATTCATATGGATCTTATTACTAAATTACCTGACTTATAGCTGCAATATACAGGTTGATTAGCTACAAAATTTGGAAGCTCTTGGAAGATAAGAGTAGTATAATGTGTTGTTGCTATTTTGCTCTTTATTTCTGTGGTAGGTCTGGCTGATGGTGCATGGTGTACTGCTGTATACTGATGAAAGTGCAGGTTTGTGATGCAAGTCTCACTCCTCTGCTCTCCAGTTCAGAAGCTACGGAGGTACTGATGAACAATCAAAGGCATTTGGTAACTGTACCTTAAAGAACTGGTGGGACCCACAAAATTGCAAAGTTGCTTCAGGTAACATGCCCCTGGTTTTCCTTTATGTGACAGATGCATCTATGGACTGGGCATGTGCTCATGCCAGCTGCACGGTATAGAAATGCAAACCAGGATCTCCTTGCATCTTCTTTTCAGGATGCTTTCTGGGGCAGAGAAGACTCCCTTTCCCCTCCCCCCTCCCCTGTGCTTGCTGCTTCTCTGACCAGGATGACTGGTGTGGGCGGTGCATACCCCTGAGCATTGTGCAAAACTCCTTGACTTCCTCCCCTGGAGCCCAAATGTCTCCTTTGATTTTCCTGACGCCTGTCACCCTGCCACTGCCACTGCCTGTGTCCCCAGTGTCAGGGACGCTGCATTGCAGGAGTGCTTCCTCAAGCATGGGGGTCAGAGAGAGCCTCACACAAGCCTGTGTTCAGCACTTGCTTCACCACTGCTCTTCACAGTCGCAGCACATGGACAATGCTGGTGGAGGGCAGAAGTTAAGCTGGTGGCAGCTCTGCCCTGTCTACCCCACCTCTGAACAGTGACTGCCCCTCCAGCTGCCAGCTTGATGCTCCTAAATATATAGCTGCTTCCATCTTGTCACCCTGCCACAGCTCACCCTCTCACTGATGGGAACCGGTACTATATTTACCCAGGAGAGTCATGAAAATTGCCATGACAATGATTGTGGTTGCTTGGGAATGCAAGAAGCTAATTTTGCCTGAATAATAAGACACAGAGTCATCTGTCTCCCTCAGTTCAGTAAAGCAACAAGGAGCTTATGCAGGTGAGAACAGGTAATCTTTGTGAGGGCATAATTGCAAAATATGAAAATGTTCCCATATCAGTTCAGACTGATGACTAATAAATACCTCTAATGTGCTAATAGCTGAAGTTTGATGCACTGGCTCGTTGTGCTGAAGATCTGTAGGAAAACTGAGAATCCCTGCCACACCCCCTTTCCCCCCCATTTCACTGCTAAAGAGAGAGAGAAAAAATTCCTCTTAAAAAAAAAAAAAGTTAGCCTGAAAATAACTATCTACTGTACATCTTTGCCTAGGGCAAATTTTTCACTGGTGAGTAACAGCATTTTCACAATCCACCTTTTATATTATTCACTCTAATGCTATGTAGTATGCTAAAGTTCATTTAATGGAGACTGTAGCTTTTGCTTTTGGAAATCTGAAGGAAAAGAGTAAGATATCTACTAAGATCTATAACCTCAGCTAGTGCTTTTCCTTCTCCATCACCCTCCATCACCAAACCTGTGAAGACCGGTTTGGGAAAATTATGACAACAATTCCATCCAAACAAACTAATAAAAGGCACAGAAAATATTCCCTGTTTATTTCAGGAATATCCTGGCATCTGCAAACATAGAGAAAAGCCAATCTCGGCAGTGCAGCACCTCCCCAGAGGCACAGAGATTTGGCTTGATGGGTGCTTCCTCTGTGAGAGCTGCAGCCATTGACCTGCTGCCTCAGGAACTCAGCACCCTGGTTCACACCTCCGTTGTGAATAGTTCCAAGGAGCTCATTTTATACATGGTTTAGGAGGATGGGATTTCAGATGTTCGTTAGCTTTTCCCAATAGATGCATCAGTTCCCCTGAAAAGTTGAGAAATGTTTTCTGCTGCACCTGACTGCAAGTGGCATTGAGCAAATATATGCAAGCATAAGCCCACCTTCCCTTTCTGGCACTTCTTTTGCTGCAGCACAGAAGTTTAAGGCAGCTTGCTGCTTTGTCTGAAGCAGTTCTCTGCTTGGTTTAAGGCTATGAGAGTAATTAGCCTTCAAAGGCATTGGTCACACTCAGCAAAGAGTACTAGTGGCTTGAAAACTGCTCCCAGGAATTAGATAAACAGTCTTCTAGGGCTCAGAAGAAATCTCTTTCTCACTCTTAAAAATTTTTTTGGTGTCTTGCACTTTCATTAAGTGACAGTTTTGCAAATTGCTAGTAAAGAACTTAAATGTCTAATTAAATCTCAAAGATGTACAAGAGTTTGATTGATGCCCACAAAGGTATGGCTGCCTAATGGAGTCGTCCTGACAGAAATCGTGAAAGCCCATTTAATGGCTGATGTCTTGTTGTGATCCATGTTGTCATTTTTTCATTACTGATTAAAATTAAAAATCTGCTTGGCAAATCCATTGTAAAAATTTCCTTCATGAAAATCGACGGGTACAAATTATTTTGTCAATCGCCTGGCAATCAAACTGTGACTGAAGACTGTTTCATGCCCATAGGTTTTTTTTCTTCTTCTTTTTGCTCATGCCAGTGAGTTTTCATAGCAAAGTTATTTAAGCGTAGGTGGCAGTCTTGGCAATACTTAATTACAGGAAAAAAAAAAAGGCAAAAGCTGCAGCTCTATATTTTAACAAAATGTTTTGTTTATGGAGTCTTCACATTCCCATTTGAAAGCAAATGGGAATGTTCCTCACTCTGAAAATTGGGCTATGCTACTTAATTTTCTAATGTTGTGTAATGACAGGTGAATAATAGTAATAAAAGCTTGTATTAGGACAAAATATATTTTGAGGCTTGAAGTGTAAACTGTCTAAAATGTAAAACTGAAAAAAAAATTAAAAAAAAGAGGGAAAAAAACCAACCAAGCATTGCACCACTACATTCACGAGGGCTAGAAGATATTTATGGTTTCACTTTGTGGTTTCCAGCTTGATATTCTCACATGCAGGTACAGTGGACCCGGGTGAGCTGCCCTGAGGTGAGCTTGGCACGCTACCAGATCTGGGTTGCAAATCCCCTGGGTGGACTGAACTGGGATGGCAAAGTGTGATGAGACTGTGAGTGAGCACTGATACACTCCTTGTGGAAACAGCACTGAGGGCTTGGTAGCGTATAGTTCACTGACAGAAAAAAGTCATTTAAAGATCCTAACTTCTCTAAAATTCAAAAGATGCTTTGCTCTGGCTAAAAGGAAATGGACAATACAAGCAGCAAGAAAAACATTATTGTTCTATTGATAAAACTTTTCTCCCACTTAATTGATATTTCCACTTCTCATAATTGAGTCATACTGCTGAATATAAATCAAAGACGATAAAAATATCTCTCCATAGCTGATACGTGTGCTGGTTCCAAGTTTGATCTCTGTTGCTCTTCATGCTTATCTAATCTAATCAATGTATCTTTTTCTGCAGGTTCTTGTATCATCACTATGAATACTTATTTCACAGAGCAAGAGAAAAGGAATGTTTTGCTTAAGTTGCAGTTGTCTCCTTATTGTGCTCTTTATATTAAAATGTTGAAATGTATTGTGTGCCTTATATCTTCTTTCTAAACTCTTCTGCAAAGAAGAATGCATTGTTAACTCTGGATGAGTAAAACTTTTCTAAATAATTTTCTGCTTATGTCCATCATGTTTCAGACATGAACATTTTATTAGTAACAATCTCAGGGCTGGTGAAATATTTAAAATAAAAGGCTTGCTTATATGAAATGGGTTGCGGATTTTAATGTGAAGAGCTTGTGTCAAAATGTATTTGTATGACAGTGCTTTTGTAAAGAACTGGTGTACTCTAGCACAAAGTTGCAGAAAAAAAAATAACTGGGAGAAAGCTGGTTGCCCAAGTCCCAGTTATAAAGACTCTTTGGTGCTTCTGGGGATGTGCTTTAGGCAGTTAGTACTTGGAACTTGTGTCTTTTTATTGCTGTTTAAATTCGAATGTAGCAACATTAATAAGAACAATAACTGTGTGTGTGTGTGTTTGGTTTTGTTGCAATGTTAATTTCCAGAATAAAGTAGATGTTTTTTACCTACGTGTACCATGCATCTACCTAGGAACTGACAGAGCACAGTGTGCTATGGTGTCCTGTGCTGTCTACAGCTCAGTGCTGGACTCCTCTGTAGGGTACTTGCAGAGCCAATGACCCTCATCCACACATGCTCCCATAGTTCTAGCAGGGAGAGGCAGATCTGAGCTATCCCAGTCTGTTTTTGGTAACCTTGCATGCTGAATTGGTACACTGGCCTGAAATATTGGCGGCACAACAGGACTACTTGCTGTTCTCCAAACAATTGCATTGGGGTTTTGCTGCTTCATCGGTTATTGTTCATGGCATGGGTAATAAGTGAAAACAATGGGTTGGAGTAGAATAAGGAAACAAACAAAATAACAATGAGTACACAAAAACAACAACAGCAAAAAATTCCCCAGTTTACATGTTTTTAATAATGTTAATGTGACTAAGAGAAAGGCCAAGTAATTTTAGCCATGTGGGATACAGCACTCTTTATTTCTGCCTCTGAGGCAAAAGCAAAGCAAAATGCTTACTAGTTTGAGCTTGGAGCAGGATGTCAACCTCAGTTTATGAGGTATTTATTTATTTTACAGTAGTGCCCCAAGTGTGCCAGCTGCTACATAAAAATAATGGGAAACATGCTTTATCCCCTAAGACTTGGTATGATGTGACCCCTCTTTAAGGCTGTCCGCAGGGTTTGAGCCTGAGGCTTACAAGCGTTCAGAATGTGTATACATTGAGAACGTCCCCACTCTGCCATCCTACTGTGCCTTCATTACAGGGTAGAATCCTGGCATGTATTATAGCCCTTTTCCCATGGAAAGGAAAGCAGCAGTGTGACTTGGAGGCTTACTAAGGAGGATTAGATGACAAAATCCCCTGGTGTGCTATGGTGCTCTTTGGCCACAGAAGTTGGACATGGTAGGTTTTAGGGGTAAAATACTGAATATAGATAGCTAGATCCAAACCTGTAATTTACAGAGAACTCACCTAGCCTCATATCCATGTTTAGTTTACAGCTACTTATATCAAAATTAGAGCAGAAGCTCACCAAGACTGACATCTTTGTAGGACTGAACTCCAAAAAAAAAAAAAAAGGGCAAAGAAGCTGGTGAAGTATCGAAAGAACAAGTCTTAAGAGAATTGTTTGAGGGAACTGGGGTTGTTTAGTCTGAAGAAAATAAAGCTCAGAGGAGACCTTATATCTCTCTGCTTCAGAGGTTCTAGTGAGATGGGGGCAATTTTCTTCTCTCAAGTAACAGGTGATAGAACAAGAGCAAATGGCCTCAAGTTACACCCAGGGAGGTTTAGATGGGATATTAGGGAAAAGATCTTCACTGGAAGGGTTGTCAAGCCCTGGAGCAGGCTGCCCAGGGAAGTGATTGAGTCACCATCCCCAGAGATATTTAAAAGGCATGTAGATCTCACACTTGGGAAAATGGTTTAGTGGTGGACTTGGCTGTGCTAGGTTAATGGTTGAACTCAATGAACTCTTTTCCATCTTAAATGATTCTATAATTCTTAGGGCCTAACTCATACCTGAGGTGGTCAGTGGCTCCCTGAAGGGCAATATGGGCAAGGCTATAAATATTCAAATGTGTTTTAGACTCATCTTTCCATATACAGGCATAGGTTATTCACCTGATTAAACTTTTGGGTTAAAGTTGTTACTGAAGCTACATTTATGTATAAACTCATCTAGAAATGGAATTAATTTCAGAGGTTGTCTGCTGTTATTCTTGTTAAAAATAATGAAAGAACCAGTGTCTAAATTCCTCATAAAGCGTTACAGTGTCACCTGACTGAAGGGATGTTAGGGTTAGGCTTGTGACTTGCTAGAGTTTTATTTTAATGAACACTGTTTAATCAGAAATGTCTGATTCACAAAGCTAATGTTATTTGCAGAAGAGTGTGTGTCAATGTTTTTCTCTAAAGAGTAACTTTTTAAGCATGTATGAAAATGTTAAAGTTTGAAACAAAAAAAATCTATCTTCTCTCTCTGAAATAGCTTTTGTTTGAAATGAGTGTTACAGATATGTAGTAGCTGTCATACACATACAATATTCATGCACACTGGAATGTTATGTACTCTGTGCAATACAACATCCTATTATTCTGTACTTTCATATAGCTATAAGAGTCTGAATGCTTCCCAAAAGGCCATAATCTTTCAAGTTTTTTGCCCTTGTGGATGAAAGTTGTTCAAAGTGAGTTGGGAACCAGTTGTCTTTTGTGTTTCTTTGTATATGCTTGGATTTAGTGCATGGACAGATGTGACCCTGTTGCAAATATTAGTGAATCTAATATAAAATAATCTTTAGTGGCATTTTATTGTGTCTTTCATCTTTAACCTTTCAAGGTAATAGTGACAAGGATACTTACTTTTTGCCCAAATATGAACATCTAAGTTAGGAATCTGATTTCTCTATATATTTAAGTAGTTCCAGGCTCCCACTTGTGAGTTATGGACAGAAAATGGACTTGTATTCATCACCTTCCTGAAGATGCCGTATATAATTCACCTTCTTCATTTAAGGGTTTACACTTAGTTACTATATATGGTAGCATGAGTTTCACCATGGGACGTACACTACAGATGGGAAAACCAGGTTCTTGCTCATGAGTTTGAAGCTTCTGCTGTCATGTCTTTGCTTCCCTTTTAGCTGAGGGAATTACACTGAAGTGACAGCAGGTACATCTATCTGTACTGGAGTCACGTCTCCTGACTGCAGCACACAGGTAACCTTTGTGTTCAGGAATAAATGTGTGACATATGTATGACATACATATCAAGTGTTTCAACTTTTGCCCTAGAGTGCGTTAGTAATTGTCTGTATGTGCTAAATACATTACCATTTATTAAATTAATTGTCCTTTAATCTTATATTAGACATTCTACAGTGATCCCATCAGTCTAGTGTCACTGAGTTGATAATCACATAATAAGTTTTGAATCACATAATATTTCACATTAAACTGTTTTCAGAAGTTATTTACTTTGAAGACCTGTTAGTTTAAATGTTCTTGTTCTGCTGGGATCAGAGCCTGAACTGAAAACAGTTTAGAAGCAGAAACCTTGTATTTGAAAAAATAGTGATTATGTTATGTGGTGGAAAATATTTTTGCTAGTGATAAAGTTAGTTCAAAAAAGTAATACAATAGAAAAATGTTAGAGATTAGATGACACTATTTTCTCCATGGTTGCAGGGATTTCTCTGTAATATTAAATGTCTCAAAGCTAATGAGACAGTTACCACTTGCAAAAACAGCTAGTACATAATCTTGAAGTGTGTATGTTTCTGTAGAACTGCACTATACAATTACAATTATCTACAGCTTTTTGGTTACTTTCAGGAACACACTTTAGCTTGTAAATCTAAGTCTTCATATTTGTAGTTTCAATCCCAGGAACAGTGGGGTTTGGAAGATAAAACTGGGTTGTTTTTTTTTAGTATAGGAAGTACATTGAAAATAAAGGCTTTTCTCCCAACACGGACTACTATAACTGAGATCAGAAGCTGGACACTTTCACTGTTGAGAGCTAGTGGGTTAATGCCTCATTACGCCCCAATAGTCAAGAGATTAACAGTGTTTCCATGACATGCTTCTGTTTTGAGAGGTTAATATCTCAGCCTATAAAAATTTGCTGTGTGCTGAAACTTGGCACACAAGGTCTCGTCACAGGAGAAACTTGTTTTTACAGAATATGGTTTAAATCACTTGGATATTTTTTAAGTAACAAGAAAGAAAAAAAAAAAAAGGCACAAGTTTGTGGTTTCACACTGGGATTTGTTAGGGTCCAAAAAATGTGAAACTAGCTTTGACTTAAGCAATGTAATTTTGCATAATGTAAGCTATTGTCTCTCATTAAACAGAGCCTTACAAACTTCTGCCATTTCAGGCTCCTGACCACTTTTTTTTGCCCCCTGTTTTCAGTCTTAGCTTTCATTTCTGATTAAAGTGAATGTAAAACATAAAATGAAATCAGTTAAAAACTATATTGTACTATATTGTGCTTGGAGGACAAATTTCATGTAAAGAATCCTATCAAGATTTCTTGATGTTATATGAGCATGCCTTAAATTAGACTTGAGATGCATATCTCATCTCAGCACATCTCCTGTTGTCAGTGTACCCACACTTGTATTATTGATGCTCCAAAAAAACCTGAAGAAGGTAAGAGATTTTATTAACCTGTGTGAGCAACTTACAAGTGAAACTGTTTTAGTACCTGCTTCTCATAGACCAATTGTCATTTATCTTGTAATTTACAGGCTTGCTTCTTGTTTATAGACCAAATTGTGCACCACCTACAACTGTGCCACTGAGGCAAAAATATATGTTACATATATTTAATAGTAACATTTGAAATTTGTTTCAAATGTAAACATTCTTGCATCTGATGACCTTAGTTTTTCTGGCATCACCATTCACCCTGTTGTGATTGAAATATTTCACCCTACTGAAGGATTAGCAAAAACATGCTTACAATGGAGATTTAGTATTAAAACCATCAGCTTTAAAAACAATTAGTCAAGAAAACTTAGAAATAATAGAAGGCAGGGCATCAAGTACATATAAATCCCATGAAATCTGTTCCCAACTTTTTTGGTATATCCCTGAAATTAAAAATAATTTTGGTGTTTGATTTGTTTGTTTGTTTGTTTTAATTTATTTACAGGACAGCACTTACACAAAAAGGCTACAAAATTTTCATTGAAGCAAACAAGTAAATGGATTGAAAAGTCTTATGTGTTTTGCTAGTGTAAGGAGTGGAGCTGGCTTCTGTTGAAGAGCAATGTGCATTTCAAATAGTACTTTGAAATGTCTAGTATAGAAAGAAAGTGCTGCAATTAATTAGTTTTTTGGGGGTTGGTTTTGGGTTTTTTTTTGGTTTGTTGGTGTTTTGTTTTTTTTTTTTTTTTCATATTCACATCTTTGTCCATTTTCTCAAAAGAGAAATTTTGCACTCCAATTCAGTTTATGCACTGCTGCTGGTAAGTGACATGACAGATTGTTGCGGTCTGCAGGGCCAAAAGCTGCTTTTAGAAAAATCAAAATTAAATGAGTTTGAAAGGTAGTGTAGATAGACTTGCACTCATGTGAAGCCAGCTAGATTTGGTGTTGGCACCATGAATCTCAGCTGGATGCAGCCCTCCTGCCAAGACAGCTGAAAGCTGACCTGAGTGTCCCTATGGTACTTCAGTCTGCAGCACTGGCATACTTAGTTACACCTCCATGTCCTTGCCCTCGAAATGTTATACACAACTGTGTGTGCACATATGCATATATAGAATGTGATGTTCATGATGCAGTTAATAAAAGGGATGTGAAAGAATGCTATTAAGAGTCAGCTGAAGCTCCAGGAATCAGACTATATTGGATGTAAGTTTTCCTGTGAAACTGAAAACTGGTATCTTGTTACCAGGATTAATCTTTGCTAATCTTTAGTCATTCTAAACTGAACTGAAAAATATGGAGAAAAAAAAGGAAAAAGGAAAAAAAAAAAGGAAAAAAAATTCTTCTTTTCCTACAAGACTATTTAGAATGAATTAAGGTAGTGTAGTGAGAACATATGCTGACAGTAGAATCCTTGAGTCTCAAACCAGGTCTGCTGGACCTGTGTGTTCTCCCTGGACCATGTCAGTAGTGAAGGGGGAGGCGTTGCTCAGCCGTATGTGCTAAGACCAAAAATAAACTACAACAGTAAACAGAAGAGCGATGGTAGTGCATGCTGTTGGTTACCAGCACAGTTCACCTGAAAAACATTTTCTTTTCCTTAAGCAAATTAAAGGAAAAAAATGTTTTGTTGACCTAGGCAGAGTAGAAGAGAGAAGCTAGGGTGGCCCATGAGCTGTAATAACAGAGACAAACTCTTAAGTGCAAGTGATGGAAATAGTTTTCCATCATTTTATTACTAACTCTGCCAAATCTGAAAGTTCCTTCACAGGGTGGGCAAAGGACTCCTCTCATTCCAAAAAAACATTGTGCCAAGTTTCAGTCTAACTGCAAGCAGTGGTGGTATTTTATTCTCTGATGGAACTGCTGGAAAGCTTTTTAATCATGAAGTAAGCTAGACAACCTAGGCATAGGAGTCATTGCCATTTTATAACACTGCGCTCTAATCCTAAGTAGCATATTTATATGTATATGTGTTTTTGAGATGACGTCTTTGTGGGAACTTTTTCAGATGAATGTTACTGTTTATATTGCAACTTTACAATGTGTGCTATCACTGAAAATGCTGAGTAATTCATGCATAAATGGTTGGCACAGAAAAGTTATTGCAAACACAGCTCAGCAGCAAATTAGGCTTCCTAATTTTCAGCAAATTTTCCCTTTTTATATATCAGGAGTAAGTATTTGCAAGGTTAGGGCCATCACACCAATTATTTTTCTAACTCTTCTTCAGAATGACATACTACACCAAGGCAGCCTAGTGAGGAATTCTATTGTAAGTGATGTGAAAGGATTTAAAGGAAAGGAAAAGGAACAATTTTGGGAAGAGATTTGTGACTTTTTTAAGTATAAAAAATTAATAAATGTGATTTACATTCTCCTTAAAGAAATTGCAACATTCAGTCCCTTGCCATTTCAAATGATATAGTGTTTTCTTTATATTAATTTCTGTTCTAATATCTTTAACATTGTTGTGTTGTGTTGCATTGTATTGTGTTGATAAGAGGCTATCTTGGGGCCAGCAAAGCATAAGATATTAATAAAATTCTTGTTTGCTGTTACAGAATGAAACAATTTAAGTATAGTCTGAGGTTCATGTCAAATTATTGCTGCCTTCTTTTTGTATCAATCACTGTGAGAAATAGCTCTTAACCCTTTATGAAGACATAAAAGCTCAGAAATCATTCAAGATATAAAGAATTAAATTTAGAAGGAAAGCTTTTATGTATTCATTTTATATAGAGAGATACCAGTTCCTTTATGGGGAAGAATCTATTTGTCAGCCTCTCAGATGACATGATGTTTAAAGCTGATCAGGAAGCTCCAACTTTTTTATCACAAAAAGAAGAAGAAAAATAGGAAAGAGAGAGAAAGAGAAGTGAAAAAACAACCAGTTCCTTTGATATCAAAATGCTGAACTTCAGTTTGGATAAGAAACAAACCACTTGATTCCATTTTAAATGGAAAAAAAATTATTTTTCAGTTTGAGATATTCTATTTATTGTATCTGCCATAATGAAAAAATAAAGGGGTAAAAATTGATATGAAAACTTTGCAGTTTTATTGGAGAAATATCTGTTTCTTCATGTCCAATAAGTTTTGGGGTAAATTTCTGTTCATAATTAATCTGAAAAGCTGAAGGAATGTTTCCATGATTCAGGAAGATTCAAGCAAGCAATTTTGTTCCTCCCTTTTTCTAGGAAAGTCTAACCCAAAGCAGTATATCAACCAGAGATCATGTCTAGAATTAAATGAGATTTTTTAGGTAAAATTAGAAATAGTTTAATTTGTCTGGACCAACTGCTGTTGTTATAGTTGTTTGTTAAAGGGAAGAAAATACAAAAATAGGGAGCATAAATAAATAACAGCAATGTTAGAAAATGCAGCTTCCCTTTCCAGTGCATACTTTTGTTAGCTCCTGAGCTTCTGGGAAATTACATGAGCACAGCAGAGGGTCTTAGGCAGAGAGAATCTTGGCAAAATTTTACCACGATCAGCCTGCTTAATGAACTGTGATTACTTGCATCTCTATTTGCAATTGTCAGAAGTGATACAAAATGTGAATTTGCCTGGCTCCACTGCTATTTCTAGACAAAGGCAGAGACAAAGGTAGTGTGGTGGGAAAGCAATATTTTAGATTGTGGTGGACGGAAAATCTGATGGTCACATCCCAGATACAGCTTAATATTTAGTTAAAGCCCATGGACTTATTGATGCTATTTGGTTTCAACCCACCTAATGAGTATATTGCAAATGATCAGCAGTGCCATGGTGAAAGATGTGTCCCTAGATACTGGTATGACTTGCAACAGCTGTATTGGTAAAGCTCTCTTCTTCCAGATGACCTATCTCATGGTTTTCTTCATCAACTACCAAATAAATATTATGCAGGAAAAAACAAATAAATCTCACATCCATGTCATTAAAATGAAAACAAAGAATACTTTGGTGATTTGAGTTATATACAGTTTTTCCTGTTTCTAGACTCTCCAAACTTGTTGTCATGCCAACTTGTGACTTCACCAGGTAGCTCAAGGACCCCTTAGCTAAGCTACTTCAATAATAAGTAAGCAAAATTGATCAGTTTCTATTAGCATTCCTCTTTTATGTGACATTAAAGAAAATGAATTAAAAATAAATAAATGAGTGAGCTGGACTTTTGTAGCCTTGGACAACTTAGATTGCAATTTTCTATGTATCAATTGTAAGGTTACTCCAAGAGGTAACAGCACTTCAAGGCCTTCTGAAATTACAGAGTTGCACAGAGGTGGTGAGGTTTGTAAAGAAACTCAAGATGTTCTGAGAAGGATTAGCAAATATTACTTGAGGGAAATCATGTAACACTGCACATTGAGGGAGTCCTTAGCCATTGGAATGGGCTGCCCAGGGAGGTGGTGGAGTCACCATCCCAGGAGGTGTTCAAGAAGGGACTGCACATGGCACTTGGTGCCATGGTTTAGTCATGAGGTTAGACTTGATATTTGAGGTCTCTTCCAATCTTGGTGATTCTGTGATTGGAAAGAATTTTGTTGTAAAATGATGTGTAATAGCAGTACCAAAAAATACAGCAAACACACACAAAGCCACCATTTTGGATCAGGAATATTTCAGATCTGGGACATATCTTTTGGGTTGTGTTTTCAAACCTCAAAAGACTACTTGAAAATATAAAGAAATGGGGGGAAAAGGAAAACATATATCAAGGCCAAATTATGCAAAACCTCCTTCACACCAGTTTCATGAATTTTAGTCTACTAGCCTTCTGAACATTTCATAATTAAATAAATTTTTAATTTCCTTATAAAAGAAATACCAGTACCATTTACTGTTATTTTTGTTTGTTTGGTTGGTTTGTTTTTAATGCCCACACAATTTTAGATGAGAAGCTGGGAGTCTTCCTGTTGAAGTGTGAGAGTCTGATGATGCTGAGTATGGAGAAACTGGGTTAAAATTTCTTCCCTTAGTAAGACAAAATGTCATCTCAGTTATTCCTTTCTTCAACTTCCAAGCTGCTCTCTCAGTCACAGTTTGTTGGCTCCTCTGAAACACATGTATACAAAAGGTTTTCTCTGTGCCTGCAAATCCTACAATTGCTTTTTTTTTTTTTTTTTTTTTTTTTTTTTTTGACAGGAGAATGTAATGTATGTAGAATAAGTGATTTTAATTACATTTTGAGAGGGAAACTAAGCTATACAGGGTTGCATGTATACATCTCAGAGGAAGTCCTATCTGTAGAACTGTTTGGTTCATGTTTGACCAAGCAGGGATATAACAAAGCTTATGAAAAATGCTGCACAAAGATTCTGGGTATTAAGGAAATCAAATGGTTTTAAAATGAACGAGACCCCATGGTAATGTGTTCTTTAGAAGTGGATTACATACTGGTCAAATTCAATGACTCTAACACTTCTGAAAAAAAGTAGAATATATATAATGTCAGAAAAAAGCTGGTGTAAATGAAAGGCTTCTATCCTAACATTTGCCTTTTATATAACTTGTTAGTACAGTAATACAGTTCTCAGTAAATTTAAAATCAAAATTTTCGTCTCAAGTGTTTTTAGAAGGGTATTATTACAGACCTGCTAATTTCCACTGTAGCTAAGCATGTATTAGTAACAAGGAGAGCTAAGGAAACTGCTGTTATATACAGCAGAGCTTGACATTTAGTAGATGAATTAAAGTTTACAGTCAAATTGTGTTGGTATTATTTTTTTAGCTAACAACATTAGAGATTTTTGTTAGCCTTCCTTCCTTCCTTCCTTCCTTCCTTCCTTCCTTCCTTCCTTCCTTCCTTCCTTCCTTCCTTCCCTCCTTCCTTCCTTCCTTCCTTCCTTCCTTCCTTCCTTCCTTCCTTCCTTCCTTCCTTCCTTCCTTCCTTCCTTCCTTCCTTCCTTCCTTCCTTCCTTCCTTCCTTCCTTCCTTCCTTCCTTCCTTCCTTCCTTCCTTCCTTCCTTCCTTCCTTCCTTCCTTCCTCTCTTCCTTCCTCTCTTCCTTCCTTCCTTCCTCTCTTCCTTCCTCTCTTCCTTCCTTCCTCCCTCTCTTCCTTCCTTCCTCTCTCTCTTCCTTCCTCCCTCCCTCTCTTTCTTCCTTCCTCCCTCTCTTTCTTCCTTCCTCCCTCTCTTTCTTCCTTTCCTTTCTTTCCTTTCCTTTCTTCTCTCTCTCATTGCTTCCCTGCACTCTGTCCTACATCACATATATCACATCATGCTCCACTAGTGAGAGTCACTTAGAATAAACTGCTCTCAAATAAAAATTTATCCTTGGGGAATTGGTATCCATAATTGCATAACTTGGGCTAAATTATGTTCTCATTTACACCCCTACTGTAAGTCAGTGAGGCTGTAGGAGTAATAACTGGGAACCACAAAACAATTTTTTTCCCCAGTCATATCAGTGTAAATCTACAACAATTTATTTGAATTTAATGGCCAATTATGACCTACCTATACATATATAATATAAAAAATTAAGTTAGTAGTCCTTAAGTAATAACTATATTCAGATTAAAAGGAAATTAGGGATTTTTTTTAAAGAAAGCACTTTAAGGAAATAAAATATTTTTGTCAAAATTGGAGAACACTGCAAATGGCCTTGTAAACTTGTGATGATTAAAAATGAACAGGAGAAGGAAAGCATGATTAATGTTTCATTTTATCCATTTAATACACCTGTATAATGTGCATATTTTTCAAAGCTATCCTATTGTCATTTCTTCACATCTCCTGACCATGTTTTATGACATGTGTTCTAACAAAGAGTATAAAGCAATGCTGGGACCTGTGTTGTTGCTGAAGTGGTTAATAATAGGATGGCTACCAAGCAAATCTGCTGTTCTCTTTTAAGTGCCATGACAGGAGTTAAAGTAGCACTGCCAAAGTGTTTGATTTCTCTTTCACAGTTAAGAATGTTTGAAATTAAGTTTTTAAAAATATTATTATAATTTTCATTTATTTTTAGGTAAATATTGCTATAGACTTATTAAACTTACCTGTTTCCTTTAAAATACGGTGTTTTCTCTGGAGGAAAATGAAGGTTTTTCACACAGTGTGTCTAGTGAGAGATAATGTCCAGAATAATAACTGCACATCAGCCAGCTTTCATGAAGGTTCTGACTATGGTGACAGACAGCAAGAACTTTTGTTTGCTTTCATTTGAACATGTGGGTGGAATAGCTGTTCCTGTCCTTGGCTCAGCCATGTCCTTCACAGATACTTGAATGAGTTAATTATAGACTGTTACCTAATCACATAACTATGCTTTCTGAATCCCAGAGAATGACAATTCCTGATCAAAATACTTCTTGTTCCTGTATCTGCTCATCAGCATGGAAACCATTCTATATGTATATGCACAGAGAAATATTTTTTTCTTTTATTTTATTTTTCCTTTCTTTTCCTTTCTTTTATTTTCTTTTTTCTTTTCTTTTCTTTTCTTTTCTTTTCTTTTCTTTTCTTTTCTTTTCTTTTCTTTTCTTTTCTTTTCTTTTCTTTTCTTTTCTTTTCTTTTCTTTTCTTTTCTTTTCTTTTCTTTTCTTTTCTTTTCTTTTCTTTTCTTTTCTTTTTTTTTTCTTTTCTTTTCTTTTCTTTTCTTTTCTTTTCTTTTCTTTTCTTTTCTTATCTTTTCTTTTCTTTTCTTTTCTTTTCTTTTCTTTTCTTTTCTTTTCTTTTTTCTTTTCTTCTCTTCTCTTCTCTTCTCTTCTCTTCTCTTCTCTTCTCTTCTCTTCTCTTCTCTTCTCTTCTCTTCTCTTCTCTTCTCTTCTCTTCTCTTCTCTTCTCTTCTCTTCTCTTCTCTTCTCTTCTCTTCTCTTCCCTTCTCTTTCTTTTTTTTTTCTCTTTTCTCTCACAGGGGACAAAAGCTGAATAAATAAGAACATTCAATTGATTCATCATTTATTTTACCAAGTTTTAAGAGTACAACCCAAGTGACATAAATTGGAACAGTACTCTGACAATGGAGAAGACAGCCTGGGGTATGGCCATATGTTTCTTCAGAGTCCAAGGGTGATACCACATGCATTTCCACTTTAGATTTCATTATTTAATTTTCTAAACCAATTATTACTCCCATGGTGTTTTTATACTAATGAAAAAACCTTGCAGCATCATATTCCTATAACGTTACTTACAAATCAGAGTCCAGGAGAACCAAAATCCACCTGCTACTCACTAGGCATATTAATAGTCTCCTCATGAACACAAATGGCAAAAGAAATAGCTGGTTCCAATATTAAAGGGATCTTCAGTTCATCTAGTAATCATGTTTCAATCCACTTTCCAAATGCTTATATCAGGTTAAAGTTTTGGATGCATATTTCCAGTCCATTCTTTATTCTTGTGCAGAATATGTGACATTGTCACTTTAATATCTGAGTTGAGTTCTGCACCTCCCTTTTCCCCTACTGTTTATTTTTGAGATAAATTCTGGCTGCATTTTCCATAGATGTGAAGTCTTCACAGTGGTGAAGTAAAATTTTATTGACTTCTGGTCTTGTGTAAGTCATTGCTTAGATTAATCCGTTATTTTCACAAAATTTCTGTCTGCTCAGCTGTGAGGTAGAGCACTGGGCATCCAGGGCTATTCTGAAATTGTTTCTAAAGCAGGCCAGAATCTGTCCAATTTCTGAATGGAAAATCCCCACCTCTGTAAAGCCAGCTCTAGGAATATTTGCAACTTAGATACAGCTTAAATCTTACTCACTTTCTGCCAGTCTTCTGAAGAACAGTGGCATTTATTCTTACAGTTAGACATGAGTTTCAAAATATTAAAAGCCAACTTTACCATTACCAGGGTTTGCCCAGCTGTATCTATTAGCCCTTCAGTGAAAGGTCTTTGAACTTTTTAAGAGAACAATGTAGTTCCAGGTTGTTCCAGTTAAAGACAAAAGCCCTACGTAAGTGTGCTGTGTTGGTCTTTATTCTGATATAGTGATCCTTGATGAACAGAAAATCCTGTAGAAGGCTGTGGTAGAAACTCATAAATTATACCAATTAAGCAATTTACTCAATGTAGTTGAATACTTTTCCAAATTCTTTTCTCACTATCTCCCTCTCAAGACTGTCTTTTAGTGTCCTAGAGAAAGGCTCATATTACTGATGTAATAATAATGTAAACATTGTGATTGCACAGTACTGCATTTGTGGATTTTCTTGGCTTGGAAAGTCTTAGTCAAGGAAGACATTTTCTTAAATATTTGAAAAATTAATTCAATCATGGTCAAGAACTCTATATGAATATAGTAAGCATGGAAGTTCAACATTTTATGATAATGTTTTCCATTTAGAATAGAATAGAATAGAATAGAATAGAATAGAATAGAATAGAATAGAATAGAATAGAATAGAATAGAATAGACCAGGTTGGAAGAGACCTTCAAGATCATCACGTCCAACCTATCATCCAACACCACCTAATCAACTAAACCATGCAACCAAACACCCTGTCAAGTCTCCTCCTGAACACCTCGAGCGATGGCGACTCCACCACCTCCCTGGGCAGCCCATTCAAGTGGGCAATCACTCTCTCTGTGTAAAACTTCCTCCTGACCTCCAGCCTGAACCTCCCCTGGTGCAGCCTGAGACTGTGTCCTCTTGTTCTGGTGCTGGCTGCCTGGGAGAAGAGACCAACCTCTGCCTGTCTACAACCCCCCTTCAGGTAGTTGTAGACAGCAATAAGGTCACCCCTGAGTCTCCTCTTCTCCAGGCTAAGCAGCCCCAGCTCCCTCAGCCTCTCCTCATAGGGCTTGTGTTCCAATTTGTGTAACTAAGTCAGTCATAAAATAAGTGCTGATCTAGTCTACTTCACAACTGCAAGGGTTCTTTCAAGAATCATTCACAAAATGATAGATGGCCAAAATAAACAAAAATATTTTTATATTATCATGTAATTACCCCAGTACATTTGTATAAATCATGAAGTACTGTTCTGTTGTAGTGAAAAGGGAATAAAATCCTGGGGTTCGGGTTTCCCCAAAACTTTCAAAAGGATGCAAAAATATAATTTTAAACACATATGAATGTGTTGAGCTGATTTTTAACTGTTGTTTTTTTTTTTTCTTTAATTTTTATTATGCACATACTGATATATCTGTGTTATGTTATGTAGTAGGTCACACGTATACATATCCTGCCTCCATGTATCTACAGGCACATACAGACATGCATGTAAAACAGAACAACAGTGCTAATTGAAATAACTGCAATTTTAGGACTTTATGAACAACGGAAAACTCCAAGATCCAAGTTTCAAAATTTTTACTGAACTTTCTCCACAAGGCAATGTGTTTGTTCAAATGTGTTAGTGTGCTTGTTCAAACACTTTTACAATGTGGCTTGATCTTTAATAAAAGAAAGGAATATTTAACAATTTTGATTACAAGCTTGGTGAAATTGGAGGTGGAAAAGAAGCCTGTCTTATTGTATAGCTCCCCATTTTTCACTGTATGCATTTGCTTTGCATATTTGTATTTTAAAATTCCAAGGAAATAGGTTTTTCTCCTCCAGCTCACTACAGACATACTTTTGACACACACCTTCAATACTGACTCCGTACATTTGTTGGTGTTACTGTTTCTCGAGTATTTTGTTCCTTTGACATATGATAACCTGTGTAAATCTGTTTGGGAGTTAAGGATGCTACATAATGTGTACTGAAGTAGAGGAAAGGGCAAAAGTTCTTGTGCTATGAATTTTAAAAAGTTGTGTGGAAAGGGTTAAAATACTTTAAACTAGCCATGCGTCACACTCGAATGATTAGGTGTAACTCCCAATTAAAGATCAATAAGGCCTTTAAAGTGATTTATAAAAATGGATTAGTAAGAAATGTCCATTTAGAAACTACTGTGAGTAAAATCACTATACTCTCTGTCATATTGATCAGGCCTTTATGTCTAAACATGCATTAACTGGGGCAGACAATAAAAATTAATCCTCTTCTTTCGTAAAATGGAAGGTCATTTTCCCAACTGTCCTTAGGGGGAATGATGTCATTAAACATACTTCTAAGACATTTTATTAAATCTGACTGGGCTTTTTGCATAGAAGTAAATTAGAGCAGTCAATATTGGAAAGAAAGGGATTTGAAAGAGCAATAACTAGAGGTATTTATTCTAAGTGTATTATACAACAGATGCGTAATTAAATTCAAAGCAACTCCATTAAAATAATGTTAAGGTCCTGGCTTAAAATGACAAAAAAACCAAGTGTTTCAGAGCCCTAAGCATGTCCTGTTGTACATAAGCATTTCAGGGGGCTCCAAACAGTAGGGGGTTTGACATACCATATGTGCTGATATTCTCTGCTCTCTCCCCTCCAGGATTAATGTTATTTATAAATAAAACCACTGAGCAAAGAGGGGAAACTGTAACTAGTGCCAGCCCGACCAAGGAAGAGCCCTCAATAAAACACCTGCAGTTAGGTTCCAGCATTCGTCTCTTTATGTGCATGTTCCCTTGGGTAAGAAGCAGCTTTCAACATCAAAAGGAAAAAAAAAGAAAAGTCATTGAAGATTATATTCTGTTGAAGGTGTGTTGCCTTCAAGCTGCTGCTGCCCACAGGATCCACTTGCCTGGTCCAGGGCAGGAACAGAGGAGAGTACACCTTAGCACGTAATCTCTGTCATGGCACCTTGTGCAGCCATGTGTGTCTGAAAGTACCCTAGGGCCACTCCCAGCCAGCTATTGCATAAGAAACCAATTTTTTAAAAGTTAAAAGTCAGAATTTGAAGTTATATTTTCATATGTCCTTGTGTGCTGCAGTCTTTGCTCCCATACCTCTGAACAGATCAACTCCTTCCCATCCTATCTGCTCAAAAGGCCTGTCACTGACCTCCCTTCTATGAAAAAATTTAGCAGTGGTTAAGTTGGTGAGGCCACAACATACTGTACTCATCATGCAGGACTCTATTATCTCTACAATCTGTAGTCAGCTATACAAATCAATTTGTTTTCCTTTATCTCTAAGTGAGAATGTGGACAACTTAACATATGGGAAATCATTTTGATAACACTTTAGCAGAGTTCTTTGCCATGGCCAGGGGACGGGGATCCCATTTTAATTCTGATAAGATGCACCCTAATACTTCTTTTACTATTACACATTGCTCTTAGTATACCACCACTGAATGGTGCTTAGATTTTGCAAAATAGATTATATAAAAGATAAAGGTAAAAGATTTTTAAAATTTTTTTATTTTTTAACCTTCAAATAACCTAAATTAAATCTCAAGTTTGAATAATTCCACAGAGTTTGACAGATAAGAGACAATCTTGTGATTGTGAAATCCAGACTCCTGGTCTGGGTTTTGTGCTTGGTTGAGTCAGAGAGATTCCATGCCATGTTGGATCAGACCCCACAAAAGCCCTGAGGTGCCCTGTGGTGGCAGCTGTGTTAAGTGCTTTAGAAGGAAATTGGTAGAGGGGGTGTAATCTGTAAACCAGCCAAGTGTGGCAAAGAGAGGGGATGAGTGCCATGGGCATGGGAAGTCTGGAACTTCATCTTAGAATTTGGAAACATGAATGTAAAACTGGCTGAAAAATAGTGCCTCAGTCTCATGCCTATTAAAATAGGTGGGTTTCAATTTTCGCATTTTACTCAAAGAGTAAGAACCTGAATAATTCCAGATTTTGTCAGAGAAAAAACCTGACCAGTTAGAAATGCCATTTTGACTGTTTAAAATCTGCATCCTGATCTCCTTGCAATGAAATGATTATAACAATATTTAGACATTATTGATTAAAAAGAAAGCCACCCAACCAACAAACATACTCTGTAATATCTACCAGTTTCCTAAACTGTGTTGAGAGGTTCGAACATATGCAGACTTTCTGGAGGTATTTACACCTGTTTCATGGCCTGAATCTCTGAAATTCATAGTTGACAAATGCATTAAAAAATATGACAGCAAAACTTTGACCTGAAAGAAATACAAGGGTTCATAAATTATTTGCTAGATAAATAAGCTCAGGCCGTGTACCTCTACAAGGAAAATGTTTAAGCCAGTCTCCTATGTGGTATGCAGTAAGCAATATATATGGAGTTGACTCTGCAGAGAATACAGATAGCAAGTGTCCAGTTTGAACACATTAATCCAACCTAAGTCTGGGGTTGTGTGGGGTTTTTTTCCTCTTTTTTTTTTTTTTTTTTTTCCCTTCCACCAAAGCTTCAATATGCATCTGATCTCAGGATATTGGATTTTTCTTTGAGGAAAGAAATAAATGACTTATCTGGGGAATAAACCCAGTCTTCTCTCACTGTATTGCTCACCATATATATTGTGCTAAAATAAGGTTCACTGATTCTAATGTAAATCTCTAAAGCTGAACCATGATAATATGAATTTCTGCATTTTATGTGGTAGGTAAGTAGGTTGCATCCTTGGAAAAAACTCGTGAGGGAGATTAGTGCTTGTACCTTAGGAGAAAGGGAACAGGCTCAGATACCTTTAGGGTCTGAAACTCCTTGACAGACTAGGAGAAACTGTTCAAACACATTTGTTTTGGTTTAAAATAGAGACGCATCATGCAATACAACTGCTTCCTCATCTCCCCTCTTACACACACATTTTGTGGCACCAGGATTTTTTCTAGATGGGCAGTTCACGCTAGTGTAAACCAGCTTGCATCACTATTAAAATATCTCCAAGACCTCGTAAGGATGTCATTGTCAACCTTTCCAGGGAATTTTCATTCTTGCAGAAACAGGAATTAAATTCTCTTCCAAAGACGTTTCACTGTAGTGCATTGTTTTCTGACATGATGCTTTCCCACGTGGCTTTGCTGCTAACCCCAAATGTTCAATCTGTTTATTGAAATAACTTTTTCTAGCCTGAAGTCAAGGTAACTGGATGATAGCTCTCTGTGCTGGCACAGAAACCTCCAGCTTCTTTACATGTCCAGTGTCTGTCAGAGATGTCTCATATGCTCCTCCACCATGTATCATACTTCAATGTCCCAAGTACACTGTGGATCACATCTGTCTCTGGTATGCTTTGACTTGTCAACAGCACTGACTATAGGAAAGACTGGAAGAGTGACTGCACAGGATCAAGATTCAAGGGTGGTTTATAAGAACAGAAAGGAGAAAGGTGAAACTCTTATATTGGTATGAATATTTTGCCTTGTTACAGCAATTCTGACAGGATTTCAGACTGGGAATATCAGGAGAATTCCAGTAAATTTACAAAAAATTGCTTTTACTTTTCCCAGGAAGGTATGTTTGACAGACAAGAAGCTGTTTGATATTTAGCAATCTAGCTGAGGCTCTGTAGATTGATCCAGTCACCCAGGCTGCCATTCTTACTGTCAACAATCTCTTGGTTCCTGGAAATGCTCCGGATGTCAAGAGTGTGGTAGAAAAGACTGCTAAGCATCATAGCACTGACAGTGGCACTATGCTCTGTAATACAGACAGAACATTTATTGCCAACGATGGGTATGGACACATTGTGGGGAAGTGAAATGGCATCATTTCCAAATACTGCTAATTCTCTGTCCAAACCATATCTTTCCTGGTGTGGTGGCATCAGCCTAAAACTGTCACACCTGGGGATCCCAGGAACAAGTAATTTCAACCAGGAGGGACTGCCTCCACAGTCTCTAGTTACTTGTCACTGATACCTTCCTCCATCTTTCTTATCAGGCCATGCCCCAGCTTGTGGATCAGAACAGCTGTACAAAACTGTCCTTCCTGTCTGGTCTCTGCTGGCCTCATTTTCTTCTCCATGCCAGCTGGGCCAGACTTCAGAAAGCATACTACATCCTGTGACTGTTGAAAGCCATCATTCTGTAGCTGCATAAAGTACCCATCATGCTTTGATCATCCAGGAAGTTAATCCAATTAATCAGTGCATAATTATTATCAGCACAAATCTTCAGAATAAAATCTTATCAGAGAACTTTTTTATTCTATAAAACATTAGCAGATTTTTTAATAGCTACAAATCTAAGACAAGCACATCATAAGTAGAATTTCCAATTTTCTTTTTTTTTCTTTTCTTTTTTTTTTTTTTCTTTTTAAGCTGTAGAAAGGTACATTGCAGCAACTGGCAAGAAAGAGAGGCAACATATCATATAGAACTAGTAAGTCAGAAGAGCCTCAATGCCACAAAATAATTTAAAAATGTCTGCAGTTGTATCAAGTGACATCTAGAACACAGGAACAAGGGTTCAACATTTGCTTAGTGAATCTACTTTACCCTTTGCCAAGTGAAAAGGCCCTTCCTGACATGCAGATCTGTAGGAATTATAACTTGATTGAATAATGAGAAGCTACTCAGGAACTTGTAGCGTACAGGCCTTCTAGGGAACAGGAGAAAAAGGGTTAATGCCATGGAGGCATGATTATATGATTCTAAAGGAAAGAGGCACCCCAAAAACACATAGCAGCAGCCACCTGAAAACTGTAGTTATCGCAATTGATCTGCTCTCTTTCTGACACAATAAAATTACAGATTCAGATGTCAGTTGGGAATATACCGTTGCACAACTTGTTAAACTTTCTAGGGAGAAATGAAACAAAATATGCACACTCTTACTCAGAATAGGAAAATCTCTCCACAGGTACTCAGAATATATATATATATATATGTACACACACACTCACCAAGGAGGGGTCAGGACTCAGAGGAGATCCTGCTCTAAGGGGAGAAAATCTGACTGCCATGCTGCTTCTATGTAGAGAGAGCCCTCTCCATAGCAAGATTATTTATACCCTGCAAGTTGTGTCAGTCAATTTCTTGATTAGTCAGAGGGCAGCAACAAAGGAGCTTCTGGGCCCAGAGGCACCAGGCATCAAGCTGATTTCTATTAGCTCCTAGCAAGCCTTGGCCCTTGGTGCTTGTTGGGGGGCGGTTTGGTACAAGTCTGTCTGGGCTACTAGGGCGACTAGTGAAACAGTCAGAGAGACAAATAGGCAGCCGATGGACAGAAGACATTCTCAGAAAACATTCTCTCCCAGACTAAGCATTCCTCTTCTATCTCTTTCCCCTTAGGCACACTATTGCCTATCTTCACTTTAGGGAACTTGTCATGTTGAGAAGAACAATTTTTGGTTTATTTTGCTATCATACTCTCATGGTCTGGCAGGGAAAACAAGTGGTTGGCAGCTCCCTTTCTTTGATCCTTCTATCTCTCTATCTCAAACAGTGGAACTGAGGCCAATCACATCACTCCCTTAAATTCCTGACCAACCTCTAACAGCAAAGCCTACTGCTTAGGAACCTTTTTTCACCTTTTCCAAGTGAGACCAAGCTTTCAAGTCTTGTGAAATGAAATCTCACTTGTCATTTAATTTAAAACCTCGTATGTAGAATTGTGTGCTCTGCTTGCCTATTTAGCATTCTACAGAGTTGTAGACAGATTTTGGAAGATGTTTATTTTATTTTTTCTTAGAATTGTTCCTGCCTATCTAACACTGTCATACAGAAAATGACTGAATTCATAATGAAATTACTATGTTTTAAAGTGGAATTAACAATTTTGAAGAGATGAGGGGTGTGTAACAGAGGAATTACTCCAGTGTCAAAATTTGTTGTACATATGCAGAGTCATTGTGCTTCTGTATATGTCCCAGTGTGCATAAAGTGCAGAATTCCACACTAAATAAGGATCTTAAGTCATAAAAAGCAGTGCAGGATACCTACCCACATTGCTGAATGCATGCATGGGACAATACTTTTGTGACAGTAGGAATTGATAAGGATATAGTTTTTTTTTTTTAAATGCAGATGCCTGTTTATAGGAAACAATGAACAATTACCTTGAAATGCAGATGTTCTTGAGGAGTTAAACCGCATGTACAGGTAGGTGAAAAATGGCTCTACAGACCAATATACTACTCTCTGTTGTGGTCAGTGTATTTACAGACCAAATTCCATTAAGCTTGTCATGGTATCGCCAAAGGAAGCTGGTTTTCAGTTTCTGTCTGTTTTTTGTGGTTTGTCTGATTTCCCTAGGCCTTTTCCATATACAGATAGACATTAGGTAGAATTTAAAAGTCTTGGTAAAAATAATAAGAATTATACTTACAGAACAAAGTATTGAGACCATTGTTTGGCAATAGGGAGGATCTGATGAGTGTATCCTGTGCTAGTAAAATCTCAGGACAGTAGGATTCTTTTTCTTCCAGGGGAAGACAAAAGGACAGAGCATGATATGCTAGAAGGTGATTAGGGGTGTGTGTGTGTACAGGATACTCCAAGTTAGAAATGTTGTACAGAATATTGCTTAGAATATTTGCTCCTAGGCAATTCTCAGAAAATCTTTGGCCCAGCTGTTCTGATGAGGTTACTTTCGTAGCCTTAAAATATCTGAGTAAAACTAAGGAATCAACAACATTAACAATTATTATCTGAACACCTCTGCTCCTTGCTCTGAAAATAAGCCAACTAAAGAAGTTATGATTTTGTAAAAGTTTCCATCATCGTACAGCTGCTCTCTGTTCTTCTTTTCTTGCCCTCTCTCTTTCTACTTTTAACATGTTCATTCCTCTCCAGACCAATACACAACCATTTCCTTGATAGGCTCTTTTGTGATATTCAACAGGATGAGGATGCTTTCTTTGCACTACATACCTCTTCTAATTTGGCCCTCAGTAGTTTCTCAAACAAAGCTTCATTGAGAGCCCAGAATTAGCAGAAACCAAGTCAAGAATCTCTCTGGAGTGTATTTTTCATGTGTAAAAAAAATATTATTTGCATTTCCTTAGCTGAAAGCATATTTCAGATGCTAGTACTTATGTTATTGGACTGCTAAGGACCGCATTCATCTGAAAAGCTTCAGGAATGTAGTCATGGCAATCACAGTAGCACAATAGTAGAAGTAAGTGGCATTCATAAGTGGACTGTTTCTTTTACATTGAATTTTCTTGGTGTACCATGTTAACGATGGTCAGCTTTCTCTGACAATTTTCTTTAATCGATTCTCCCATTAATTCAGGGATTTTACTCTCCCCTTTCTCTTATTCAAATTATCCCAGTCTCAAACTGCCCATACTGTATCCCATATCTGCACTTTCTTATGGACATAATCCAGAGGGAATAGCCTGAGATATTATGTGTTGAGTTCCTATGATTACAACTCATAGCATTCTAATTCAGAAGAGTCCAGAATAACTCCTCACATCTTGGTCAGTCCAATGCTTGTCAATATCCCATAACAAAGGTAAGGTCCTTAATAAGGGCAGCTATCACAACTATAATTAGCTACAGGGAGTGAATGGGATAACCCCGGAGTGTTCTAGTACCTGTGTGTCTGCAATGGCCTGTTACACAACTAGTATGTGATCTTACATAGCACATCAATGAAATACCTCAACATTCAGCATCCAAAAGACTCCAGGCAACTACCAGAAACAATGAAACTGGAGATAATAGTTTAGAAATTTGAGATTAATAGTATAGTGTGAATGTAGTACAAATCTCCTTGATATACTATGACATAATTTAATCCAAGAATTCACATAATGAACTTTAATTTTTTATTCATGGGCTTTCTCTTTTCTAGTTACAAAATCCCTCCATAAGTTAACCAATATCAGCCTGAAACAGTATAATTTTGTCTGGAAGACTGTTCTAGAGATTTATGTGTGTGGAAATTTGTCTAAATTTACCTAAATTTTGTCAAAATTTATTTATAATTGATTTTGATCTCATAATGATATTTTACTTTACCTTACTAACAAAGTCACCTGAGCTCATTAAAATCTACCATGCTTGCTGTTTCAATCCAGCCAACTCCATCAGTAATGGCCTGCCACATTTGACAGGCAGCCATGGCAGGTGAGTGCTTTATGAATGTAACTGATGAATTTACAGATAAATCTGAAGTCTCATGGCAACAAGTGGTTCCTTGGTAAGAGGTGCATAAGGGTGCCTGAAGCTGGGTGTAGGATCTTCTGACTGCTTTTTGGGTCACTGAGCCATGAGCACCAGCAGAGAGAGACAAGAGAGTTTAAGGCAGCAGTAGGACACATTTACCTTGGTTCTCATTCTACCTTTTGTCTTTGTTTTGGCATGAGTAAATGGGATATAGTGGGGGAGGTGACATAGACCACTCTTTCTACTGGAGTGCAGCAAGCACCATTGCAGCTGCCATGGGGAGAGATCATAGTATATTTACAGTGTTTTGCATTGCAAAATAAATACATTTTTTTCATAATTTGTTTTAGTGCAAGTTTTTGCTTGAAACTGGGGATAGGTTGAGCTGGTGCAGATGAGTAGCAGATAATTTTTTTTGTGTTTTAGAAAAATCCAGGAGCCTCTCTGACCTTTGCTATAAGATTAGATTTACTTCAGGTATGTTTTAATTTAGCACTGAGAAAAACCCCCAAAACATGCATAGCCATAACCTGTCCTCTAGATAGAATTACATTTCACTCCACACCTCCCGCTTTGTACAACTTTTGCTTTGTGAAGATTCCCTGTAAATTATCAAATCTGTCCCATAAGTCTCTTTCTGATGCTAGAATGACTGAAAGACTTGAAGTGTAATTCAAAATCAAGCATCACCTAAGGTTTAAAGCAGCTGCTGTATGGGTCATCATGTTTCTCTGATTTCCCAGTTTAGTTGGGGAAACAGAAAGCCTGATAATCAGGTCTCCCACTTCTTGTATGTAGTCTTCATAATTTTTAAATAGTACATGCACATCACATGCTTTAATTAGTACACCAATTATTTTTTCTTTCCTTTTTTTCCCCCCTCTTTTTTTTTTTTTTTTTTTTTTTTTTTCTTTTTTCTCTTCTCTCCCCAAAAACTGTGAAGGAAAAGGAACCATTTTGAATACATCTTTAGAAGAGGAGTATGTCTCTCTATGCTCTACTGCATGCTTGTCCCTTATTTGCAAAGCTATGTACTTGGAGGGTAAATGTGAGTCTTGCATAAGGTGAAGCAGTTGCAGTGTAGAGTTGTGAGAATATGGCCTTTATCTGTATTCTGGGGATGGTTTTATTCTTTACTCTATGCTATGTGATGAGGAAGGACTAAAAAGCCTGGACACCCAGACAAAAAGAGGGCCATTTAGCCTTTTCACTGAAGTCTAGGATCCTTGCTGAGGGATTATTTTACGCAGGCCTGTGTTTTGGCTAAGGGGGTCTGTTTTTTAGTCAAAGCCAGGCAGCAGATGTCAGGCCTCAGAATTGCTCACAAAATGATGACCTTGCTGGGTCAAGGCCTATACAACCTGCTTCGCCTCAAGCTGTGTCAAACACAAGCGGTAGAAAGACTTTCCCCGGGCAGGCCTGTCTGGGCGACCAGCTATCCCCAATTTTCCCTGTAGACTGAATTCCTTGTGAAATTCTACAGCTCTGAGAAAAAAGCACTCCTGACAGTTAACTTGGCTTTTTCTTTTTATTTATGTAATGAATAAGGCAGTGAAGGTTTTTTAGGGGGTAGAGGTCTAATGCATTATTATGCTATTTTGTAGCAACAATTTATATTGTCGGGAAAGTTTGTTTGGGGTTTCCATGTGTGACTAAAATATGTTAGTACAGATAGTGTCAAATATGGAGATGATGTGCTTGAAGAAATGAATGTGAAAATGAGGGCAGTGTATGAAATGCAATCTATGGCAAATTCACATTGTGTGGTGGATGTAAATATCTTCAGTGTGATGATCTTTAGCAGGGGAAGAAAATCTACTGTGATTAAGAATAGCAAATTATATTTGCTATAGTTATTGTCTTATTGGGAAATATTCACAGTCAAGGGTTTAAAAATGTAATAAAAAGTGGATCAATATGTGTTTGAGGATTTCATCAATTGCATATTAACAGTACTAGTCCTTCTGACCTCTTTTCTTTGAGCTATTCCCTTGATCAGAGCAAAAATGATCTAATAAATTAGGGGTTTATTCATCCATGTGCTGAATTCTGTTCCATATTTCTTTTTTCTTGCTTACAAAATTGGAAAACAATGTGTGATTTCTGAATGTGGTTCTTCTTCTTATAATGAGGGATTGAACATTACATTTCCCATAAGCAGAGATTTCAACTAAAACTTTACACAAGAAAAAACAAAGAATTTTGAATTGTGTCATAAGATGTTTAACACTTAATTTTATACCAGGGCAACTTAGCAAATCAACCATAGTTAACAGTTTTCACATCAACTTTAGTCTTTTTGTGTAGGCTGAATTTCTGCAAGTGGATCACAAAATTCTGGAAAAGTTGTGTGTTTTGGTTTTCCTCTGTGCCTTTATACATAAAGGACAATGCACATATTCACTGGACACTGTAAATCTGATCCGCCTTCTGTATTTGTGGTGACCTGCATGTGTCCCTTGCTCTTGGTTTTGCATCCAAGAAGATCATCAGGATGATTTTTCTGAAAATAAAATGTTTTGCACCAAACTGGCATTTTACATATGAAAGATATTTCTGTTGCCTTTTTTATTTCCTCCTGAGGAATTCAGGCACAACTCACTTTACTTGAATGAAATTGAACATGCTAGAGAGACATCTACAACAGTCTGATTTCTTTTGTAAGCAGAAGCACAGATACAGACAGAGAGTAATAATTGCTTTTAAAAAATAATTAATATATTATGAACAGAAGAATTAACTTAATGTAAAATTATTAATTGTATAACTATAATGGTAATGACATAGTGGTGAATTGGGCCCAATATTTATGTTCTCGTTTGGACATGTGAGATAAAGATAAATGAACTTTTACCTGGGAGTATTCTGAGTTGCATGGGTTCAAGGAATACTGCCCATCAATAAAGTCAGCAAGAGTTTTTCCATTGACTTTCATGGAGCCAAGAGTTCATGCCATTTATGTTGGTACATACATATTCTTTTCAGTATGGAGTAAAACATTTCTGGACAGGGATACTGATTGTTAATTCAATGTAACATAATCAGAATAATATACATACCTTTTCTTAATTTACTTGAGTGTGTATGTGAAAATTTATATAAACCCATAATGATGGGTTTTCCTCTTGAAAAAGATTTCTGTACCACATAAACTTTTGATGTGCATTTTCTGCTTTTGTAGTTAAAGAGCAGCTATCTAGCTCAATAGGATACTGAGTCAGTTCTTGGACAGGGCTATTGATGTACTGCTCCCATTACCCCAAGACTTTGTTCAGAGATATTAAAAAGTGAAGAAGGGGCTTGTACAGGTAATCAGGGAAAGCTAACATATCTGTCTATTCAAAAGTCATATGAAGATCAATGCAAAATTTGGATTTTTTAGGAGTTAGAACTTGACATGTACTGTTCTGTACTTCTGGAAGTGAGCTGCAGTCTCTTTAAAAAAGTGTCATTTTTTATCCCTCTTTCTCTTTTAGAAGATGTCTATCATAAAAAAAAGGAATTAAAATTTTTAAAAAAGGAGAAAAAGAGATAGGTGTAGTGTAGCAAAATGGTTAGTCCTCTCAATATTATCCAGTCTAAAGCATGATAAGAGCCATAAAAAAGGTCTAGAGCTGCATGATTTTCTAGATAAATAATGGTAACCAGTAATTTCTAGTAACAGACCTGCCCAGTTTTCCCCATATTTTACTCTTAGGTTTATTTTCAGTACTACTGTCAAATGAAAAATGACCTATCAAATTGCATCCCTTTGCTGTGTCATTATACAGCTTTTGAGGGTGTATTGTATGGAAATTAAGGAAATATTCCCAGACTCTGTGCACTTGTTTTGTTGACAGATCTATTCTAAAGAAGGTGTCAGTTAAACAAGAATGTTAACACAAATACAAACCCATTTCCTTCAGGATGCAAAAGGCATTTTACTTTTCTTTCTTCCCCTCCCAGGAGTTTATTGAATAGACAGGAAAATAATGCATACTTATATCTGTCCTGACGTTTCTTGACACTTTGGAGCACAAGTCCTAATCTGTATTAGAGATAATCACTTCTCTAACTATTATGAAAGTTTTTAGCTGAAGGTCGGATCTGTGTATACTCTGTTTTAATATTGTCTGATTCAACAAACTACTCTATTGATTTCGTGAAGATGGCTCTGTTAGAGAAAGCTGAACTTCACCACAATAAGCAGAGGAAAGGTAAAAAGATATTCTCTTTAAAATCACAACAGAGAGGCAAGATGAAAACCAGTATGGAGCCCTATAACTGAGAATAGCATGACAGTATTTGCCTTGAGTTAAATGATTGCTAGACTTGTCCATTCCTAGGAAATATTACAAATACATTTTGGTACTGAGGTAATATGAAATGCTCAGCTTGAAAATAGTTATTCCTCTTTCACAGGAACTGAAGAGCTAATCTTAGGGTTTTGTCATGTGAGTAGGAGCATTGTCATATGAAATTAAATGAGGCTTCTGAGCACTGAAGTTTTAATGCTTCTTTGATGCACAGATACAAGCAAAACTGCCTTACACAAGTAAAAATTATCACCAAGTTATTTTAGTTCTATCTTCCTTCAGTTAGAATTCAGTGCCTCAGAACATATCCGACATTAAGTCTTCTATATAATATCTCACAAGATTTATTAGGAGCAACTTCACCTTTTTTGGTAGCATTTGGGAGATCAGCATTGCGTCAACACAGAACATTTTTAGTTTTGTATGTCATACATTAAAAAACTTTGTAAATGGCACTTCCGCCAGCTCCCTCAGTACCCTTGGATGTGTGATATCTGGCCCAATAGATTTGTGCATATCTAAGTGGTACAGCAGGTTTCTAACCATCTCCTCTTGGATTATGGGAGCTTCATTCTGCTCACCATTCCTATCTTCCACCTCAGAGGGTGAGATATCCAATGAACAACTGGTCTTACTACTAAAGACTGAGGCAAAGAATGTATTGAGTATCTCAGCCTTTTCCTCATCCTTCACCACTCTATTCCCCTTACATACAGAGATTCTCCTTTGGCCTCCTTTTGTTGCTAAAATATTTATAGAATAGTTTCTTGGTGTCCTTAACAGCTGAAGCCAGATTAATTTCCAGTTGGACTTTGGCCCTTCTAATTTTCTCCCTGTGTAGCCTCATAATAACTTCGTAGTCTCCTGAGTGCCCTTCCCCTTCTTTGCAAGACCATAAAACTCAATATTTTTTTTTCTCTTTGTGGTAGGTGAAATTGTACCTCAGTTATATCCATTCAAGCCCTGATAGCTGAGAGATGAATTTGTTTCTGTATCTGTATCTGTGCCTTCCTTCAAAGGACATCAGCACTGTGAGAAAGTTAGTCTTTTAAGGATGCCAAAATTTTCTACTCTGGGAACGAATGTTTCCACACAGGAGCAGATAAAAATGAAAACAACTTAAAAAAATTCAATTAGATTAATAGAGACAAGTGACTGCTCACCCAGCCAGCCCTGTGCAACAATTTATTCCTAGGATGGTGCGAGAGACTCAAGCCAGCGGTCAGCAAACTGACAAATCTGTCAGCTTTGCTGGGTGGCTGTCAGTCAAACCAGGTGCCTGCTGTGTGTTGTGGCGCTCCTTGTATTAACACCCTGCTGAGATAATTCTTTTTTATCCCTTTTTTTTTTTTTTGCTACCAAGAGGGTCTGCCACCACACTGCTGTTTTTCATCTTGTTAATTGAGTCATTTATTTCGTTAAAAGGTGAAACTTTATCAAGGTTTATGTGCCAAATGTGAGAAGGCATATTTAATGATACATCAAATGTTAGAAGCATGCAGGTGCCTCTGTATATGCTCTTTAAAATGCTGAAAGGCAAGGTAGTTCTTGTAAATTAAAATCACCTGATATTAACTAAAAATAGTCATTTTGTTTCCAGGCAACAATGCAAATACACTGTATATATGTGTATGTGTTTGTTACTAAATATATAAAGCACATGGATATTTATATTTAATTTTCAATCAGCAGATTCATCCATATTCCAAAGTAGATAACTAGAGGGATAAAGAATACAAGAGCAGAATTCAAAATCATGTTAAAAAAGTCAAGAATTTCTAGGGTGGCTGCTAAATATAATGTTTGAAAAAACTTTTAATCTTCTCCAAGGAAGATTTCACTGTCGTTGATTATCACCACTCTTCCCAGCATATTTTTTTCATTTTCTAGGTATTTCTCAGACAGCTAATTTCCAACCCCTGCCCCCGCCTTTTTTTTATTCCCCCCTCCCCCCTTGTTAGGAAGGACATTTAACTGGTTAACTAGAGTGTGGGTAAGCATTCAATGAAATTGATGAGAATCCACCTCCATCAACGGCAGTTGACTCATACCTCCATGTCTGCTTTTCAAAGGGGATGAGTCTGAAGTCTTCAAAGAAACCTAAGCTCTACTGAGAGTGAACAGGATTTGGGCCCCTGTCTTCCTTAGATCTCAATAAATCAGTGTGGTTTCATCACCAGGAAGGTAGATTTTGCCAGATCAAACCCATCCTCCCAGATGCAAAAAGACAGAAAGTGTCCAGGAAAGGAAACAAGGCTGGTTGGGGCAACTACCAAATTTCTATGTAGCAATCAGATTGGTAGTTGATGCTACTGAAAACTATGTTCTGTCTGCTTCTTAATGACTTCTACCTCTTAGCAGAACTAGAAGAGATTGACAACACCGGTAGTCTGTGTTGATTCAGTAGCATTTTACTAAACAATCCCACTAGCAAGCAAGAATTGCAGAAAGTGTCTTTGTCGATTGGACATCTTTCTTCTGGAATCCACTGCTGAGTGCTGCCTTCCCCTTTGGGGTTAGCTACCCCTCCCCCAGTTCCTGTTGCCCTTGTGACTGCTGAGCTCTCATCAGTTTAGGAGGACTAATACCATCTGTGTCTGAAAGACATACTCCTACATGGTTTATTTACTCAGCAGCTACCAGTTTTGCCCTGCCTTCCAAGTCTGGGAGTAGGTGAGTAGATCTGAGATGTGGCCACTTAGATCAGGCTGGTGTTTCTGAACTCATTGTGTGGGTAGGTTGTGTAAGTAAGAGGTACCTCACTTTGATTTCAGCATTAGTCACTGTGTTCAAAAATGTTCTAATCCAGGTGAGTAGTTCTCATTCATGCTGCAGAATTAATTTGAAAAATGAACCAGAACACTTTCCACATCTCTCATCTAACAACCTTGTTCTTTCCTCACCTCATCCCACAGATACCAGGAAGTTTATGATCATTTAGATAAACCTTCGGTTTTGTTGCAATACACATCAAGCATATTCACTGTGAAAAAGTGCTGTGTTATCTACTTATGTTTCTCCAAAATAGTTGAACCAGAGTTCAGCTTTTGAATGGCAACTTCTTTCTCAATAAACCCACTCCTGTGTGAGTGTACAGTCCTAGCTTCAGAGTGAGTGACAAAACTAAATGTTCACTTTTTTTTTTAGACCCAAACAAGCTCCAGGCAAATAAACCAAAATCTAGGAAAGGATGTTACAGCACCAGGATTTCTAAGAAGTGATAATTTTAAGGACAGTCAATCAATCAGTGACTTTGTTGACCTGTTTCCTACTTCGAGCAGGAAAGTTTCAAATGCTGGGCCAGGGTCATCTTAATTTCAGCAAGCCATACAATTTTTTTCCTATGACTGATACAGTAACAACTCTGGTGCACTGAGATCACCAGTCCACCTCCTGGAGAATGTATGTCTCAAGCCATGCTTATTTTCCCTCATGTGAATATACTGCCATCACATGTCAATGTGGAAAGAGAGGGACTTCGGGTTACACTTACTGCCCCAATGTTCATTTCTTGTTTCCTCCTTGGTGGAAGTATTTATGGTTGGGCTGTGCTGTTGAAGATGGCTCTTGTTTCACAGTTTTGAACAATTTGTAGCACCCAAATGTGGATAAAGTTCAGATGAACAATACCACTGAGGTTTGCCAAGTCAGAAATCTTTTAAACTGTCTGTCATTTAAATAAAAATAGTACAGCCTCACACAAAGGGGACAAAATAACATTTCTATTGCCTCACAATGATCAGAATAATTTTTCTGTTTGTCTGGCTATACTACTGGAATACTTTTGTCTTCTTACCATGGTTGTTCATGTAGCATCTGAAAGACAACTGTAGGTCAGATTGTGCTGTAGGAACAGAGAACAAAATGGTTATCTTAGCCTCCAAAAAGCTGCAATCTAAAAACAAGACAAGCCATAGCAACAGTAGGAATGATCATGCTAGTTTGTTAGACTAAGTTCATCTACCTTCATGTGCTTTGTTAAAGTGATTGTAGAGGATGTTTAGGGGAAATACAAAAGAGACAAAGGAAGCACAAAGTGGAGGGTAAAGAAAATAGCTTGATGAGATTGGGAAATATAATGAGACAATTATAGAATCACGGAATGGTAGGGGTTGGAAGAGACCTCTGGGAAAGCATCTAGTCCAACCCCTGTGCTAAAGCAGGAATGCCTAGATCAGGGTATAGTACTGAGATATTAGATAGGTAGGATTGAATTCTATTTTACATCTGAAGAAGCCAAATCACAAAAAAAAGAAGTGTGCATAAAAACAGTAACAAGTGCTGTTTCTCATTCTCACAAGCCCAGGCTCTCCATAATTTTCTCTAGTTACCAGTAACCTGTGCCTATACACACACACACACACACATATATATATATGTAAAGAAACATACAACAAACCCACCCCCTTTCTTGTGCTAGCACTCTTCAGATAGTTTTCCCTATGCAGTCCCACTGCCCTTTTCTGTTATCCCCTTACATGCATGATGTGGGAGTCTGTTTCTCCCCCCACCATCACTCTTTCCACTAGTCAACCTGTGCCCTCCAGAAAAGCCTGGGGATTTAAAAAAGAAGCATTAGTCAAACAGAGATTACTGGACAAAGCAGAAGTATGAAGAGCTAAATGGATCTTGCAATATGTAATCTAACAGTCATTGAAAACAAGCTCTGAACATCTCTAAAACCTGGTGTTTTTTTCTTTCTGTGCAGAGCAGAAGCTGCTACCCAAGGGCTCATGCTCTATCATGTAAGTTCCCAAATATTAGAGATGTTTGGGAAATTTGTTTCTGTTCTGCAACAACTTATAATATATATTGATAAAAAGATACTGGTTTTGCTTTTCTGAAATTATTCACCACTGATATTTTCCCACTGCCTCAATTCAGAAATTCAGTCTTGGTTTCTTGTAGTTGAAAAGCAGTCGCAAATGAAAGCAAAGTGTCACTTTCTTCCCCTCAGAAGTTGTTTCTTATAGTCATTGGCTGACAAATTAAAGACCATGCTAGAAGTAAGCGCTGGAAGCTTCCCCCTGCCCCCTTATATGCTCTGTCAACATCTTAAAAACACACTATTAAGAAAGTGTGTTCAGCTGGGAAACCTATTTTCAAAATAGAAATCCTTTGTCTTATTTATGGTGTTAATCAATTTTCAAATTAATATGATAAGGAAAGCTGGATTCAAACTTATAGTTCATTAAGGAGTGACCAGCAGGGATAGTGCTGATTTATACTCTAGAACCTTTCCCCCAAACTTTTGCCTCTGATTAATACCCTGTTAAGGTTAGGTCGATTACTTTTCTTCCATCCTGTCTGTATCAAGCTTACCACAGCTTACACTCTGTAATAAGATAAAACCAGCTTAGGTAAGTAAATCCATAATCTGACAAAAAGCTGGGCCTGCAGGCCTTTTTCTTAGATTTGGGTCATGATCATGGTCGCACTTACTACTGGCCCATCAGGCAAAAGCTAATGATTGTAAAATTGCCATTAGTTACCAGGGTGGCCTTGGGCCATAAGATCTCAGCTAATTTTGAACTCTGCTGATAGATTCCTGGGCTTTGTGTCTGAAGATCAGCAGTTAGCTTACTGTTAAAGGCAAACTTCACACTAAAGCCACTGACAGAGTAATATTAAATTATGCTTGTCATCCAATATGTAAAGCTTGGGTGATAATGAAGCATAAAGCTCAAAGGGAAACACTTGCTTTAAGAAAGTGAAAAAGAGCTTGTCCATTATAGCTGCATCAAATGCCATATTGGCTAGTTATGAAGAAATGCACTTGATATCCACTGTGGAGTTTTTAAACATGCTTTCTATTTTTTGGCCCTAGAAACAGAATGACATACAGCAGGAAAAAAAACACCTGTTACCCTGAATCTAATTTCTCTGTTTTGTGAGAACAGAAAAAATGAGAGCAATGCCAGTACCTTCCCACAGTCAGAAAACAAATTTTACAAAGATTCAGGGATGTTACCACTGCAGATTTTAATTTTACTTTACTTCACTTCAGCTGTGTGTGTGATCTCCCTAGCTCTTATTTCCCTCATCATTATGAAATTCCATGGTCTCCTTCAGAAAATCCCCATTTGTACATGCTTTCAGAAGTAGAAATGCTCCTCCAGGCTAGTCTTCATTGCTCAGTGCCATGTTATGCAGAAAGACTCAGCTAATTTAAAATGAGTTAACTGGGTTAACCTCTGTGACCACAGCACCACTATGGCGAAATTACAACCAGTAGCAAAGACTTGCTGCAAGAGTGTCACACATCTGTAATAGCTGTCATCTCCTTCTGTAGGTCTTGGAAGGAAATTTGGTGTCGCAGACACCACATTAATATAACTGTGGGTAAATTGATGATCACTTTTCTTAAGTAACAAGTTTCATTGTGTTTCCTCCCCTAATTGCTCCTTCTCCTCTTAATTATTTTCCCTTTCTCTGTATTACAGTAATTCTTTAACATCACAGTAAGCATTCAAGGGCCCAAAAAGCTGTATAAAAAGGCAATTGAATAATTAAACAGGTCTTACCCCAAAGGACCAAATGGAAGAGAAGTGCCCTCAGACAAAACTCTTGGGTTTTTTTTGCATCATGCCTTATTTCCTCACCTATAAGAAGGAAGCACATAATATGTTCTGGTCAGTCAGGACCCGGGTTCATCACTCTTCATGATTATTTGCAAAATCCATTGATCGATACATTCCTCCTACTGAACACAGGCATTTGGCAAGGAATGAGTTATTGATCCTCTAGCATGGTTGATTAGCACCTTAACCAAAACTCTCTGTCAGACAGGAAATGTTAAAGCAATATTTTTCAGTGAGATGTCAAGATGGTTTCTACTCCAGTTTTCTGAACCAATAAAGTAGAAGTACAAAGGTGTTAAGTATGCATCTTCTTATTATTTGTTCCTTTAGTTATTTTTTTATGCAATGCTCCCAGGTACTGCATTTTTGCTGGAAAAAATCACAACAAATTTAAAAAATGTTTCACATAGCAAAGGCTTATTCCTGCATGCCACACCTTTTCCTTTATTTCTCTCCATAGTCTTTAGCTGAAGAAAGAAAAACAGAAAAAAGTCATAAGGAAAGTGTCAAGGGAAGGACAAACTAATGAAAATATCTGTTTGTTTGTTTGTTTTATTTAAATATTCCTTCCATTTTTTTTTTTAATATAAAGAAGAAATAGAAAGTCTTCTCTCTTTATTATTATTTCCAAAGGACATTTTAATTTTAATAAGTTTCTGACAATATATTTATAACCCATTATTTGCATGTAGAATTTAATCCAGACATATTTTATTCTGATCATCATTTCAATTTTTAGTGTAAAAACACATTTTTGCTTGGGAATAAGTATTGAGCTGTGTAATGTCAGTGTTTCCAGAAAGCCACTTTTAAAAATGTTGAGGCAGAATACTAAACATTCCTGATATTAGCAGAATCCTTTCTTATTCCACTAATGCTGGTGTAGCGTCACATTCTTTAAAATGATATTGTAACTGCATCCAACACATCACAGCTTCTTCATTTGCCTATACTGCAACAGCGTTAAATTGCTCAAGATAGAAATGGACAAAATTTTCTACCACTGCTCTCTGCCTTATGTGGGCAGGGAGTGCATGGAACTTGATTGAAAGTGGTATGACAGCTTAATGCCTCATGGTGTTTATCTAAAATGGAATGAAGGGGTGAGAACCTGAACTGTTTAGTGATGCCTACACTTTCTTCTGCCTACATCCATAACATTACTTTCATTGTATTCCCTGCACTGACAGGCACAGGTAAAAGAATCACAACTTCACATCTCTCTGTGAGCACAAGTGCAACAGCAGTTCTGTTCTTCTCACATGTACAGCTAACATTATCTGATTAAATGTGTTATTTTAAAGGAATTTAAGCAGTTTCTGAGTGCTCCACAGATATATCATGAACACCATGTCAGACATTGCCTTATTTGATTTATTGGTCTTTTATGTGCTAACTTTGATCCTGTTTTTAAAACAATGCATCTTCACAGTTAGCAAATGATAGATTAGATAAAACACAGTGACACTAAAATATTAGGTTCATAATAATGACAGTCATCATTTTGTCTGTGGATCTACAGTTATTCCTTATGGTTGGTTCTACACAAAAATGCATTTTTCCAAAAAGTTCAGAATTTCTGCAATATTTGAATGAATTTTGCATCTTGGAATTCTGTTCTTTAAGGCAGTTCATACTGAACTCTATGTGAATTGTCAGTATAACCATGTGAGCCATTCAAAGAGAGAAAGAAACAGAGATGAAGTTTAAGTATTATGGGTCTCAGATTAAAGGTTAGCATTTTGTATTTAATGTCACCTGTCTGTGTACCTGCATAATGTGTGCACACACACAAAGTCTATATATTAAATACAGATAGACAGGGAAGGAGAAATAGATATGGTAAAAATACTGCATATCTTTGTTTAGAAAATACTCTCATTTAGTAGTTGCACCTTAACCATGCACCTTTACTATGCAAGCTGCAGGGGAAAGTAATTAAATTTAATAGCTGCTGCCCTCGTTTTGAAGTCACCCTCAATATAAAGCTGCACAGGGAAGTAATTAAATTTAATAGAAGCTGCGGATTCTAAACAAAGATATACGGTATAAAGTCCATACAGTTCTTGGAAAGTTAATTTCCAGCAGTAGCAGACCCATCACTTGAAATATTCATGGTTTTATAATTGTTTGAATCAAATCTCCAGCTACAAAGGAACTTTCTCTGTATCTGAAATGATGGAATGATGAAGTATCTGCGCATGTACTTGGATACCACCATAACAGGAATAACAACAAGAACAATCATAAAAGAATGAAGAACAAAATAAGATTATAAAAGAAGCCCCCCAAAAGTCACACATTAAATATTCCACTCTCATTTTCATCAATCACTGAAGCAATACCCCCTAGATCAGTGTATTAACTTGTTTATCTTTTACAATGAGGAAAAACTTCATAGCTTCATCATTCATTCCAGAGTGAGGGGAGAAAAAACAAAAGGCAGCCACCAAAATTTGCATGGTGCTCAATTATACATTAGTGAACATCACTTGGCAATCTGTTCATATCAATTTAATTGGATTTTAATACTGCCTCTGATCTTGTTTTCTAATTAACAGCAGTGCCTGGCAATAAAGCAGAACCATGCACCCAGCAACACCTTTGATCTCAACCATATGGAGCTCCTCCGTGCTCCTGAAAAAAAATTTTTTTCCCCTTGCCTCCAATGCAGGACAAGAGATACTGGGGCCCCCAGATGGCCAAATTCCACTCATCACTACAACTTTATTGATTATTTTCTTTCCTGATTGATCTTGATTGAAAATAAATAAAGCATGCTCTTGAAACTGGATATAAACTGGTGCCACAAGCTTGTGGTCTTATTGATGGTTTTCTCTGCTCGTGCTTTAGATGACAAGTACTTAAGTAAATATTGACTCAATAGTCTGTACTTACAAGTATAACTTTATGACAAAGGCCTTTTGTTTTGAATGTAGTTACTGTCCTACCACTGCCACATTTTAAACTGGGATTGAGTGAAGGTAACTGTACATTCTTTATCTGTCAGATGTTATCATCATAGACAAACTATTTAGGCATGATTTGAGTTCAGCAGTTTGATTTATGTCTGCTTTTTGATTATTTGCTCTTGACAATTGGTTCTTTTATTTATTTTTTTTCTTTTTTTGGACTCCTAGGTAAAAAGCAAAAAGCATGCCTAACAGTGCTCTGATCTTTGTTTTCTGCACAAGTTTGGCTTCAAGTACAGTATGCTCAGAGTGAATGCTGGCATGACACATTTAATATGTTATCCATCCAGAGCAATATTTCTCTGAGATAGAAGGAAGTGACTTAGTAGATTTCCTCCTTGGGTTTGAAAAGAGATATAAAAAATGTTCCAGAATGTTTGTTTATGAAGGGGATTTTTATACAAACATTTCAAATGTTATTATAAAAGACAAACAAACAAAACTTTTGGCTTTGCTGGTGGATAAGCAACTAGAGGGAAAACTGGAAAAATATTGCTGTCTTCTTGTAACTTAAATATTACATAATGATAGCACAAAGAAAAAAGATATTACTGTCTTTTGGATAAATAAAGAGAAATCTTGCTTCTCTTCCTTCCCTTTTCACTTTTTATTCTGAACTTACCTTCTTATCTTGTGCTTTGAGTTGGATATAACCCATAAGCAAGGTCAGGTCACTTTTCTCTTAAAGAAAAGATTTCCAGTAGCACATCTCAATATGCAGCTGCAGAAGCAGGTGCTGTTGACTTTTCAGGTGACATCTTTCCCTTTGTGTTAACGCTAACCCCCCTATAGTGTTAAGGACATTGGCCCCAGGGAAGTTGTTTTTCATCTGAGACGCAAACCAACAGGCCCACTACTTGTGTTCATTGCAGAACTAGCAGATCTATTCAACCTAGGTCATAAACCATGTGCTGTTTAAACTGTTTGTGTGGATTATACAGTGCCATCTCCTTTGGTTTCAGCTAGATGCATTTGCTTGCATGGCTCTGAGCTCCCCATGCAATATTGTTTGTGTGGTAATAACCCATTACTATGTACTGACACCTGCCAGTGACACTGCACTATATGATGCTGCTTCTTTCCCTGATTTGAGATCCTAAACTGAAAATGCTCAGATGCAGAAAGTATATTAATTTCTTGATTTTATTGAAGCAGTTTATCTTTCCTATCTAACTTGAAACCCAATCTCCTTAAATATCTTTACTTTTAAACTTCAACAATTTCATTGTATAAACTTGATCAGGAAGTGTGTGATTCCACTTTTGTGAACACATGCTGACACGTACCAGAGCAAGGCCAGAGCCAACAAAACACCAAATGAAGTAGATTGATAGTTGGGAGGCAAGCAATGAATCCATGAAGATACCAGGTTCCCTTCTCTACAACTCCATAACTCAATTCTTTCTTGTTTTGTATTTGAGAGCTTCAGAGGGGAGAAACAAGCCTGTCTACTCTGGGCATAACCTTCCTTTATCACACAAATAAAAAGTAATTTGATATCCATGTTCCAGGGAAATGTTGGAAAGATTCTCCAGCCTGATTGTGGTGAGCAGATCTTCAGGCAGTTAAGAAGGGCTCTGCAGGTCAAAGAATCTGCCTTACTGGATTGATTGTAGAAACAGGGTTTTTGTGCTTGTATCAAGCATGAATTTAATGTAGATTTACCTTATTCTTCATTTGCATTTCAGAATTTCAAGCTTCAGTCTTGTATTTTATCATGTAAGGTGAAAAATAAAGCACCAAAGGAAATAAATGACTCAAAAGAAGATAGAAGTTGCATTTTTATTCTGCTTTCAATTCTCTGTTAAATAAACAAACACAGTACTAGTTTCTATGGAGTGCAGTGACATACACTGCATGAGGGAGCAGAGCTGATAAATGTGAGGGTTTCCTGTTGCACCCTGCAAGTAAATGGCTGCTGATTGGATGTGTTGCACCGAGATTACTGCTGCGGTCTTTTTAAGCACTAGGTTTCATAGAAGTTGTCAACATTAGTATGCTGAGACACCATTTTGATCCTTGTTGCTGATTTCCGTACTCTGATGACATGATAGCTGCTGTCTTATTTGCTTCCTGGACTGCCTGTCCCAGTTGGGATGAAAATTTGTTGCATTTTCTGGTCATTGTAGTTCTCCCCTGCCCCCTTTTCAATTATTAGGTTGTATCTTTTCACTATTGTATGTTTTTTGGACTAACCACCCTACTCCTTTCATTTGCTCTTCAGGAGTTAGAAATGGGTTCAGGTGCATGACGTCACATACTTCAGTTTAACTAAAGGCTTGTTTGCTAATCCTTTAAAATATTAAGGATACAGTCCTTGTTCACAGAAAACAGTTCAAGGCACTGATCAACTCCACTCCACTACTATGAAGGTGTTTAAAAATGAGGTGAGGGTAAATTTGTGATCATTATTCAAAATGTTTGGCTAAGGGTTTGAAATGTGCACATAAGGGTATAATGGCTCCTGTCTCCAGCATGAAGAGTTGCTCTGACTACAGAAGTATAGAAGATGCTGCTCAGTGAGAATAGATGGACACATATGTCATACAGAAACCTCTTTCCCCCTCTTCACATTTTCTTTGTAAAAGAAAAAATAGAAGCAGGCATGTATGCAAATGATTCCTCTTAAAGATGAGCTGTGGGAAATGTGAATTCCTAGGCATAAGGGGGGGCCTAAAGATGGTTTGAGGCTGCAAGTACCAGCACTGCACCCTGATGCTGGGTTTGTGAGAAGGATGCTCACATGAGGAGGACTTCTATTACCTAGAAATGCTCAAGGGATGAGCAAGAAAAGCAATACGATTTCTCAATGCGTGTGGGCTATATTCACAACTTGAGTGTAAGTAGGGTACTGGTTAGTTGTACACTCCTGGGTTTAGGAAGATATTGTCTCCAAATTGTTGAAGTGACACTTTCACTATGGCTTATTATTCAGGTTTCCAAAGCTGACTCTTCTTAAGTTCATGTGTATGTACATTCCAAATCACACTTGTTTGGAAATGTTTATTGCTGAGTACAGAGAATAAATAATTTAATTTCTCTGTGTCTCTAGATCTGTGTTCTTACATGTATCAGAAACATTTTAAAAGGATCACTAGAAAATGAACATAAGCTTTTTTTTCTTATAAAAATAGGACTTGTTAGGATTAGAATGGTTGCATTGGATATTGGAGGTTAGTCAGCTACCTTATTGACTTAAAACTTTTAGTGATGTTGCTGCTTATTGTGTTTGATAGCAGACACACCTCCACTAACACATGCTTTGTCATATAGGATAGCAAAGGTGAGCTGCATAGCTGAGTCTCCCAAGCAATACAATTTCAGTCTTTTCCTATTCTCAAAACATACGTATACTTGTTAGTTGTGTTCAGGTCAAAATTATGAATTTGCACAGTAACTGCTGCTGACCACTAATGTTTGATATGTTTCTTTTTGGTTCTTTCAATTTTTAAATACAATTTCCTACATTTGTTCTGAACAAATGATTCTTACAGCATGTAGGGTTTTGTGATGTTTCATTATGTTATACGCATTTTATTTGGTCCTTTTCCTTTTGTCTGGGGTATCATTTGCTCATTATTATTTCACACATTCATCTAATTTACTCTCTTGTTCGGGGGAAAAAACTACTGAATGACAGGTGGTTTCTTCCCTGAAGTATTTTTCCCCCTCTTGAATTTAAGCATTTAAAGGTTTCCCCAGCAGTGAAAGTTAAACATACATGCCGATGATGACATGGTATCCTGTGAATATATCATTGTGAAATAGGTTATGTTCCCCTTCAAGGACCTGTCATCACACTAATGCCACTCATAAAGAACAGCAGCTCTAGCAGCTGGCATTAAGCACATGTGTTACTCCCTGCATTAGTGCCTTTTTCACTAATCTAGGCTATGGCTCATGGATAGTACTGAGTTTTCAAAGTCCTCTTCTTGCCTATTGATAGGAAAGGTACACTCTTGCTGTAATTTATCAGCATCTTCAGAAGCATACTGCCCCACCTCATCACCTTTAAACTTACTAAGTAAGGTGACTGAGAAGGCTATGTACAAGAAAGAATTGTTAAATGTTGATTCTGCTGCCTGGTTATCTGCATGGTGAGCTACAAACTTATCTGATAAAAAGGTATCAAGAATTAGGGCTGGGCTGACCACTAAATGACTGACAAAGAAAAGTAAATAAAGGAGAGAGAATTATGGATTGGAAAACAAAACTAAAACTACTTTAATAAAAATAATAACAACAAAATGAAATAAATATTAACATATACAACACCAATATTGAACTCAACACCCCGGATGGCAATTATGTCACTATCCCCACAGATGCTATGGCAGAAGTCCCAAACTAGATTCAGTGTCAGATGAGAGTCAGATTCAGTAGCTGGGTTCTGAAACTGGATTCAGGAACACATGAATCAGGATCAAAGGCAGAATGGCTGGAGTCCTCCTCAGATTCTGGACATTGAAGAACTTTACCCTCAGCTTTACACTGAATATGATGTACATGGAAAATAATATCTTGTTGGTCAATTTAGGGTCACCTGAAGTGTCCTCTGCACCCCCAGCATAGTACACAAGTTTTAGGAGTGACCTTGGCCTGCATAGCCATCCTTAGTACTAACTAGAAACACAGAGTGCTATCATTGCCATCGCTGCTAGAGACAGGCACTGTTAACATGCTGTTAATTTCAGCAGGTGCAGTAACAGAAAAGACTACGCTGAAAAGTAAAATCACTGAACTGAATTAGTTCTGCTCTAACTCAAACCAAGATAAAAGATATCTCTGTCAATGACAGACAGACCAAATTATTGCAATGGCTTTGAGACTGTCCTCAGCATCTTACAGCCCTGAAATCTGCTTGCCCATTCTCAGACTTTCAGGATCCTCGAGGTCCTTTCCAACCTAAGTTATACTGTGGTACTGTGATACTGTGATATCTATCATTCATGGTGAAGAACTCTTCTCTCCCCTTCCTGCTATTGTCTTCAGCCTGTGATCAACAGGGTTTCTGGGCCTGCCAGGTTCCCACAAGCTTTTGCAATTTAAACTTACATGTCTTTGTCAGAATAATATCTTCACAAGCCAGTAAACACATCTTTGGTGAATATGTGCTGAGTTTTGTCTCTCTTCCAGCCACTGTGTGCCTGCTTTGATATTTCAGAGGTGTTTTCATTCTTACTTCACTGAAGGAAACTACAACCTGGATGGGACTCAGAGTTTGAAAGTAACATTATCTTCAAGATTTGAGCTAGACTTGTTTAGCTAGAGCAGAAAATAATGCTGAGCTCAAAGTAGGTCTAGGATGACATTGACAGCTTTTGAGAGATGGCTGAGAAGGCTCTTTGCATGGCAAACAGGGAATGAACCACTTCCATCTGCTGGTGTCATCTTTACAGGGCATGATGCTACTAGCCAGACTTTGTAATGCAGGTGTGTAGGATGACGCACATACCCTGGAGACATGTAGACCTCTAGAAGTAGTTTTTTTTGCATTCGTTTGGCTTCATCTTATGATTTATTATAGTTCTTTTATTTAGCTATGGTGTCCTTTGCCAGTAGCAAAGAATCATCAATCTGCAACATTTCCTCCTTCCAGTCAGAAAACATACAGCTGAGCATACAGGGCTTCTCCAAACTTACATAATTTGTTATTTTGTGCTGCTTCTTTTACTTTCCTTTCATACTCAAGGAAAACAAAAGACTCCACCTGTGCCAGTGAACCCCTTGGAATTTCAGGTGTTTCCTTAGGGGAAGTATTTTCCAGCTTAATGCAGGAAAAGCCAGGACACTTTCTTGACTCTCCCTAATTTATTTCCCGCCTCCCCCCCCCCCCCCCCCGCCCAGACTAGACATGCTCTTCTGCAGGTAGAGATGCCTTAGTATCCTGAATTGTCTTTCCTAAAAGGATAACACATTCCTTCACTATCAGCTGTTGGGTGTAAGAAATGACTCAGATAGAAGAGAACAGAATTTTACCTTTCCCCTATACATCTTGACTGAATTTGTCCTGTTACTTCCCTACTGGCACCTTTTTTCTTCCTGACAGAGCAAGTCATCCATGTTCCTTTAGGCTGAGCAGGAAAAAGCAGCTTTTGTCGTTGTCATACCAATGTGACTCCAGAAAGGGAGTATCTAGAATGTATCTATTACATCTGTTATATGTTTTGCTTATGTAGCTTATATTATCATATTTCTATACTTAACAGTCAAGCTTACCAACAGTTTTTCATATTCTCAGCATAGGCCACTACTGGACTAACACTGTGAGTTGATGGGTTAAAATTTGAGTCTTGTTTATACAGTGAAATGGAAGCCACTCTGCCTGTATAATTTCTCTATGTTTTCCCCGTTTTATAAAGACTAAAGGCAATGTGAGTATCTCTTAAAATTAAAATATGGTTAATTGGACAACTCTGCTGTCAAATGAAACCTGGGTCAAAATCTTGTCTGAGTGCTCAGATGTGTGTTGTTGTAAGGTGGGATACAAAATCTATGTGCTAAAATGATATTTCTAAGGGGAGTGAAAGTTTTTTTTAAAATTGGGTTACATTTGTAACACAGTAGCTGTGATTATGCTGTAATTAGAAGCAAATTACATTGCCTTTATAATTCTGGTTACTCATAATTAACATTAATGCATATGAGGAAGAAAACTACATATCTGAATTGCTTATTAGTACCCTGTTAGGACTGGAGCCTATAAACATATATGAAAATTTACTTACCAAATATTTTCATTGGCTGTCACTGGATGACTCATGTGACTAAAGCTATGAATGGGTGTTTGTAGGCAGCAGCCTTTTGATTCTAACTGAAATTAACATGAAGTTAACTTCACTAACGACTTTGCATTTACCTGCAGCAATTACCTTGAAGTTACACTTTGATTTTATTATTTTTAATTTTAATTTTTTTTTATTTGGTGGTAGTCATGTGAAGAATTGCTTCTGCTACAGAGTTAGTGATCTTGCTATATGGAAAAGAAAAAAACAGGACACAAGTGCAGTGGAATCTCAGCCAGTTTAAACTGTGCCATAGAAAGAAGCAGACATTTCTTTGGATACACTTGTTTGTAACAGAAATTTGGCCCTGGACTTCATAGTTCTGAAAAATAACCATTTTTAAGGTAGCTACTAGCAATAGCAAGAGCTGGGAGTTCTCTACAGAAGGCAAGATGAAGCATTTTCAGCCTTTCTCTAAGAAGTGGTTGGTAGCAGGACCCATTTCTATCTTAACATTCCTAAATGGAATGTAAGTAGATGAGCATGTTTGTAAAAAGATTCCTGGCACAGATATCTGGAGCCTTTAAAGAGCTCAGAAGGGAGAAGAAATACTGTTCTTTGAAAATAAGGCATTTCCCCCCTTCCCTTTAAAATATTAACTACTCTTGTACAGAGAAAGGAGGGGACTTAATCTTGCAAGACGCATGAGGACAGAGGAATTCTGCATATAATGATGCATCTATTGTCTGCATTCCAAAAATTCATGTCCAAATGCCATCTGTTTCCAACCTTTCTGATCATCTCCAGTATATGTGATAGCCTTATAGTGAATGAGTATCAGAACTAGGTTTCTATAGATAAGATACACGATAGACTGCAGCGCTTCTGAAAGTCTACCATGTCAATGACCATTGAACTATGGAGAATTTACATGACCAGCCATTATAATCGATTCAATCTGTGTTTTAGATAGACCCCACATACATATCAATAAGACAAATGGAAATGGCTGTACTGTACAGGCCAATAAGTTCTGCTTCAAGAAGGTCATAAATACTTATTGACGCGTAGACAGCTCAAAATTAGTCTTGATTTAATGAAGTAGAAAAGTGATTTTGAAGACTGTTAAAAAAATATTGTATTCTGTTAATTACAGATGCCATTAGGTTACTTAAAGTTATTCTGCAGGCAGAAAAGTCTTCCTAATCTGTGAAATCCTGCCATGTATGTGGTCAGTACTGTCGTTAAGTATGGGGAATGCTCAGGCAGAAATGGAGCTAAAGGAAGCCTTCACTGTAATTTCTTCCCTGCAGCATGAAGATTTATCAGTTGTGGGTGTTTTTGTGTCTCAGTTTTCCCTGTGGAAAGGTCTTGAGAATGGAAGGCATGGGTAACACAAATGCACCATGAGAGACATTCCAGTGTACATAGCAAATAGAGTCACCCTGGGAGGATTCAGAGATTTGTGTCTTAGTAATCTGGGGAGAATTCCCTTTTTTTTTTCCCCCCCAAGAGATGTGTGTGCATTATGTACATTATGTGAATCATGTACATAGGTACAGCAGCCTTCCTTCCTGGGGGGTGGGGCTGGGCAGACAAATTGAGATTTTGGCACCAACTGTACACACTAAATCAGGTTGTAACAGATGTCATGAGCTCTCTGCTTTGTTAATGTTACATTTATCTCTTAGCATTTATCACCAATATGTTATGCTGCCAGAATATACTGATTATTGATATTGATTAGAATTAGTCTTATCTCTTATCACTGAAACAGAAACTTTCAGTGGCTATAGTGTGTTCAATAGGAGGTATTCAGTCACTTGCATCTAGGTATGGGTTAGCATTTCAGATGCCTTGAGCATTTAAGACATCTCTATGGGCCTAGCAGGACTTCCAGGAGAACTTTTCCTTCTGGAGTGGTAGCTGGAAGCCAGCATGAAAAAGCTGAGCCATCTTAACTGCAATTTAGGCAGTAGTCTTTGGCAAGTGAATCTCATCTTGCATTGCAGGTCCTCTTACTGCTGTGGCTCAGAGAGGGTGTCAGGAATCTGAAAAGTGGCTCTCAAAATATTTTCACAGTGAAGGAACAGCCGAGTACCTTTTCTTTCCAGTGGTTGCTTAGTCATTAGAGTCAGTGCTGTTCATTCCTCTGCACTGAAAGAGCCATGAAGCTTCCTGCAATAAAAGGTAGCAAATTGCTCTGTGACTATCACAAACATTTGTCTCTGCATGGAAAGGAGGGAGTTGGAGTCATGGGTTGCACTAAGACAAGTGAACCTAAAGGAAGGGTGAGGAACTCAACCTCACGAGGATTATTGTGCCATCATCATTTTTATAATTACAAAGGCAACAGCAAGTATAAGGAAGATGAGTCCAAATGACTATGATAGCATTTTGTCTCCATTACGCACAGAGCAAGACAGAAACAGTCCTAAAGTCTGAATTTTTATGACAGTTTTAATTTCTTAATGCAAGCCGTATTTTGTTTGCTGAAAGGAGCTCCTATATTTACATGTACAGTTAAAATTTTAAAAGTTTCTGTTTTTTAAAGAGTATTTATAGATTATATTTTTCCACCTCCAGTGAATAGATGGGGTACTTCACATTCCTTTCCTAAAACCAATGGGTTTTAGCACATGATTTTTCCTGCAAAGAGTTAATTGAAGCAAATAAAGTTCTTAAATTGTTAATAATCCTCCCAATTTGATCTTGTTCTTTTTCCCCCTCAAGCAGTAAGAGGATAAGTGCGAGTGATAGCCAGATTTATAAATTATTTCTTGTGAGCTGAATGCTTTAAAAGGGAATATAAAAATCTGCTATGTGTCAGGCAATCCATGGAGGCATTAGCAAGCGTGGCTGATTCTCAGTCCCCTGAAAGCAGGAGTGATAATTTGTAAATCTAGGAACTGTACGTGGAGAATGGTAATTTGTCATTAGTAAGATTAACACGATCAAGGGAATAGAATAGATTATTTACATATAAAATACAGCAGATCATTGATGCAGCAGTGATGAATAAATACATTTTGATAAAACTAAGTCAATATATTTGGGAATCAATACAAGAGTTTTAGCTGTCATATAACATTGCAGCTTATTTTTTATGTTGTATAAAATGCACTGTGTAGTTGAGAATGGTTATCTAGATTTATTTTCTATTTTTGGCTTGGGCTTCTTTATTTAATCTACCTGTAGAGCAATCCTTTTGAAACACTGTACATTTAGCCCCAAATTACTTCTCCTAGTTCCTTTGGAATGAAATACCACTTAAGATGTAGAATGTCTGAGCACTCATATACTATTTAAAGGGACATGACATTATTATTGCAGTTTCATATTCTAGTTAATTTTTTTTTTGTTCAGATAGCTTTGCCTTCTTGCAGAGAGAAACTATCACAAATAATTTAATACATTTTCATCATGTTTTCAATGCTGACTGAATTACAGTTGCTGACATGGTTCATTTACTTGCACAAACTGTTCTTGTGCTCACACTGTTGCTCAAAAATTCAACATTATCAGGTAAAAAAATTGCATGGAGATAGGAAGCCATTATCCTGACCACTAAGCAATGCAGTATGAAATCTCAATTGGCAAGTTGTTAACTCTGATTTTCAAATACACCATTTGCAATGACTTGTAACCACCTACAATAAGTGGTTTTAACTTTTTTTTTTTTTTAATTTTCTCAAAGCTTCAGCAAACTATGCTATCACAGTGTTAGAAGGATTCAAAGCAAATTACTTAAGGAATATTGCTCAAAGCAAGTGTTATGCAAGGCAGTAAGCGACTTTTGTGGGTGACTGAGCACTGAAGTAAAGCTATGAGGTTTGCTAATGCAGATACTGTTTATTTGCAGGAATATTGCTTTGCCACAGGTGTTCTTGACAAAACCAGTTCCTCGTCTTGTTGATGCGAATATGTGCAATGCTACATGTGTGCTGGCCCAGGGAGATCAGTGGGATTGCTCATGTGTGTAAAATTACTTGTGTGCCAGCATGTCCAAGGCTCAGGGCACTGGAGAGATTTAATCATTAAAAGGTGAAATAGAGGCATTTTTGTTATACTTTGTTATACTGTGAAAAATCACAAGTCAGTCTTAGTTACAGGATTTCTATTCTCACAGAACAGGATATCCAAGAAAACAAAACAAACTAGAAGACAACATTGTTTTGTAGCAATATGAGCTTTGAATGTTCTCTGCCGTAGGTTGCTCAGACTTCCATTGACATCATGAGTGGGTTGTGTTTAGGTGAATAATTCTTTTGGCAAGGGCAAACAAATGAATAAATGCTCAAGGGAGAGATAACCTAAAAGTGGATGAGGCCAGAAATCTAGGACTCAAGCATGTAAGATTACTATAAATTTACACACAACCATAATATTTCACTCAGTTACGTTTTTGCTTGTAACCAGAACAATAGATTCATTAATAATTTAACCTGCAATAAGCACCCATATGCTAAACAAACAGAAAGTTTAGAATGTCTCTTTTTGCACTAACCTATAGAAAAAAATGAAAGGAAATGGATGGATGAATGAATGGATGGATAGACTAGACTAGACTAGACTAGACTAGAATAGAACAGACCAGGTTGGAAAAGACCTTCAAGATCATCACATCCAACCTATCATCCAACCCACCTAATCAACTAAACCATGCAACCAAGCACCTTATCAAGTCTCCTCCTGAACACCTCCAATGATGGTGACTTCACCACCTCCCCAGCTGGACAGGAAGACATAAATAATATATAGTGTCTGAACAACCATCCCATAAAATCTATCTTGGTAGAGAAGATATGAAAGAAAAAGAGGTAATTTTCTATTACCAACTTTCAGCAGTGAAAGCTTGATCCTATGGGGATTTCTCCTACCTTGCTGCAAGATGCACCTTAAAGTCATAAGTGGTCAGATTGACAATTAACTCCAGAGAGATTGCAGGCACAACCTGAGCTTCAGATTTGTGATTTAAAATAATTGTGGATTACACAATGTAGGCTGCAATTTTCAGAGAAAATAAAAATATTGTGAAAGATATATACTTGGCATATGAGGTCTGTATATATTATGTTTGATGGTCAGAAATGCAAGAGCACTTATCACTGATGTCATAATTGGGGTCAGCCTGGGCTGCGGTGATCATGCACTGGTGGAGTTTGTAGACCTAAGGGATATGAGACAGGCAAGGAGCAGAATCAGAACTCTAAATTTTAGGAAGACAAACTTCCAGCTTCTTAGGGAGTTAGTCAGTAGGACCCCATGGGAAGAGATCCTCACAGACAGGAGAGCAGAGCAGAGTGGGCAGACCTTCAGGGACACTTTCCTTAGAGTGCAAGACCTCTTAATGCCCATGTTTAAGAAATGAGGCAAGGAAGGGAAGAGATTGGCATGGCTGAATACTGGTCATAACAGAGAGGAGGAGGGAACTGAACAGACAGTGGAAGCAGAGACTTGTAACCTGGGAGAAGTATAGAAACACTGCCCAGTTTTGTAGAGATGAGGTCAGGAAGGCTAAGGCACAGACAGCTCTGAACTTGGTAATGTTCAGAATAACAGAAGGTGTTCTATAGGTACATTAACCAGCAAAAAAAGGTTAAAGAAAGTGTACCCCCTCTGAGGAGTGAGAATGAAGAGCTGGTGTCAACAGATGAGAAGGCTGCTGAGGTACTTAGTAATACTTTTTCCCCCTCAGTCTTCACTGGCAGTCTTGCTCCATTCTTCTCTTGAGTCAGTGGACCACTAGGTGCAGACCAGTGGAATAAACTCCCTCCCACCTTAAGGCATTTGTCCAGGGACAGAATTTAGAAGTACTCTAACCCTGGATTGACCACATAATCAACATGGAAAATGAGATCACTCCATTAAAAATGTATAAAGGTTCATGCAGCAACTGTTTGCACAAATTGCATACCTAGTAGAGAGATCTAGTATTACTTGGATTAAACTTGGGCTTTAAGTGACTTTGAAATGCCCAAGCATGATTTTCACCCTGAAATGAACTTTGCATAAAACTAACAGGAAGTATTGTGATCTAACTTACAGAGATAAGGATCTGTGGTAACCCTTCAAGCTGAGTGTCTCAAATACTTCCACAAGCTGAAGCATTCCTTTTAATAGGATATTTATTGCATGTTAATTAAAGATTATTAAAGTAATATTTGGGGGGAAGTTTAATAACTGTACAAGAATGATGTGGATAAACACAAAGGATACCTATCTTCAACTTTCTTGTTAAACCAGTAAATATTGATGATAATTTAGTGCATTCTTTAGAGCTTCACTTTATCTTAATTGATTTTGCACAGTGGAGAAACCAAGGTCTTAAAACAGTGCAATTTTCACTTTAACCCTATGTCACTGCTCAAAATTTGGTCACAATGGATGACAACTGGCCATGCTCTCTTAATTGCAGTAAGAATTGCACCTTAACAATTAAAGGTAAGATAAAAGAGAAACATGTTCATTTCAAATATGACTTTTAGTCATTAAAACTCCAACTAAGAAAAGTGATGGTAGCAGCAGTGTTGTGAGTAGTTCTGGGCTGCTGTAGGCAATTGTTTTCATGAATCACTTCACAAAAGACAGTTTTAAAATATGTGACTTTTTATATAGTACTACAAAAGTCCTAGAAAAATTTTCTGAATTATATTGACAATAGTTTTGTAGCTTGATGCTTAAAATGTACACTGACACCTTTGATATTATTGGAGTGATGCTTTTTTTGCAGGCTTTTGGGAATTACCAGTTTAGCAAGAATTTTGGGGTTCAACTTGTATCTGAATAAAGAATGGAAAATTGTTTAAAATCTAGGAAATTGAGAACTATACTCCATTTCCTCTGCCTCTATTAGCTGTGATGGAAAGAAGGAGCAAGCCTCTGAGCACCAAGGTGCATACCCTGTAAATGAACTCTGTGCAAAGGTGCTGCACTAGTCTATCAGATCTTTTAGAAAACTCAGCCTCTAGTAAATCTTGTGGTAAAGACTGACTGTGGTGCTCTCTGTCCTTAGGAGCGGTAAATACTCTCTTTGCAGCAAGATGCATCCATGTCCTTCCCTTTGCTATGCTTCTAGGATTCCTGGCTTTCCTTGTAGGCATTGTGCTAGAACCCCATGGACTAGCCTTGCTGCACAATTATGGAAACACGTACTTCCGTGAGTCTGAAGAATCTGCAGGAAGTGAATTTGGCTCACAGAAGATCCTATGAAACTTTTCTTCAGAGGAAGAAAAGGCTTCAGAGGAAATCAAGACACTGTTGGACCTTCTGAGTTCCACCTGACTCATGTCAAATCCATGTAATACCCCAAATTTTATGTGATTTAGGGGGAAAAAAAACCCAACACCCAAACAAAAAACCCTCATAAATTTAATCAGAATGACTTGAAAGGCTGAACTTTAGTGAACTTCAGGACAAACTTGAGCTGAGCTGCAAGCTTCTGTGAAACCTGAAACCAAAAGATTTTTTCCTGGCTTCTTTTGAGGTTCATGAATTTTGAAAAGACCCATAGTATTGTCATTATTTACCATTTTATCATGAAACTTGCCCTAACTGGTGCTTTCTTTAAAGCCTCCATTCTTGAAATGAAGTGACTGTGTGAGAGTCTCGTCTTTCATTTAAAAGACAGCAGAAGTTTTCAGTCCCTTTGGTTGTAGTGAAAAGCTTGGACATATGCCTAAGTGCACCAACAGTTCAAAACCAAGGGTGACTCTAGAGACTCCAGTGTGCCCTTTATTATTTTAAACTCATAATTTTAGGGTCTTAGCTAACAGGTTTTGAGCATGAAATCTAGCCTACCATCTGTAATTCTACATTTTAGCTAGAGGAAATGGAAGGTTTTTTCTTTCTCTCTTATTGTTATGGTGCGTCAGAAGACAACTTCAAAGCAAAACACTAGATTTGGGTATTGACAAGCCTGGCTCCAGATCTGAAAGATGTGGCAATGTCTCTCTGCTGAAACTCTGCATCCCATTGTACCTGGGTTTTGTGTCACCAGAGAGACAAAATGCAGAGAAGTGTTAACGTCTTCTGACTCAGACCCATAATCAGTAACCTAATTCCTTACAACCCTCAAGTTTATTTTAATAGTGCTATTTTCCTTTGAAGGTTGTAGGTAATTCACTCCTCTTTAACAATGTACAGATGGTTTCTGGAAAACCCCTTTTGTTCCTTAACATACATAACACAAATAGGCTTACTTATTATGCCCATCTAGGGCACTGTGCTGTGCATTTCATTTATTGATTAACTGTGTCATTTTTTGGGCTTCTGCCCCCTTTGGAATTATTAATGACTTTTCTTGCTCATACTCAGAGAAAGTGTCTGTTTGATGCTAAAGTCAGGGCATTTCCTTCATATCAGGGTCTTGCAATTTTACATTAAATGCATTTAATGGACGACAAATCCACCTGAATGGACCACATATGTCTCCTGTACTTTGCTCAGAGACATTGTAACTGTGTTTGAAAATCCAGCCTCATGATAAATGTTTAGGTCAATAAAAATTATAGTCACCAATCCAGATCATTTTAGTATGCTACTAGCAGAAGAATATTGGTTGGGAATTTTAGTCTGTATTCCATGTTACTGAATTTGGGAGAACTGGTAATGCTAATGGTTGAGCATACATGCCCTTTCTGAGTCAAACTAGAAAAGCTATCAGCAGCTAATGACATAGTAACTTGAGGTTTTGGTGTACAATAGCAGTCCATTTTAGTTAGAAACTAAAGCTGTGATAGTGTTAGGAAACTTGTGATAACAAAGATAGCAATGTTATTGTTTCAGGAAGACTAGAAAACAGTGTTTGCTAAAGGCAATAGTGACCCTTCTTAATTTCATGTTGCATAAAAGTTTGTCTTTTCTGGAGGCTTACTTTAAGAACCTAATAAAGATAACTAAGATGAAGCTCAGATGTAAAAATACCAGGTGCGCTAGCCTTGTAGTAGTGCAGCTGTGGATTTAAATTGGTCTTGTAAACATACACTTTGGTAGCAGTCACACAAAACTGAGGCTTCACCCGGCAGCCAGTTTGTGGAGGAACACTTCAAAGCCTAGCACACAAAGAGGCTCTTGCAAGTCTACAAAGAAGTAAATTGAAGCTTCTTGACATAAAGATAGTTTATCTTTCCATTTCTCCTGCTATACAACTATAGCTGGAAATAGTTGAGCAATCAGCCTGGAAATACAGACTTCAAATTACAGTGACTTGGTGGACAGTGACACACACTAATTTTCAGAGGTGCATTTCAAGTTCTATTCTCAAGTGAGAAATGTAGATAATCTACAGTTTGGAAAATCAGGCCAATACAATATACTAAAGAATACTTTGCACATAACACCTCTTTCTGTATCCAGAAGTTTCACAATACCACCAATCCTTCATCCGAAATGGTAAGGGTGATCCTTTCTGTAAGTATTTAATTTCTGTTTAATGTGTCTGGAAAAGCACCAAGATGTTAAACTACACAAAGAAATAAGTATCTATGTGGTATCAGTAGTAAAACTGATCTCTTACTTTATCTCCATAAATCAGATATAAAGAGCAATGTAAGAAAGATAGTGCAAATGATTAAATTGCAAACTTTTTTTATAGTCAAATATTTAATAATGAATTGTTATATAGTTTCAAATGTAAACAAATCATGTTAAGGTTACTCAGTATATATTTTAAGTTGTGTTCCTATATTGTTTTCCCTCCAAAATACAAGATATGAAATTGAAATATTGTGTCATGTGCAGATTAAAGACAAATTACATACAGATGAGGTTACATTTAATTACCTGAAATAGCTTTGTATGTTGAGTGAAAAACACAGTTTTCATCAACAGTATATTAATTATTGCTACCAAAAGCTGTAATTGAGTACTGTGTTTTTCAGCTCATGAGTCAGTGGTGACTAAATGTTTACTTTACTGCTCCTAATTGCTTGATATGCAGCACTTGTTTTTTCCCTGGAAAATGTGCAGTCTAAGTTTTGTTCATGTTTTCATGCATATAACATGACTTACATATATAGCTAAAAGCATACTTTGGCTTCAATTTTCCTGGCAGTTAGGAGTACTAACTGTCTTGGTACCTGATATGAGGAAAAAGGAATTGTTCTGTCAGTATTATCCTACTTCAGGCTCTACTCTTCCTAACGGATCCTGTAGGAAGCCTGACCTCATGTTTAGATCAGGGTGCCTACAGGGCTTGTTTGATCAGGTATCAGCTGAATTCAAGATCCCTTGGTAAAAGTACTATCTCATCTTCTCATTTGTTTCAAGTATGGGAGGGAATATGCTACACATGAAGATGACTAGGACCACCATAATGATTTTCTGCCCAGGAATAGTTCTGGAGACACAGAAATGCTGGAAAAGAACTGGAGGTGGAACCATATGCTACAAATGTGCAAGGATTAGATTCTTCTTCACCTTTACAGGTGACAAGATAATATCCTCTCACAGAAACAAGCAGAAGTAACATGGTTCTCAGGAGAAGGTGCAGCAGGAAGCATTTCTGCTACAGGGAATTTGAGAAACTCCATGTTGAAATCATCAGCCTTGAACTTGCATGATATCTCCATTCAGAATCATTCTTCATCCTGTGGAAAGGGTAAACAGTACTGTAGGAGATGGAGTAGGAAAAAAGAGGAAAGAACTGACCAGCCCACTCTGGAAACTCAGAGATTAGCTCATGGATAACAGAAGCAATTCTCTATTTCAAAGCAGATAAAATATAATGGTGGGGAGTAGAAAAAGGGAGACAGTGGTTTGAAGACCCTGAAGATTTCCTTCCATCCTGTGATTTACAGACAGTGATAATGCCTACTGTCCTGATAAGAAATGTTTTCCTGTTAGAATGCCACCAGCAGAGTCCAGGTTGCGCTTAGCTTCACATAATTTGGGGGAACATTGCTGAGAGAGAGAACTTATTCTTCTTTTGTGCCATTCCAATCCACAAGCCTTTTCAGAAACTTGGTACAACTCTTTATACTTCTGGAATAAGTATTTGAGTATGGAAGGAACCAAAAAAAATCCTATCCCAGTTATAGCTGATGTAAAGACTTGTAGCACATGGTCACTTTGCATCACTGCAGAATCTGTTGAATATTATTATATCTTTCAGTGTTGCAAAAACTGAGTTACATTTGAGTTACATGGACTAAGAGGTTCCTCAGGCATAAGGCCCAGGCCAAGTGAGCACTGGGGACATATTTCCACAATTTCCTCTGCATCAGCTACCAATCTGCCAAAAGTGGCATGCATTCCCAAGAGATACTAACCTGCCAATTGCTAAGGAAGTAGTTCAGACATAGGTTTCATATCCATACTTACAAACATAAACTAGAAAAGACATAGGGGAGTGGATGAAGAGTTTTGTGCTGTATAGGTAACTACTGCAGTGCTGAGCCACAATGACAAAGATATGAATACATCAAACTTGTGTTTACAGAAAACAAACAGGTTAGATGAAGTGAGATGTCAGTAAACATTTCTGGAGTTTAAGCAAATCACTTTTACGGTGCTTTTGACAAATATGTGTATATCTACTGTACACACAAAATAATTAAAATGTATTGCTATATATGCTTTTAAAAGTATTTGTAAGGTGATTTTAGCAATGATTTTGACATGTCAGAATACTTTTACAGTAATGACTGCTTTCCTCCGTCTTGCAAACTTATACCTCTGGCATAAGATTTTCTTCATATTATCAAGGTCTCCTTCTTTTTCCTCACTATTTTTAAAATGTCTTGTATCATCAACTTTTTTTCTCACTAATGGCAATCTCTTTTTTTTTTTTTTTTAGATTTGTGTACAGCCACTGTGTTAATTTTTTTTTGTTGCAGGAACCAATCTGTGTTCAGATGCAGATTTTGTTCTTAAGGTCTCAAGGCATTCTTATACTGGTTGTTAGTATCCTTTTAACATCTCTGTCTTTATGGGTCTATATTTTGACAATTGTTTCACAGGAAAATAAAAGCATCACAGTTCCACCTTGGATTTGAATGCAATGTCAACAAAACTAATTTGTCTGCTCATGAATTCTTCATAAAGCTTCTTTTCATTGGAGGCTCTAAAACAGGAGGGATGGATACATTTTGAGATATCATTGTTCAAAATGTGATGTGTCTTTCTCTCACATGTGTACATACAGAGATGCATAGACAGAGATTTGTTGCTGTTGTTGCCTCTAAACGCTAAGCATTGATTTTCAGTACTCTCAGAACTTATTAATATATTAGATTAGCCTGTGAAAATCAAATACCTGAAAGTATATTTCTAGCTATTTAGTTGCTACTACCATGAACACACACGCACACACATGCACACATGCAGAGGTATATGGCCTTGTCTGTATCAGATCTTCGGCTTTTAAAAAGGTCTAAAGTAAAGGAAAAGAGCAGTTTCAAAAGAAGAATATCAAGGGAAAAAACATAGGCAAAAACTCAAACCAAAAGCAGAAGCCTAGGTGAAGAATACATACATTGTGGTGTTTATGTGCCAAAATTTTCCCTGAGTTTTTATTAAATATGTAGCAAATAGGTCTCAAAATACCAGAGGGACCTAATTATCAAATTTTCCTTAGATTTCTGTTTCTTTCTTTAGATGGCTCAACAGAAATTTAAATGCTTGCCTGTGAGCATCCATGTTTTGAAACAAGGTTCTTTTTTTTAGAGAGTAGAAGTGATCTATTAGATCAAGATTTTTAAAAAGAATAATCACCACAATGTGACCCTTCATCAGTTCACAATGAGATTTGCTGGCCTTTTCACCTTCCTTTAACTCCATTAGAATGGCAATATATGGCTTACCACATGAAAGATGCATTCTTTGCCAAGTAAATTAAATTCTTATAATAAGAGAAAGAGTGGTCAAAAAGTAGGGCTGGCAGCCAGCAACTCCTAAATTTTAATCCAAATACAACTTATTGAATGACTTCAGGCAAGTTATTTAACCTCCTAGTTTCCACCTCATAAAACTGTGATAATAAAATTGTTTTTCTGAAGAGTAATTAGTTATTGCTTGTTCTCTATTCTGAAGAGAAAAATACAAAACACTGTGGAGGTGCTAAGCCTTATTAATTCTTACATTCTAATCATATCAAGAACTCACTGTGATTACCACAGATAGGTAAATTGGTAAGATTATAAAGACTACACAGTCCAAATAATCACTCAGCAATTTTGATTCATATGATCTGGGAGGGACTTATCATCAACATTGAGCCAAGGAGGATATAAGAAATGTTGAAAAGCCAGCCTGTGTCATCTTCCCATAGAATTTCCCACCATCTCACAACTCCAGCCATGCTCCTATCCCCTTGCACATGTATTGCTAGGCTGTAGTGTGAGCATTTTGAGAGTCAAAGGGTGCTGCTCTGAGTCAAACATTGAGATGGCACTGAAGTGTGAAGCTACTGTTTAGATCTCACATTTTGTTTAGGTTGGATGAGTGTCTGAGGAGGATGAAAAGCAAGTTATTCCTTCCAAGCATAACTGATGCCAACTTAAGTAGTTCCAGATCTACTCTGTATAGATGGAAACATAGGAGTAATTTAAGTGTTTTGAGGGAAATATCCACTTCTTCCCAAGCCTTTTCTCTGTTGGAGAACAGCCATGACAAACATGGAGGACATGCAGATCTGAAGATCCATAATTTATAGAAAAGGGTGGAAAACCAGGCAGATCAAACATCTGATGGGGTGGCTGTTGTCAAGCACTCAAATGTTTAACTGATTACACTTGTCAAAGAGCTGTAGGGTAGATCTGAGGGGAGAGTTTGGCCCTTAGTGTTGCTGGTTTTCATCCCATAATTTTGAGTGTTCTTTGTGCCTTGTTTACTGTAGAATGTGATTAGATTTTAATTTCAAAGATGAGGAATGCAGCTTTCATGTGGCAAGTCTGAAGGGCCTTGTAACTTTATAGTGGGGATAGGGGGCTGGGGCTGGCACTTGTTGTGAAGTGTCCTGCTATATTGCTCATCTTAAGATGCTGTTTATAAATAGGTCCTGCTAGTCTAGGGCATAATGATTTCAATAATTTTTGCTGTATAAATAAACAGGGCATTGTGAGCTTACTTGTTCAGGAATTGTCCCTGGCTTTAGTTTTGGCCACAGATTCCCAGAGGCCTGCAACCAATCTAAGCCTGAGGAATTAAAGAAACAGTCCGTCTCTGATCTGAAGCCACCAAGAAAGAAGGGGGGGCCAGTGGGTCTGGAGGGGGAAGATGGGGATCAGGGAAGGAAGGTCTTCCATGGGTCTTGTTTTTCTGGACAAGGGGAGCCTGGAAGAGCCTCTGGCCAGCCTGCCATATGCATGAGATTGACTTAGGCTAATTGGATGCAAAATGGCATCTTTGTGGTCTGGTGGGACACAGGCAGTCTGCAGGCAAGGAGACTGCTCCCAGCTGATGTGGTCTGAGGCACAGGAGGGCGAACAAGGGCTGCTGCATGGTTTGCCTGGATACTGTAAGCATGCAAACCATGCAGTAAATGGAAAAGGGCTGTGCTCTCTTGACTTACTGTAGTTTGTGCCCATTTGCCCTGTTCTATGTTTGCTTCTGGGAATCCCTCCATGGGCACAAACTATATGACCAAGCTCCCTTCTCAGGCCTTCAACCTCATAGCCTGCCCTGGGGATAATCAGTGTTTTAGGCACTTCTTGTTTTGGCCCCGTGGACTTCTTTTAGAAGTAAGAATTGACTTGGGAAACCATACCCCCTCCCCCTCACCCCGAGACTTCCTTGAAGACAGCAAATACACTGTAGATTTCTCTGAACAGCAGTGTGCTTTCATTTTTTACACAGTGCTGAATATACGTAATTCACATATTAGCCCTGTCAGGAGATCCTGCCACTCTTGTGTCGTGTTGCATGTTTGGTGAGGAGCTGCAGTAGTCCCATGTTCAGAGGGAAGAGAGACACAAAGATCTCTTAAATTCTCCAGTTGTTTCTTAAATTCTGGTCTTTCTATACCTGCAGTCTTTGCCTCCTCACTTTCCAAAGCCTTTACCATCTGTCTGTCTAATACCTTGACTATCATCTTATTTGTCTAAGGCATCCTCTGCAGCATGATGGAGAAAGAATGGAGAGGAGCCGGTAGAGTATGTAATTCTGTTCTTTGCACAGCTTCCCATTCTCACTCTTTGAGATCTTAAGTGGCTTTTCCAGGTTGATATGAAACTAGCACAGTTGTACCAAAATCAGTGGGACTTGCCTAGTGATTTCTATGGAACCATGAAGTGCCAAGGTGATATATTCTATGGCAAGGAGTACCAAAGATAGACTGTGAAATGGAAGAGTAATTATTCTGGATGCAGTTTCCTTGCAGCGGGAGTGAACACCAATCCTGTATTACAGGATTACAGGATAAAACAGGATCACAGGATCACATGGGATCACAGAATGTTAGGGGTTGGAAGGGACTGCAGGAGATCTTCAAGTCCAATCCCCCCGCCAGAGCAGACCATATAATCTAGCGTAGGTCACACAGGAATGCATCCAGACAGGTATTGAAAGTCTCCAGAGAAGGAGACTCCACAACCTCTCTGGGGAGCCTGTTCCAGGGCAGTGTGACCTTTAGAATAAAGGAGTTCTTCCTCATGTTGAAGGGAACTTCCTGTGATGCAGTTTACATACATTGCCCCTTGTCCTATCACAAGGCACAAGTGAGAACAAGCTGTGCCTTTCTTCTTGATGTCCAGCCCCCATATATTTGTATACATTTATTAGATCCCCTCTCAGTCTTCTCGCCTGACTGAATATCCCCAGGTCTCTCAGTCTCTCCTCATAAGGCAGGTAACCATCCTCCTTGCCCTCCATTGGACTCTCTCAAGTAGATCCCTGTCCCTCTTGAACTGGCAAGCCCAGAACTGGATGCAATATGCAAGGTTGGGCCTCACTAGGGCTGAGTAGAGGAGGAGAACCTCCCTCGATCTACTGGGCACACTCTTCTTGATGTGCCCCAGGATACCGTGGGACTTCTTGGCCACAAGGGCACATTGCTGTCCCATGGACAGCTTGTTGTCCACCAGGACTCCAAGGTCCTTCTAAGCAAATTTATACTTCTAAACTGACCAGCACGAGAAGACAAATAACATTCCATTGAGAAAATGAGTAAAAATACTACTAGCACCAGTCAGAAAGATGGAATTGGTACCATCTGGTCGAAATCATGTCTATCAAACAAAGTTTATTTAGCTTCCTGATGAAAAATAAAAGTGGAACTTTTTCTATACATTCCACAAATTCTTTTCAATATCAGTAAATTTCTGGAAACTTGAATCACATAATAATTGTAAAGAGAATGTGATGTTGAATACTTCAGATATTCCATTTGCTTTGCAAATTCTGTGTACTTTGTATTGAGAATAAGATCTTCTTTCTTTCCTTTTTAAACTCAGTTCAGTAAATACTACAAGCCATGCATCTCCCTTTGAATTCCTGTCTTTTCAAGGATTAACCTCTCAATATATCATTTGTATCTGTATATCTTAAGACTTGCTTTTGTATCAAATATTGTTGCATGGAAGGTTAATGAATTATAACTAAAAGGTTGTCATTTGTAAAATTTTGTTTTAAATTATCGAAATTAAAGAAATGGTTTCTTTTTTATGTGTGTATAAAATTATTGCACTTTCCATTTAACAATTTAGCTTTCATTTTCATTATCAGAATCATAAAAAAATGATTGAAGTGATATTTTCTTTTTAAAATGCAAAGCGTTTCATGCCAGAAGTTCTGAGAAATTAGATTTGCTTTGTCTATTTGCAGGTATAAAACAAATTATATCTGCTTCTTTTATTTTGTTATTTTTTTTAAACTCCATTTTATTCTGCTCTTCAAATGTTTCCTCTGCTGTTTACAAGTGAGGAAGAAAATGACTACAATTATTTTTAGTGAAACAAAGAGAGGGAATAAGAAAATTCAGATGAAAAGTTGTATTTGTAAAGGCAGAATAGAGAAGCAATTCACATTAATTCAAAGCAGGGTCCCTTTATTAGATTATGGGCTGATTGTGTTTACAAATACACTGCCAGGAGGGTTTTAATTTTGGGGCAATTTCATTGTTCATAGATATATATCTATATATAGATATATATCTATGAAATTATGTGGTTATGTGTTTTAAATGAGATACAGCTCCTTGCTGTTTAATGTAATATCTGCTTCCATTTTATGACATAGCACAAAAGCAGAGCAATTTTAGAACAACTTAGCTGAAATATCATCATAAATGAAAGATGTAAACAATGTTATGTTTATGGACACAGTTTAAATTTGAGTTCATTGGAACTTGGTGATCTCTTTATGTATCAAGGATGGACTTTATTATGAAAGTACAATCAAGTTGCACTACTGCTCCTTTGATTTCAGGCATTTCAGCATTTCAGCAGTTACTACAGCAGGATAAACACAAGAGTTTACAGGCTCAAACAGTCCAGATCTCCATCTAGCCCAATATTCTCTCTCTAGCAGGAGTCAATGGTGCACACCCATGAAATAGTGCACGATCAGGTAGTGAGGTAGATTATGAACTGGTTGAAGGAAAGAAGTCAGAGAGCTGTGGTCAGTGGGATGGAGTCTAGTTGGAGGCCTGTATCTAGTGAAGTCCCTCAGGGACCAGTACTGGGACCAGTACTATTCAATACATTCATCAACAACCTGGATGAGGGAACAGAGCGCACTGTCAGCAAGTTTGCAGAAAACTCGGTGGGGTGAGTGACACACCAGAGGATTGTGCTGCCATTCAGTGAGACTCAGACAGGCTGGAGAGTTGGGTAGGGATAACTTTGAAGAAATTCAACAAGGGCAATTGTAGAGTCTTGTACCTGGGAAAGAACAACCTCATGTATCAGTATAGGCTGGGGACTGACCTGTTGGAAAGCAGTGAAGGAGAAAAGGACCTGGGGGTCCTAGTAGATGGAAGGTTGACCATGAGCCATCAATATGCTCTTGTGGCTAAGAAGGCCAATGCCATTCTGCGGTGTATTAGAAAGACTGTGTCTAGCAGGTCGAGAGAGGTTCTCCTCTCTCCTCTACTCTGCCCTGGTGAGGCTACATCTGGAATATTGTGTCCAGTTCTGGGCCCCTCAGTTCAAGAAGTCCAGGGAACCGCTTGAAAGAGTCCACTCCCTTAGTCATCACAAAAGTGACTAAGGGAGTGGAACATCTCCCTTTTGAGGAAAGGCTGAGGGAGCTGTGTCTCTTTAGCTTGGAGAAGAGGAGGCTGAGGGGTGACCTTATGAATGTTTATAAATATGCAAAGGGTGAGTGTCAGGAGGACAGAGCCAGGCTCTTCTTGGTGATGCCCAGTGACAGGACAAGGGGGAATGGGTAGAAGTTGAGGCATATGAAGTTCCATGGAAACATGAGGAAAAATTTTTTCACTGTGAGAGTGATGGAACTCTGGAACAGGCTGCCCAGGTGGGTTGTGGAGTCTCCCTCTCTGGTGATATTCAAAACCTGCCTGGATGCATTCCTGTGTGACCTACAGAAATTAGTTCCAGAGTTGAATTTGTGTTTTGTTAATACATGTCGTTCATTGATCTTTCCTTCTCTCCCCAATTGCTACACTACATTTGAGAGGGTCTATAGTATACCAAAATTGTGTTTAAGAAGACAATCCTCTTCTTAAATGGTGTTCAGTATGCAGCCAAGTTTACATAAGCCACTGGGATAGCACATCCTTGCAATGAAAAAAGGTATTTTTTACATATCAGTGTGTAGGTAAGGTGAGCACATTGACACAACTGCTGAAACAAGAATGTGGCTGGAAGGGGTGGGAATTGAGTACAGGATTGACTATAGCTTCCTACTGAATCATCAATTAGAAACTAATCTGTAACATGCAATTCCATAGTCTTTTCACAATCCCATTAGTGTCATTCAATGTTTAGGGTGTTCATCTATCTGCTACTGTAAGGACACTGTCTGATTTACTGGGAAAGGCTTTTACTGTAAACTTGGAGGATTCTTCATCACTGACAACTATTTCCTGGAAAAACTAGAAAACATAACCTGTGCCTTGGTTTCATCATTTTTAATCTTCATTTGTAGAGAACATCTACAGAAATGTACTGACAGACTAGACTGGAAACTCTGCCTATGAAAATATTACTGGGATTGCTTTAATCCTTGTGCAGATGAAACTATACTCCAAACAAAGCTGAACTGAAACCTCAGGTCTCAATGCCTATAAACTTCTCCACCTGTGTTTTTCCATGTGTATATCCATTGCTTACAGATGTGTCATTGTTGATAGCACAAGTTTTCAAAAGTGTCTGCATTTAATATCATGTATGTAACAGAAAGGTCTTTGTTTGTCAATGCTATAGTCCTTGCAGAAGTTTCCTACTATTTTGATTGGTGCTGTTACTTTAATTATTATTATATTTATTATTTTTAGTTAGGATTGACCCAGCCACAAAGCCTCTTTGACAAGTTAATAATTGTTGCATGTACTCTAAGCATGTTTTCCACTTCTTTTGAATACTTGCCTTGAAAAATGTTTCTGCATTTTCAGAATCTTTCCTACTTCCTCCTCTGAATCCATCTTGGGCACTTTTTGACCTCATAATCTGTCCACGCATGACATCACAATCTGTTGCCGTGGTAAGGACCATAATATCAAACAAGTAAGATGGTCAAAGGTTGCCTTGCAGAAGAGAGATAGAGATTTCCTAGGAAAAATCCATTAATGCTTAAATATAGTGCAATGGGAAATTCCATCCTATCTTTACCCAAATCAGTTACATAATTTTAAAAGGAAGTACTCAAATCGGCTGAGCTCTTATCTCCTGTTGGAATCCTCTATTTTCAGAGGCAATTGAAGTTTTATAAATATGTGTTTATACATATATCAACAAACTTTAAACTGTGCATGCTATAATATTCACTGCAATACACTGAGTCTTTTTCTTCACATTCAGAATGAAATGTAAGAATTCAATCTGATACTTTTGCAACAATCCTGAATCTAGCATAGATTTTCTGAGTGACCCAGGCACTCTGTGAAATGGTAGGCATGTTGCTATCAAAAACTAAATTAAATCAGTGCTTAAGAATATAAGCAGTGTACTAAGCTGATTCTACGTTTCCAGCACTGCACCCCTTCAGAGTAAGTTGTGGGACATGACCAAAATAGTTCAGTCCTGCAATGAAGAAGAAAGTGAGAAATGAGACAGAAGAGAAGTCACACAAGGTCAGACTCACTGCTCTTTCTCCTGCTAGGGGGATAAGATTGCTTGGGGCAATGATTTCTGCCTCAAGCAGGGCTCCTGCTTGCCCCTATCACCTGTGTACCACACACCTCAATGCAGCTGCAGCAGTCATTCTGACTTTCTAAGATTCTGGTAGAAGCAAAACAGGGAGCAGGGCTGTGCCTGTTTTTCCTTTCTAGAAATTTGCTGCCCAAGTTAGTTGCTTGTTTTGGTTATGCCTAGAGCTGATCCTGTATGCATAGCAATTGCCCTTTATTATGCCTTTGAAATTAGGCATATAGAAGTGGCTCTGCTTTAATGGTTGAAATATTTTATGGACCATAGGTGTGGCTGTTTGTTTGTGTTTATGTTCCTAATTTGTAGTTTGCACCCTCACTGAAGTACTAGACCTCAATGAGCACCAAGCCATAAAGAAAAGATTACTTTTCTGCTTGTTGAAGTTCTATAGTAATAATAATAATGAAAATCTTTAAAGAGAGAGACTACCATCTCTTTATTTTTATCAAACTCAGAACGGTTATCTTTGAACACCATCAGGCCTGCAAATGGTTGACAGGATTTTCTTCAGGCTTTCTGAGAATTTTTCCTGGAAGAAAATAAGAATGAGAAGATTCCAGCAGCAAAGTCTCAAAAAAATTAGGGCTGTCTAAAGGCAAAATATTAGTGCTGAAATAGTTTATAATTTTTCAGTAGCATTAAGAAAGCTGAGTTTATCAAGATTTGGACACTCTATATGTTATGTGCCTTACCGCTACATATTAAACTAGCAATCATCTATATTTTCTTTATAAAATAATTTTTGCAGTTGATGTAACTAGACCCTGCCTGATGTTGGCAAGGATGAAAAATACATCACTGCTTGTATCTCCAAGGTAAATTATTCTTCAGGGAAGTGTGCCTCTGGGGAATAGTTTTTTTTAGGAGAGATTTTCCACAGGGAATGCCCACAGGGTAAAGTGTACTTCAAAGAGAGAGATCCAAGATGAAATGAGATTCTTCAAAGGCCAGCTCTACTTCCCCTCTCAACAAGACAAATGACTTCAAAGGAGAACCCACCAAGGTTGTAAATAACTTTTCCCCATAATACAAAAACCTTATTGAAGGCAAGTTCTCTCAGTAATGTGATATTTTTAAAGAAATCACCCAAAGCCAGGTGAGGTCTAAATGCATCCAACGGCCATCAGTATAAAACATTTCTACTCCTTAAGTAAATGTACGACCATCTAGAGATCTTAGGGAGTTGAAATGTGCACTGTTCATTTCCTTCTCACTTATATAAAATTATAGTAGGATTTAAAACTTACAGGTCTGTTGACCTAAGGAACCACAAAAATCTAGCAATGGCTTTACAGACCCGAGGGACCATTTATATCCAGTGTAGCTTATCTAGTTAGCTACAGACCAAAGGGACTAAGAGGACCCTGTATTTACATAGGATAAACATTACACAGCAGCTATGGGATTGAAGTCTTTCAGATTCAGACCTGCATTACAGCAATATCAATTAAAAGAAAGTTTTGTTAATGACTGATAAGGATGTTTCACTAGATCAGCATCTTGTAGAAAGACAGTGCCTGCAGGTGTGTCTTTGTACAGAAAGTGAATATAAAAGACAATCATAGAATCATAATATGATGGAAGAATTCAGGTTAGAAAGGTCTTTAGGAGGTCTCTAGACCAATATTGTGCTCAGAGCAGATCTACTGAATTCAAACCAGGTTTCTCAGAATTTTATCCAGCTTGTTCATGAAAACCTCAAGGGATAGAGTTGTCTCTGTTGACTCCTGTACATCCTGCTATACTTTTCTGTGGAGTCTGGCTCTATCTTCCAATAACCTTTACAGTGGGATTAGTTTCCCCTTACATCATCTTTTCTCCAGGCTAAGCAACAGCACTGGAACAGGCAGAGAGGAGAATATGGCATCAACAGAGACCCGAAATAACCCTTGTCCTTAATGTTACAGAGAGTCCTAAGTGAAGAAAACAATCACTGAACCTGTTGTCAGCATGACAAATGGTAGAGATCCAAGTAAAGGTATCCCTCAGAGTAACCTGAAAATAATCCTCTGAATAAGCACCAGAAAGATCATAGCAATTTTTGTCTACTTTCAGAGATCTACTGTACAAGAAATTAATGCTGATTTAACCAGATATATCATATAGTCCCCTATTACTCAACATTCACAGTCTCACACATGCACTCTAATGGAAAGAAGCCATACATAGTGGCACCAGACTATTGATATTTCTACCCTGTTGTTTAAGTAATGTACAACATTTAATATGCCAAATGGCATGACTGTTAAAACCCCCAACTAATTACTGCATACTTTTCTCAAAAATCAATGATGTCACTCAGAAATAGCCTGAACAAACAGGGGGTGGGGGGTAGGTGGGTGTTTATACACTGAGTGAGAAACAGTGCTGCACTTAGTGCTGGAGGTCTGGAAGAGTCTTAGAGGCTCAGCTTCTACTGGCTTTAGCCTGATTTGCTGAGGAAGGGAAATTATAATGATTACACTATGTGTATATGTGATCAGTACATCAGTATGTTTAGCACATGTTGATGATAATCAAGCAAATTTGACAGTCAAAGATCTCAAATATATCAAATTCTTGCAGATTTTATGAAAATTGACACCTGTGCAGTGTAGAGAGAAGTTACTAATCTTCCAAACCCACACTAAGGGAAAAGATACTGTGTAGATCAAACATTGCTTGACCTCAGAGAGTCCACACGGGATCTTCAGATCTAGTTACAGATTTGCAGATGTGTTCCCTAGCTCATAGAAGGAAATGGCTAAATTTAGGTTGATTGACTCCAGTCTGAATGCTTGTTAGGCTGAAAAAGTTCTGGCTAGGAAAACAATGCATTGTGATGCAGTAATTATCTGTCACAGATATTTGAAGCCAAATATTGTCTATTTTTACAAAAGCTCATCAGTTCTCTGACATGATTAACCTTTAATCTTTTGTGTGGCTATTTATGAAACCACCCATAAAAACACCACTAAACTTCAAATCCCTTCCTCCTTTCACTAAAAAGAAGGCCTGAACTTTGGAAGGAAAAACTTAGATGCAGTTCTCTGAGTGTTTTGTTCTCAAATGCAACTGAACTGTATACTGAAGTTTCCCCATAAACTGCCTGTGCACAACAAACTTGTATCTCAAGCAGGTAAATTGTAGCAATGTTATGAATGAACGCAAAATAGCTTTCACAAGTGCACCATGCTGATTCTATTAAGAGGTGTATATGGTGTGTGGCCAATTATACATGACAGTCCACCATGAGAGACTTTGCAAGGTAGGCATGACCATCCCTATGTGTGTGCCTATTTTTTTGTAATAATTTAATCAAATGATTAAATGAATGCAACTGTGCATGAAATGGCATGATGGATGTCATCCTTGGATTTTGTTTTGACTGTTAGGTCATAGTGCAAAAGAGAAACTTTGCTTTTAATAATTGTAAACTCTCCTAGCACACCTTCAAATGATAAAAAAAACCAATTACCTAAAATGTACTTTCTTAAGTTCAGCAATCAATACATTCTGTGCATGTATAAAAGATAAGTTTCATTTAAATATCATGTAAAATTTTGTGCAATGCTCTTACTGGAGTTATCAAGAAAGTATCCGCGGTCTTTTCACGTATGTTTAGTGTAAGGTATTATTTAGATAACCAGGTTAGAACCACTTTTTCTTGTCTTGGCTGGAATGACTATCATGAATGTTAATTTATAAAGCCTTAGCACTTACTGTTGTAATGGAACTAAATAATCATGAGAGCCAGAACTGATAGTAATATTTGGGTCAAGCTACCTGAATTGGAACATGAGCACTTTTATTGCTTATGGATTTCGCTAAAATTGCACCTGCTGTTTATGGACATTGAATGGAACTATTCTTACTAAACAGAATGCTAAAACCTGAAAGCTTCACATGCGCTTCCTTTATGCCATGCATCCTAAAATTTGTAAAATATTCGTAGTAATAATAAGTAGTAAATCTAAGTTTCAACTTTGATTATTATGTTTTCATCTTTACTCTCCCTTGTTTGAAGCTTGTGGCAGTTTTAGAGCTTTATACCCAAAAGATACCTAACTAATTATCAGGTATTATTTTCCACTTTCAGCCATTTATGAAAAAAAGAACTCAAATGAAATGAACTCATGGATGGAAATAGCTACTGTTGCAGTACCATCAGCGAATAACCATTACAAATTATTCAGCAAGCTGAAAGCTGTGCAGTGAAGTTACCTTCCAAAACTTGTGGGTTTGCTGCAAAGGCCTCTGGGGCAAAAAACATATTCTGTGTAGCTTGCTGCAATGTTGACCACATCCGAGTAGATTTCATTTGCTTGTGTACCTGAAACCAGCTGCAGCATGTCAGCACTAACTTCGTGTTCATGCTGCTGGCTTTGCATATGTGGTTCATTTTTGACAGGGCTCATTTGTGCAAGGTCTACAGATCTCTGCTTTCTGTTTCTCATGTGTAACAGTCAGCTGGTCACTTTGTAGCCTTATTTGTGAATATAAAGTCTGGGGCTGAGCATTTCCGGCTTAGGACATTCCTGTGAAATATTTTCAGGCTAAAGATTTACATTTCTGATTAAAGCCCTGTAGAAAGTTTTAAACTGATAAAAGATTTTTCTATATGTTACTGGAAGACAGAAAACACTTCAACAGTGTTACAGATTTCTCCTGTTGATCTGCGTGACGTGCCCGGCGCAAGCAGTCTACACAATTACAGGGGTGTGCATGTGTGTGAGTGTGCATTTGTGACAGCAAGAGCTCGGCTTCTGGGCTTGGAGCATTTGGATTGAGTGAGTTGCAGGCTGATGACAAGCTCGGTACCAAGAAAAGAAAAGAATGTATGCTATGTAATGAAAATTCTGCTAGAATGTATTTGTTGTTTTTTTTTTTTCACAACAGCTGAGTGATTTTGTTGTATGTCTGACCAGAGGTCATACGTGTCAGTTACATGCTATTTTAAAATGATGTTTATTCCTTGATGGTGCTCACTTCCTCAAAACAAACCACATGAAAATAAAGTGTTTTAAAAATAATAAGAGCAAATATTTATTTATGTATTTATTTATTTTCTGATTGTTACCTTGTGACTTCTGAATTTTGCACTGTAAATAGAGCATATTTAAAATAACAAAACTTAGGTTTTCACACAGTGTCTTGGCTTAATGAGATAAAATTACATCTAAATATTTGGTACTGCAGAACTTGTGAAAGTATAGCTTGAGTGCATAGACGTGAAGAGGGTTCATAAAGGCTGAGAAAATTTTTCTGTGCTTCACAAAGTTAAAAAAAAATAATAAAGGCAGTTTTAATGTACATACAACTGCTTCAACACAGAAGTACTTTAAGATGACCTTTTTCACACATAGGAAGAACAAAATAAAAATGTTTATTGCTGAGAGTTCAGGTTGGGGGTAATTGTGAACAGAAGGTATACACATAATATTCAAAAGGAAAACATAGTTTGGTTACAAATAGTTAGTGTTTCCCAAGATACCCTAAGACAAAATCCTTCCTGTCACTGAAATACAGGTAGGTCTACACAGCAGTACAGTAGCTTTTGAGTTAATTTTTGGATTAAGGGCAGGGTGCTGTGAAAGATGTACCCAGATTAAATTATTTTATATTTGTTTATTAATTTCCTATTCTGATTATGTTGTCAAACCAAGTGGAGCTAGAAAGATTTGAGCTGTAAACCGGTAAAGAGGAATCTCCAATGCCTTACCATGGTCAGGACAAGGGAACCATAGACTATGGATAAAATGCCAGGGATCTCAAAGAAACATCTTGCCCATATCAGCAAAAAGGTACAAACCACCAAGAACTGAAAAGCAGCCAAACATGTTGCAGTCTCTTGGCTTCTCCTCCAATTTTCCTCTCCACTTACTGCCCAATCCGTATTCTATTTAGTTTCCAAAATCTCACATTATCACAGCCTGAGGCTATAGGGTTGCAGTGTATGCTGGGAAACTTGTTTCAGTAAATCTTAATTCAAAAGCTGACCACATCTTGAACAGGACAGAGCATTGCCTGGCTAACAGATGTAATACATGAATGTTGGCTGTGGTTTTCGTACAGCCATATGTAATATCTTACATGTTTCTGCTTTCTGTTCCACGGACTGCCTGTGCAACTGGAGTATTTTGTATGAAAATTTTCACTATTTTTTTCCCTTTTCTTTTTTCCCCCAATATCTGGTGTATTTAAAAAAACCAAAACAGTCTGTTTTCATAATGGTTGGTATGTCTGCCCTAAAAGCAGCAAGGCAGATGAAAAATCCTAAATCCTACTCCAAAGTTTTGTGTTTAGCTTGGATTTTTATGCTACACATAAATCAAATAAAACAACATTTTACTTACACAGATAAATTAAATGGAAGATGTGTGGTCTTGTGTAGATGTACAAGGGAATTTCCCAAAGTATATTTTAGCAAGTCTGTATATACCAATGTATACATACAGCTCAAAAAATGATCTCCTTCTGTTTTTGATCTCTCCCTTTATTTATTTGTCTAACTGTAATTGTTTTGTAAAAATGATGTTTCAACAAAGCATTTTAGTAGTTGCTTAAATTTAAGCCTGTAGGACCTGGTCACTGAATTGAAATTGTAGCACTTCTTATTTATTTCCCTAAATTAGTGGGTCAAGAAGGATATTTGAAAAGGTCTGATTCAGTCTTATAATTTTTTTGTTACCCAGAGATGGGACTGGAGGAGGTGACAGAATAGAAACAATGCAAGTTTGCATTTATCTAAAAAAATCCCCAGACCTAAATTGTCAGAGGTTTTCAGTGAAATGTGCCTTATTTTTAGGCTGATTTGTACGAGTCATACCGTTGATATTATGTGTGCGAGACTGGTTTTACTCCTGCAACCAGAATAAAAGGAAGGGTACAGATCACAATAATAGCATACAATATATTCTAAGTAAAGTCAGGATGCTAAACTGTAAAAAATTTCCTGCTTCATAGCCCATCAAACACCTTCTTCTGGTTTTTTGAACATGCTGTCTTGAAATCAAGCAAAACATGATTTTTAGGGCACTACTAGAGTTACACAGGTAACTGTAGAAGCATTCCTTTGAGAGCTAAATAGGCCAGGAAAAAAAAAATAAATCTATTTTGCCTGAAAATAATATTGACAATATTGACTCTCTCTCTCTTTTTTTCTTTTTGGTTTTGTTTTTAGGGATGAACTGTGTTTCCCACAAAATATTTTAATGTAGTTTATATTGGGAGGTGTCAGTAAGGATGCTCAAAACTAACTTGCTAGTAAGTAAGGGTTCCTGTAAAGCAATACCAGAGAAGGTAATATTCTATCTCATCAATATTTTAAAATTATTTTCATTTAAATTATTCTTGCCCCAGTTCTGGTATGAGAAACACTGATATATCAGTTTGTTAGCGTAAATCTCTTGATTTCAGATGCTGATTGAAATGAAGTCTGACTAAATCTTGAAGAATTTCTTTGATTGCAATTTTGTTCCTCTTTATTTGCACAGATATATATATCATAGCCTGAAAAGCTCGCTTGAAAATACGGAAAACAGACATATGGAAGTATAGATGGGGACAGAAACTTAAAATGGGAAAGGCAGGGAAAACAATGTGAGAAAGAAATAAAAATTAACTAACTGTGATACATAAAACAGAAGGAAATTGATCAGTATGAACCAGAGTAAATGGAAAAGCAAAGAAGTTTAGATAGATGACAGGAAGCCTGAAGGAAGCCTGCAGAAAGAGAATGGTAAGAAAAGGATATCGGGGTGGGGGGAAGAGGGACTGAGAAATGACGAAATCCATGAGCACACCAAAGAAATGTTTTCTGGGTTTTGTTTTGGTTCTTGGGGTTTTTTGTTTGTTTGTTTCTTTGCTTTTAATTAACATCAGAAAAAGGTCAATTTTTGAACATTTTCTTTTCATTTATGTGTTTGTTCATTCTAACTTAACAGCAGCAAAAGGTACATTTTTAAACATTTGTTATTCTCTGTTTAAAAATGTAGGAGTCATTTTCATGGTAAATAGCCTTCATACACTTGTGGAAATAAATTCTGCTTTCAACACCTTGACATGCTTGGGTTGAAAAAGAATTGCCAATCATTGTAATCGTGCTTCATGAAAACATGATCTGTGGAGACATGGATCGTGGTTTGGAATTAAACTCCATGAATGAACACACACACACACACACATATATGTACTCACATTTTTTTTCTTCACACTGCAAGAACATATTTCCTAAGTGGTGTGTAACAATTTAAATTAATTTAGCCAGCTTTAATAAGGTATTGCCAACTGCTTTTGTTACAAATAAACATTTAAAGATCCATTTTTCTATACAATCAAAGCTTAGCAACACATCATTTCAATATGCCAAGATTCCTTTCATTTCTCTGTCTGTCTTCTCCCCCCCTTGCCCTTCCATCAGTGGTTAGCTATTAAAGATAAAATGGTTTTTATCATTACTATAATAGATCCCTCTGCATGATCATTCTAAGTGGGCCTAATCCTCTGCTTTTCTTATTGCATTGCAATATCCTACTATGGGAATGGAAGGGATGACACAAAGAATTATGACTACTGGGTACGGAAAAGGAAGGCCAGAAAGTTATTCTAAGCACAGAAGTGCTTAATAAACATTAAGGTTTCACACACAGGCTGATAGGGAAAAAAAAGCCACATGAAATAAGCCTCTTTAGAACAATGTTTTCCACTGCAATTTTACTGAAAACACAATTTAATTAAAACACACACACACAAAACAGCCTACTTTTGAGTTCTAGCCATGAGACAAGGCCATAGTGTATGCATGCAAACTGTAAGAAATAATTTATAGGACAAATTCCCTACAAGACTGTTCAGGGAAAGGGAGAAAAAAAAATACCACCCTAAAAGAAAGAGAGAGGAAAAAAAAGACCTGGCTCTTGACACTAAAGGCTTAACATCAAATGCGGCCAGAAATCCATTTTCACAGTTTTATTGCCCATTCTGGACGCTTCATTTCAAAGGGAAAGAATTTGAATTCAGACACATAAAATTCCCTTTGTTCTCTTGCCCTTCAGCCTTTGGTGCCAGTGTGGACGGTCCTATAGGGAGAGGTTGAGATCAAAAAAAAAATTTGCAGCTTAGATACCTGGCCCCAAATGATGCCCCTTGGCATTCTTAATTAAATCAGCTTCGCAATAGATTGACAATGCACTGTCAATTATAATCATTTGCATTAACAAATGGAGCATTTTTAACATTGTGGAAATAAGAGAACTTCAGTAGACTTGGGGGGAAAAAAAGAGCTATAAAATTACACCACATGACGATCACATACAATGCAGTGCATTGGATTTTAGGTCACAAAGTATCTTATCTTAACATTGGGTAAAGCTGATGTGATTTTGCATATCTATCTTCATCTGAAAGGACATTTCCAGTTAGGTTTCTGTGGGTTGTTTGTTATTTTCCTATCGTTTTCAAAACAGAAGTTGAGCATACTGTAAGGGGATGTGAAGGAGGGGATATTGCGTCCCTGTGATGGAGGAAACCTTTGTTATAGAGCAAGGGCCTGATCCAGAGTGTACTGCAGTGAAGGGAGGTATTCCTATTGATCTCAGTAGGCTTTGGACCAGTACCTGCAGAGATTATTTTCACTGCGAGTTCTGAGGTACTTTTGATATTAAAAATCTGCACAGGCATATTTATGAAAGGAAGATATCTCCTTTGATAGCAAACGACATCTCGACTTGTACTGATGAATAAGGTACTTTCTGCTTTCTACAGTGTTATTTCTTTATGTTTTAGCCTCATGCCTCTTTATATTCCAGTTAATTTGGAATAGATACAGATCAGCTCTCAGGCTTCAGAGTGTAAATTGATCACCTGGAGAGGTCAGGAAGGCATTTTTTCCTCTCCACATATAGCACTGCACAAGAGATTAGAGGTCTGTATAACAATGTCTGTATTTCCACTTTCTGTGGAGTTTATAGCAATTTTCCCCTTTCTTCTTTTTGGAACCCACTGACTGATATTCATTTTGGTTTAGTGGCTGATGCATGACTTTTGCTTCAAACATTCATGTAAGTTGATATAGATTTTCATGCATGAAATAAATCTCTTCCATTGGATGTTAGTATAGGAGAGCAAATGAGTTTCGTGTTGGCAAACTATGCTCTTGATTGATGCTAATTAACATACACATCTCTGCTAAAGATACATATATGGACAATTCTTAATTGTTTGGTTTGATTCATAGAGCTACTGTCGGTGTAGCAGTTAAATAGAAATTTATTGCTAACCTTGAAAAAAACCATATCCTTTGGCATAAACTACTCATAGATTAGGCAACTTCACTTTAAATTCTTATATTTTAAAAAGTTGCTGTAACTGGGATAAAATGATCAACTGTTGCAGTTTTCATCATGATTAGTAAACTTTTCTAAGCCTTACATCTTTGAATTTCATTTGGGAAATTTTGACATTTCTCTCTACTGAACAATTCCCAAGTTTCTGAGCATTAAGGACCTCACAGACATCCTAGCAATCCATTTGTCCAGAAGCAGGAGGTCAGCTTAAAAGATAAAAAAGAAGCTAAAAGAAATATTGTGAGTTGACTTGAATTCTGGAAGAATCAGGACCTGAAATCTGAGAACTGGCCTTCAGAATGACCTGCCATAGGTCCTTCAGAAATTATTCTTGTGAAATGAGATCAAGAGTTTCTAAGTCAGGACCCATCCACCAACTGTTATACAGAAAAGAAGATGGCATCTCATTTGGTGAGGTCCCCTTTGAAGCATGTCTTAAAGGCATCTTGAATTGCAGCATATTGAACTGCAGCTGGAAGTGAATGGGGTGGTGTGTGTGTGTATGTGAGATTTTAAACCCAGATATTCTGCAGTTGTTTATGTCACCATAGCGGCAAGTATCTGCAATGTGCATTTGCAATACAAAACTGACCTCATTACAGTAGTTGATCAGCAGCAGAGATCTCTTGACTAGCCTCAGACATTAGCATAAGATCAAATACAGATCCATGCTGCTGCTGCTGCAGTCAGAGAAACATTCTGAAAATCTTTCCCTTCATCTTTTCCACTTCTGTCTTTCTCTTAAACTGGTCTTAGCTTTCAACTCTTCTTTCTTTAAACTATTTCTTTTTCCTACAAATGTAGGTTCAATGCAGGGTATATTAAATCTTGCCTGCAGAGCCAGCTGTTTCCTCTAAACATGCCTTGTGAGGGCAGTCATTGAACTCTGCAAAGTATCCCTCTTTCATCAACCTCAAATCTGGTAGCAGTGGCAAGCTTGTACATCAGGCTATCCTCTTTATTTAGTATCACTGGACATAATCATGATTTCCACTCTGCTTTACGGTTCTTAGGTAGTCCTTGTTGCTCTGTTGTAGAATGTCTTCAACCAGTATACACCTTTCTTCCAAACCATCAGTGCCTATCAGTAGGGAATCATAGAATCATAGAATGCTTCAGGTTGGAAGTGACCTATGAAAGTCATCTTGTCCAACCCCTGTGCAGTGATCAGAGACTTCTTTAACTAGATCAGGTGCTCAGAGCCACATCGAACCTCACCTTGAATGATTCTTTCATCTCTTGGGGCAAACTGTTGCAGAACTTCACCACCCTCAAAGTAAAAAAACAAAAAGTTTTCCTGTTATCTGTTTTAAATTTACCCTCTTTTAGTTTAAAACCATTACCTCTTGTCCTGCTGCAATGGGCCTTGCTAAAAAGATTGTTCCCATCTTTCTTGTAGGCCACCTTTAAGTACTGAAAGGCCACAATAAATTCCCCCCATAGCTTTCTCTTCTGTGGGCTGAACTCTCTCAGCCTGTCCTCACAGGAGAGGTGCTCCAGCCCTCAGATCACTTTTGTGGCCTTCCTTTGGACCCATTCCAACACATTAATGTCCTTCTTGTGCTGAGGGCTCCAGACCTGGACACGGTATTCCAGGTGACAGAGGGCTAGAATCACCTCCCTTGACCTGCTGACCACAATTCTTTTGATACAGCCCAAGATGCAGTTGGCCCTCTGGTCTGCAAGAGCACATAATTTATTGGTCCTTTACTGGACTTGGAGCGGAACACCATAACTAAAGATGAGGAAAAGGCTGAGGTACTAAATACCTTCTTTGCCTCAATTTTCAACAGTAAGGCAGGAGGACTTCAGGAGAAGTGGCTTCCTGAACTGGTAGATGGAGTCAGGGAGCAGTATAATCTCCCTGAAATCCATGAGGAAGTAGTTAGGGATTTGCTGAGCCACTTGGACACTCACAAGTCCATGGGACTGGATGGGATTCATCCTAGGGTGCTGAGAGAGCTGGCAGATGAGCTGGCCAAGCCCCTCTCCATCATTTTCCAACAGTCCTGGCTCACTGGACAGGTCCCAGATGACTGGAAGCTGGCCAACGTGATGCCCATCCACAAGTAGGGCCAGATGGAGGAACCTGCAAACTACAGGTCTGTCAGCCTGACCTCAGTGCCAGGCAAGATCATGGAGCAGATCACCTTGCAGGCAATCACAGCGCACCTACAGGATGGACAAGGAATCAGGCCCAGCCAGCGCGGATTTAGGAAGGGCAGATCCTGCCTGACCAACCTGATCTCCTTGGACGATCAGGTGACTGCCTGGTGGATATGGGGAAGGCTGTGGATGTAGTCTACCTGGACTTTAGCAAGACCTTTGACACCATCCCCCACAGCAAACTCCTGGCCAGGCTGTCAGCCCATGGCTTGGACAGCAGCACTGTGACCTGGGTTAGGAAGTGGCTGGAGGGCTGTGCCCAGAGAGTGGTGGTGAATGGTGCCACATCCAGCTGGCAGCCAGGCACTAGTGGTGTCCCCCAGGGAGCAGTGCTGCACCCCATCCTCTTCAATATCTTTATTGATGATCTAGATGAGGGGATTGAGTTCAACATTAGTAAGTTTGCAGATGACACCAAGTTGGGGGCAGGTGTTGATCTGTTAGGGGGTAGAAGGGCTCTCCAGAGGGATCTTGACAGGCTGAACAGATGGGTGGAGTCCAACAGGATGGCATTTAACAAGTCCAAGTGCTGGGTGCTGTACTTTGGCCACAACAACCCCATGCAGTGCTACAGGCTGGGGTCGGAGTGGCTGGAGAGCAGCCAAACAGAAAGGGACTTGGGGTTACTGATTGACAGCTGGTTGAACATGAGCCAGCAGTGTGCCCAGGTGGCCAAGAAGGCTGATGGCATCCTGGCCTGTATCAGGCACAGTGTGGCCAGCAGGAGCAGGGAGGTCATTCTGCCCCTGTACTCAGCATTGGCTAGGCCACACCTTGAATACTGTGTCCAGTTCTGGGCCCCTCAATTTAAGAAGGACATTGAGACACTTGAACATGTCCAGAGAAGAGCAACAAGGCTGGGGAGAGCTCTTGAGCACAAGCCCTATGAGGAGAGACTGAGGGAGCTGGGATTGTTTAGCCTGGAGTAGAGGAGGCTCAGGGGAGACCTTCTTGCTCTCTACAACTACCTGAAGGGAGGTTGTAGCCAAGTGGGGGTTGATCTCTTCTTCCAGGTAACCAGCACCAGAACAAGAGGACACAGTCTCAAGGTGTGCCAGGGGAAGTTTAGGCTTGAGGTGAGGAGAAAGTTCATCAAAGAAAGAGTTATTGTCCATTGGAATGGGCGGCCCAGGGAGGTGGTGGAGTCACCATCCCTGGAGGTGTCCAAAAAAAGATTGGACATGTCACTTGGTGCCATGGTTTACTGAGTCATGAGGTGTTAGGTAACAGGTTGGACTTGATGATCTCTGAGGTCTTTTCCAACCTTATTGATTCTATGATTCTATGATAATCAGTTCATGTCCATTTTTTCATCCACAGGGTTCTCTCAATCACATCATTCCTCAACCTATATTCTTCAACCCAGGATTGTCCTGACTCCAGTGTAGGACCTTATTGAACTGCATGAGGTTCACAGAGGCCCAATTCTAAAGCTTGTCCATGTCCCTCTGGATGATATCCTGTCCCTCTGGTGTGTTAGCTGCATCTCTTGGCTTGGTGTTATCTTCAAACCTGCTGAGAGTGCGCTCCATCCTGCTGTTTATGTCATTAATGAAGATATTGAATGGTACTGGTCCCAGTACGAAGTCTTGAGGGGCACTCTTTGTCATTGGCTTCCATTTGGGATGCAACCATCCAATCAGTTATCCACTGAACATTCCACTCATCAGGAGAGAAAGATGCTGTGGGGGACTGTGTCAAAGGCTTTACAAAAGTCCAGAGAGATGACATCCATAGCTCTTCCTCTGTCTGCTGGTGTAGTCAATCCATCATAGAAAGCCAGAAGTCTGGTCAGGCAGGACTTGCCCTCAGTAAAGCTGTGTTGGCTGTCTTGAATCACATACCTGTTCTCTGTGTCTCTCAGCATAGCTTCTAGGAGGATCTCTTCCATGATCTTCCCAGGAACAAAACTGAGACTGACAGGTTGATTATTCCCAGGGTCCTCCTTTCTATCTTTTTAAAAACAGATGGACACGATTTTTTGTTTGTGGTTTTATCAGCTCAGAGGATAGGCCAGACTACCTAGATCTCTTTTAGATCACAATTTTTATACCTCCCCTCCCAACATGACATACTTCACTTGTTCATGGTGAGTATTTCTAAGTGAGTATGGACGTTTACCCTTGTCCTTACTAAGCTGTATTATACTTTTTAATGCCCTTATGTAATCCGATTAATTTCAAAGTTTAATCCAAAGTGCCTGGACTCTGATTTAGTTACATGTCATCTGTACATTTACTACAAGTACAGTTTATTCCCACTTCAAATCATTAATGAAATACAAATGTGTGCCAAACATAGGACAGACTCCCATTAAACACTCATCCATCCAGGATGGATGAGTATTTGCCTTTGAAAGGTTTCACTAATACTTCATTTGCCTGCTTTCAATCAAATGCACAATATTTGGTAAAATCTTATTTGCTTTATGTTATGAAATTAAGAACTCAGAATCAGAAAAAGAAAGCAGGGTAGGGAAAAGGGACCTGGGCATCCTGGTGGACAGAAGGATAACCAGCGATGTGCCCTTGTGGCCAAGAATGCCAGTGGCATCCTGGGGTGTATTTGAAGGAGTGCGGCTAGTAGGTTGAAAGAGGTTCACCTCCCCCTCTACTCTGCTCTGGTGTGGCAGCATCTGGAGTATTGTGTCCAGTTCTGGGCCCCTCGGTTCAAGGACAGGGAACTGCTTGAAAGAGTCCACTCCCTTAGTCACCACAAAGGTTGCTTGGTTTGGTTCCCCTCTTCAGATTATGGAAGGGAAGACAGCAGAATGTCTTGGTTGTGGCCAGCTATGGGGAGCAGAGGGGAGCGGGGCACCAGAGATGACCAGCAGAGATGTGGAATCCCACTCTCTGGAGGATGTCTCATACCTGCCAAAGCAGGGAGTGTTTCAGCCTGAGGGGAAGAATATGCTGAACCTATTAAACATCCTTCGAAGCTAAAGTCTGGGTGGTTATGCAATTGGTACATCCTGCCTTTGGTGAGTCATGGCAAACCTCCACCCTTTCTATCCAGTAAGAGTCCTGGCACGCTGGGCTGTGGCATCAGGAGTGCAATGAAGTCACAATTTGAATGGCACCTTCTCTAAATCCCTCAAAGACATTCTGCTTGGGTCTGCACAGAGATGGATGCCAATAGTGCTGAGGTTAAATTACAAAGTCATTATTTTTTTAGATTTTGGTGAAGAAAATGGTTGTATGGGTACGACAGCATATGCACATTCAAAAAGAAAAAAAAAAGAAAAAAGAAAAGGAGTTGGCTTTTAGTTTCAATATATCACACTTGTGAAAACAAAACTGAAGGTACTTCTGTATATATTACACTTTGGGGGATTTTTCCAGAAATACATGATGGAAGAATTCTTGCTTACTCCCCCAAAAGTGTAACATGTTTCCATATGATTACATATGATTAGTGGAAGTCCTATTGTACAAGACAAACTAAAATTTTGTCTCTTAGAAGGGGAAGAGATTGAAACAAGCCTCTATATGCTATATCACTTCCTTAGCATTGTGATTCCTAGGAAATGAGGCCAGAATAAGGTGCAAGAAATTAAAAATGCTGTGTTAACAGTGTGTATATGTATATATAATATTCTTATGTATGTATTATTTGATTTTTTTGGGGTAACATTTGGTAAGTACCATCAAGTACCTGTATATTTATAAATATTCTACCTTTATGTGTATTAGAAACTAAACAATTGTAATTGGATAACAATAATGAACCTTTGTACAGTTCAAAAGTTTAGCCTGTGGTCAGAGTTTAGCATGTGGGCACATAATGACATCAGTTACAAATAAACCCGCCTTTGACTTCAAGAAGGTTACAGAACCATTGTGGTGGAGACAATTTGAATATGTAGGGGTTTTGTATGCTTAAAAGCACTTTGGAATCAGCATTTTAAACAACTGGTCAAGGGTGAGGAAAAATGGAAACTAATAGCTGAATAGGATCTTGTCAGTTGAAATTTCTTCCTACCAGGATTCTTGTCCTTTTCATATTATATTTGTGAACTTGCCTGGAGTGCTTTATGCAAGATTCAGGGGCAAAACCCCTCACATTGTGCAGTATTTAAATAATTGAATGCTTGCAGAAAAGTGGGTGTTTGATGAGTCTGCAGTTTTTTATTGAAATCAAATATATTGTAAGCACAGGAAAACATAACTCAGTGCCCTAAGACAGGCCGGTGTCATGGTCAACATTTGAAATTTGCATGAGAGGTTATTCAGAAGAAAGACAGGAGACTTCCCTATTGTATTAGCATGGTAATGCAATTCTTTGTGTCTATTATCCTGATCCATACCAACTCTGGTATGAGCAAGGTCTGAGTTTTTATGAGCAATAGGCTTTTATGCAGATATATTTTATTAACCTAATTAAAAGTTTGGTAAAAAAAAAATAAGTTATATTTATGTTTGTGTCTCCTATTTGCATTCATTAGGGAACCCAGATCACCTCCATTGACTTCGGAGAGGGCTGGTCAGGTCCTATCTGTGTAAATCTTGTGAGTTGTCGTAGACTCATTGCATTTGATTTACATGTGAAACCTGCGGACTGAGCACAAATGCTAACCAGACAGCTGATAAATAACACAATACTAAAACAACACTTGTACATTTCTTTAACTCTTTTCTAACAGAGGCCTCCAAATGTTTTTCAGACATTGTTGAGTTAACCTTCACATCTTGGTACAATAATATCCACAACACCAAAATACTTATGCTTGCATACTTTATTATATTTATCGGTTTGATTCCTTGCCATTTCATATTGGACTAAGACTCATAGCACAAGTTTTCTTAAATGCAAACATGAAAACTGCTCCTGTCCCAAACATCTCACAGACTAGAGGCCTGACTAATGATTTGCATTAATTGGCAGGAGTTCTTTAAACTTGCCCTCTCTTTGGTGAGACATGTCTGAGTAGATCTAATGCATATGAAAACCAAACAAACTTAAGTTACCCAGGAAGTGGCTTAAATCCACTGTGAGTTTGGTTTCAGGCAACCAGTTTTGTTTCTTATTTGTGACAGGCTAGAAGCACGTATACATGCAGTTATCAAGTATCAGCTGAGGGTTGTACCTCAGCTTCTTGTGGCTGACCTGCTCATACCCTAAATTTTGTACTGCTACAGATGACGAAACTTAAAATGGAGTAGCAATTCCAGATTTATAACCAGAAACAAAGAAAAGTTGTACAGAAAGATGACTGATTCAGGTGTTGAATATAAGCAAAAAGGTTTACTGTGTAGCTATGAGGGCCAGGTATCCTGCTGCACATCCCAAAAGCAATTTAACATTGATATTTGGGAAACAGGTCTCAGATGATACATAAATGGATCAGTGTTTGTGTGCAAAACTCAGCTGCCTAAGCTGCTTCTCATTTGTGTAAGTCTGGTCCATCGTCCAGTAAATGCCAGGGGGAAGTCTTGCAAGATGTTAACTCTAGAAATATGTTGGGATCAAGCAAGTTCTGTCTGAGAGAAGGAGGAAATGGTGACATGGAGGAGGGAAACCACAGAGGCTATAGCAACCTGCTGCTTGGTGCAATGTAAGCTAATGACAAACCAGCACACAGATTTGCATGACCGATAGCCATGGTCCTTCTGTAGCTGTGTCTCTTCATACACTTCTGAGAGTCTCTAGACAAACATGTTTGTCTTTATATCTTTTACTTTGGCTTGACTAGCCCCACTGAATTGTATTAAAAATTACTTCAGTGGGTGCTGGATTAGTCCTTGGATCCTTTATAAAACAGCAGCTAGATTAAGCAGCTCCTAAGGGTGAAGAAACAGATGCCATGAGTGTAACAGAAAGGAGCTTTTGTAGAAAAAAGTTGTGAAACAGACCTGTTAGCAACTGGTACTTCCAGGGCTGAAAGTCACCTTAATGGCGGGGGGACAGGAACAGCACATTGGATGACATGAGCCATGTGCTGCAGTGCGTGTTGCTCATGGGTGGGCAAGGCGAACATGTGCCAAATTCAAGTCTGTTTTGCAGCATTTGATATGTATCTTGATATAGCTACTCTTGATTACTTGGAAATGTTTACTTTACAACGAATGCAAAACCTAACAGTTACTCTAGTTGTTTTGAAATCATGGTTTTGATGGTCACTGCTGCACAAAAGTAGCCTCTAGATAGTCTATAAAAAAATAAATTAAACCAATAACTGCAAAGAAAAGCAATCAGATTTAGGTAATGCCCAAACTGAAGTGGACCATTCAGCTTTAATTTAACCCACTTATGCATATGGTTTTTATTATTATTAATTATATAATTGCTTTTTAGTTTTCCTGTAAGATCCATCCATAGGATGAGTGGTGTTTATGGGATAAGCTGCTATTACATAGATTGCTTTATTTCCATTATTTTGTCTGTGCAATTTTAATTTACTTTAATCAATAAGGATGTACTACAGCTGCCTTTACTTTACTTTGTCAATTTCACCTGCAAGTGCTTTTTCATTGTGTTAAGGTATTTCCTGAATGTTTCTGTAATTAGAATGTGTGCAGAATGGGTAATTCTGCAAATCCCTTATAGGTGTACCATAAACACCATCATAGTTGTCATACCATCAGGGTGCTGTCAACACCACATTAATCTAAAACAAATTTTGCCAGGTTTTATTTTCATCACTATTGGGTCAAATGCAACTTTTAACAGTCTTCTGGTTTCCTTGAGTTCTAATGTGGAGTTGCACATCCTAGTCTATGCAGGGTCACAACCCAGAGTCTTTTGCTTTTGCTCTAGAAGTGTGTTGCCACTGCATGACAAAACATAATGCAGCTACTGCATGGTTGCAAAAGAATACCCATATTATCACAGTCAGAGTTAAGTCTGATCAAATTAAATGCTGAGGAACAGGATACATCAGCTTAGTAGAGCTGTGTACTACCCTGGTATCTTTGCTTGTGACTCTGACTCAACTCACTTAAGTGCTCTTTTATGACATTGCCTTGTGTTAAATAGCATGTATCAACTAACAGTATGACTGGCATCTCAGTAAGAAAGGCAGGGCTGAGCAGACGCTGACACTGCTTGCACAGTTCAACTGAAATAGAGCTCTTCTCCAGGCTGTACTTTCATCACAGTTGCAAAGCATGGTAGACTGTAGTACCTTTCAACAACACAACTTCTCTAGGTTTTGTTGCTCAGTAGGAGACAACTTTAAGAATGATAATAGATCCATTCTCCCAGGCAAGAGAAAAGAACAGGTAAATACTGACTCTCTGTAGGGAGCATAACTTTTAACTATAGTCCAGTACCTTAGGGAAATGCCTTTGATATGAGAGATGTTGTATTTTGCTGATGTTTTCCCTTCACATGAATCATCATACAAAGTGACATCCAGACTATACTTTCTGAGTTCCAAAGTTTGGGGTAATTATAAATTATTACATACTCTTTCTTTTTGCCGGAATGGAAAAATGGTGGCAAACAAGTTAAAGGAGACCTGAAGGGACAAAGGAAGTTGTAGGTACAAGATGAGTCAGGAAGGCTTTATATTTTAGTGGTAACCTGTGGAGGATTGTGGGCAGTACAGGATTCAATATTCCAGAGCTTCAGCTGCTGACATAAAAAAAAAAAAAAAAAAAGATCCTCTGGTACACAAAACTATTCTGGGCCCCACAGAGCACTAGGGTCTAATCGTAGCTCAGAATCACTCAGTATTTTTCATCCAAAAGGAAATTTCAGTGCAGCCTCCAACAGAAAATAGCCCTTATGGAGCAGAGCTCTGTGAAATAAAAATATTTGTTAAAAACTCAGGCGATTTAAGGAATTCTGAACTTTCCCTTGCAAATTCCATGCACCTGTACAGTATTTTTCTGAGGAAGAAGGGAAAACTTGGAAAGACAGAACTAGAACATGGTCATTTAAAAAAAAAATAAAAAATTGAATCAACCATGCATAAATGGTTACATTGTTCGTGAGAATAGGTGACAACATATTCACCAAGAGCTGCTGGTGATTCACTCCCAGGTTGTTCTGATTCATGGGTAATTTACATTCCTCTCAGTGCTTTTCAATAAACAACTAACTCTGATCTATAATATAGTCAGTTCTAACAAGCCAGATTTCAAAAGGTTTATCCATCTAGCTAAAATGAACCTCAGTCATCTTCGTTCACAAAACACCCACATAGGCTATTTGTCTTGGACTTGAGTGTTTGGCAAAAAGCCTGACTTAAGCCTTGAGTATGAGACCTTACTGAAAAATGTTGTCATTCATGGGGGGCCAGGGCAGGGGGGTGGATTGATGTCCAAGACTGACCCCACCCTCTGTACTTAGCTCTGAGCTTCTTGGCAAAGGCAGAGAAACCACAAGACAAGTTTTATCATCGGGTAAACCTGTCGCATGAAAAAGAAAATTACTTCAATTAAATACTTCAACAATTATAGTACATTTTAATTAGGGGTATATCACATAATCACAGTTCAAATATTTTTTTAGTGTATAAAGTTTACAAAACCCCCCAACAAACCAAAAAAACCTACTCTGTGCTATTTACCGTAAGACCTTTAGGAGAGACTCCTGGTAGCAATGGTTTGTCCTCCCACACCTGTGGAATATCTGTTAGAAAATACGGTGATTATGGATTGGGTCATAAGGGAGTTGGGTAGGCAGCTAGAGATGGGCAGATGTGAACAACCCACTGCATCCCTCTGTCATATCAGAGTAAAAAGGGAAGGGTTTAGACTGACATAGGATAGAAGAGGAGTGGGCTGAAAAATATAGGCAGCTTGTAATGGCAGAACGTGTTCCCAGTTCAGCTATTGGGACAATAATGACATATGGATGCAGTGAAGCAATCTTCTAAAGCAAAAGGAAATGCCTAGCCTGGTAGGTTGTACCTGCCTCAGACAGTTATCTGATGAGTCTGTCTTTTTCTTACATTTTGGCAAGACTTACTTAGCTTGTCTTGCCAGTAAATTCTCATCTAATTGAATTGACAAGCACGGACTTTTATAAATTAGAGCTTCCAATCTGCCTCAAATTCAGCTGGTTATTTTTTTATTGTAATGCAGAGTCTGCCATATGAATTAATATATTGAGTCACTTACAGCTGCTGAAGAAGAAAGCTGATAAAATATCTTTGCAATGGCAGAGAGTAGACCTATGATCTTTTTTTTTTTTTTTATTTTTCCCCCCTGGCAGTGTGCTGGTTTTAAGCCTCCCATGTTTGGTTTGGCATGAATGGCACCTTTCATTATTATTCTTTTCTCAACTTTAGGCAGTGAATGCCTGGCTGCAGTTTCCTCCCGTCCATTGCGGTGTCTCATTTGATGATCACGAAGCACTAAGAGTATATGTTGAAAGACCTCAGTACTTCAAGTCTTGTGAAGTCCTGTTAGTTGGTGGTCAGCCTTAACTCTCATTAAATTCAGCAAGAGTGAAGGTTTCTTTGTGCTCCTTAGTTGACAAGATGAAGCTATGAATTTGTAATTACAGCTAGATAATTTAACATTAGGTATTATGTGGTATTTTGAAATGCCTCTGTCCTTTCCTTCCTTTTCCCCCTTTCCCTTCCTAATATTCTACAATTTTTACTATGTGTGAAATTATAAATTTACCTTTTGTACTTCTATTTCCATATTTTTATGTATATTATGCTTCCAGAATTTGTGCCTGTGTGCATATTAGTCATTAAGACCATTCTTGAGGGATTAGACTCTATATGCCAGTGAATATAAAATAGCAAGCAGTCTATTTTTATGAAAGACATCCAAAACAATGTTCACACTCAGATCTCTGAGGCACAATAATCAGCAAGACAGTGTGAAGAGTAGTGGTGTTCAAGTAAATTATATTTGTACATTTTGTGTGTTTGAACACAAGTACAGGAGAATGTGTTTTTGCCAGAAAGTATGCGCACCCTGTGCATTAATACTTTGCAAATATAGTTGCTATATATACATTTTTTTGAACAGTTTGCCAAGATTTACTCAACAGGCTCATGATTTTTAAATGACAAATATTTGCTTGGAGGATGACAACTTTTATGCCAAGTTTCAGTCCAAATTGCCCACTGCAATATTTGAGCTAAGGAGCCATGAAAAATGAAATATATACTGGAAAATAAGGAGGAAAAAAATTAGCTTTTGCAGTTTTGCCAGGTGAGTGCTTAAACAGTTGATTCTAAGCTTACACAGTAATTTACAATTAAAATTACCTGCTATAATCTGTATATTGAATGATGCAATTTAAGAAAGAGTTTTGTCTGATTGCAAGGAGCACTTAAAAAAGACACTTTGACACATCACAGAGTTTGGAGTTGTGAGTATCAGGATATGATCCAAAGTCTTCTGAAATTGAGGGAAAGAGACCCATTAACTTTAAGAGCTTTGGGCTGGACCTGAATGACAGTATAAAATAGATCTTTTTTTCTCTACTTAAAAGTAACGCAGACTTACCTTTTAAGTATTGTAGGTTAAATTCTATCCAGATTATCAAGCTAAGAGCTAAGGACCTTTAGTGTGCCACGAGCTATATAATATTAAAACTCTTCATAACATTAATTCCTCATTGATAATTCTCCTGGTCTTCTGTGGTCACAGTAAGCTGAGTTAGAAATAGAGTCTACAGTCTTTTGGATTTTTTTCCTGCATACATATATGGTAGAAAAATTCACTTGTCTCAGTCACACCTATGCTTGGATAAAAGAACCCTGTAATTGTATTGCGGTAACCCTAGTCTTTTACCCCATACAGCTCTTATGAGAATTCTTTTCCACAATACCAAAAATACAGAATGAGTCTCACTTATATCATAGCACCACAATGATCTTGCAGTACAGAAGTCACTGCCAATCACCCCTATTGGTAGCCACATTTAGAGGTTAGGTTGGGAGCACTTTGAAAACAGAGACTGTATCATCGTGTGCCTGCCATGCACCTGCAGGGAATTGATCATACTTGATTACAATATATGAAATCCAAGCTTGCAATACAGCAGTTATATTACAAAGCTTGTATGTAATCAGGGAAAAAATCCCAGTCTCTTGCTGCGTCACAGTAGGGTTGGAAGGTAGAACAGAAAATATGAGTTGTCTGGAGGTATAGAGGGAGGTTCAGAAATTTTATTTTTTTATTTGTTTGTCCCAACAGAAATGCCTAGACAAGCCAATAACCTGGTGATGTTTTCCTCTTTTAGACAAGAAAGGAAGTGTCCAAGGAAAGGCACCATGTGTGGCAGCAATATACCATGCCAGAAAAGGAAGCTCTTGATGGTGCAGTGAGTAGGATAACAATAGTAGATCTGCTGTAGAATAACAAATAACCATGAGACAGTTCTGAGTTGCAGTAAGTATTCTGTAAAAATTAGGAGAAATCATTGGCTTGCAACAATATACCTTAAATCGTTTAAAGACGATGGCAAAATCTGCTTCTACAACAGTCACTAAAATCCTTATTGCTATATCATCTTCTGGTTTATTCACTCTTGACATTCTCCATGTTAACATTAGTCAGCAGCAGCAATGGATCATTAGAGTCATAGCATGTCCACAACCTGATTGTAAACTCACTGTAGTGAGAAGGGACATCCTCCACTAAATCAGATTGCTCAGAGCCATGTTAAGCCTGACCCTGAATACCTCCAGGGATGGGACCTCAACTACATCCCTGGGCAACCTGTTCCAATGTTTCACCCCTCTCATAGTAAAGAACTTGTTCCTAACATCCAATCTAAATCCACTTTTCTCACTGTCCCTTATCCTATCACTACAGGCCTTTGTAAACAGTACCTCTTCACCCTTCACGTAGGCCCCTTTTGGGTACTGGAAGACTGCTATTAGGTTTCCCCAGTGCCTTCTTTTTTCTATGAGGAGTATCCCCAGCTCACTCAGCCTGTCCTCGTATGAGAGGTGTTCCAGCTCTCTGATCATTTTCATGACTCTCTTTCAAGCTGCTCTATCAGATCCATGTCCTTTTTCTGTTGAGAGCTCCAGAGCTGGACATGGTACTCCAGCTGGGGTCTCACCAGAGCAAAGTAGCAGAATCACCTCTCTTGATCTGCTAGGCATGGTTCTTTTGATGCAGCCCAGGAAGAGACTGGTGTTCTGGGCTTCAGGCACACACTGTTGGCTCATGTCCAGCTTCTCATCCACCAGCACCCCCAAGTCCTTTTCTACAAGTCTGCTCTCAGTTTCATCATCCCCCAGCCTGTATTGGTATCAAGGATTGTTCCAACCCAGGTGCAGGTTCTTGCACTTTGCCTTATTGAACCTCATAAGATTCCCCTCAGCCCACCCCTACAGCCTGTCCAGGTCCCTCTGAATGGCATCCTGTCCTTCAGACTCATCACTCAGCATCACTCAGCTTGGTATCATCTGCAGATTTGCTGAGGGTGCACTGAATCTCACTGTCGATATCATTGATGAATGTATTGAACAGTACTGTCCCAATACAGACCCTTGAGGAACACCACTTGTCACCTGTCTCCATCTGGACATTGAGCCATTGATGTGATCATCCAACCAACTCCTTTTCCACTGGACACTTCACCTATCAAATCCATATCTCTCCAGCTTAGAGAGAAGGATATTGTGGGAGACTATGTCAAAGGCTTTACAAAAGTCCAGATAGATGACATCTGCTGGTCTTCCCTTTTTCACTTGTATAGTTATGCCATCTTGGAAAGCCACTAGGCTGATCCAGCAGGGCTTGCCCATAGTGAAGCTGTGCTGTCTGTTTTGAATCACTTTCCTATCCTCTGTGTGTTTCCATATAGATTCCAGAAGGATCTGTTCCATGATCTTCCCATGTGCAAAGGCAAGGCTGACAGGTTGGTAATTTCCAGGGTCCTCTTTTTATAGATGGCTGTAATGCTTCCCTTCGTCCAGTCTCCAAGGAATTCACCTGACTGCCAGGACTTTTCAGAAATTACAGAGAGTGGCTTTTGCAGGTATGTCAGCCAATTACTACAGAACTCTGGGATGCATCTCATTGGGTCATATAGATTCATATATGTTGAGGTTCCTCAGGTGGTCCTGTACTTGATCTTCCCTTATCGTGGGAGAGACTTTACACTGCTAATTTGCACCTAATGATCTATTGACTTGAAAGAGGAATGGAGAAAAATTGCCAGTGAAGACTGGGGCAAAAAAGTTAATGGGTACCTCAGCCTTCTCATCTGTTGACACCGGTGTCTCGGTCCAGAGAGGGAAAGAGACTCAGTTCTTATGAATATTCCCATGTTGTGAAATTAGAGACACAAACGAAGCCAAAATATCAACAGCTAGACTATTTATTACATAAATTAAGGGGAAATAAGAAGGGGGGAGGGAGAAAATAGAGAGGGAGAGAGAGAAGAGAGAGAGAAGAGGAAAGGAATTGTATTACCACACCGCTCACCCCCCCCAATACAGTTTGAGTCTGTGGAGGAAAGGTGCTGCAGGAGATGTTGGGTTGGTACAGGAACGGTGCTGAGGCTCTGGCTGGAGAAGAGCTGTGGTTCTCTGGGCAGCCTGGGTCTGTTTTCTCCGGAGCAGCATTGTCCCGGGCTGTTCATTCTCAGCGGCATGGTGCGTCTCCTGTGTTTTCCTTCCTCTCCGTTTTTCTTCTGTGTTTTCCTTCCTTTAATCATCCAGTCCAGGAGACACAGTCTCCCACATTGTTCTTCCATGTTTTTCTTCTAAAGTAGCCAGTAGTGGCTCCAGCCTTTTATACAGTTTTTAGTCCTTAGGTATGTGTCCAAGTATTGTCCCTCAGGAATTCCAGGGCCAGGAAATCATCCTTAGGTAAATGTCCAGGTATCGTTCCCCCGGAAATCTTTCTGTGCATTCCTGTGTGTTTGGGCAAGGCTCTGGATGGAGGGGGGGGGAGGGCCCTCCACCTCCTCCGTCTCCATCCAGACAAACCCCCACACTCATTACACATCAGGAAACAGGTGGTGAATCCATTTGTCACCCTTCCCAGGGTACTTGATGGGTGGAGATTATCTTGTCTCATGCATATTCCCGAAGGTGGCCTAGGTCCATTGTTGTCAGGCCCAGATGTTGCATTAGTTGAAGTCCTCCAGCAGACCAGAAGCCTGTGAGTGTGAAGCCTCCTGTGGTTGGAGTAGAAAGGCTTCATTGGTGGGCTCCCCTTGGTTCAGTGGCCTGTAGTAGATGCCAGCCACAAGGTTCCCTTTGTTGCCTTTGTCTCTAATTCTTATCCATAAGCTTTTGACCTATTTATGGCAGTTCTTCAGTGACACTTTCTCAAACTGTATCCCTTTGCTGACATAGAGGCCAATGCCTCCACCCCTCCTCCCTGGCCTGTCCCTTCTGAACAGTTTGTAGCTGCACTCCAATTACAGGATTCATCCCACCAAGTCTCAGTGATGGCTACCAGGTCATAGTTTTCTAACCACTCAGTAGCTTACAGCTCCTCCTGTTTGTTGCCCATATTGTGTGTATGCATGTAGAGGCACTTCAGCTGGGCAGTTGTCTGCATCACTTTGAAGAGCTCCCTTGATTTGATTGAGGTATTTCATGAGAGTTTCCTTGCTGGAGTCTGCCGCCTCAGGAGCCCCCAGTTAACTGATCCTCTGTTTATCACACCAAGCCTGATTTCTTCCTCCTTCTCCCTTCCCATCTTGTTTAAAGTCCTAACAATGGGTCCTGCTAGCTCCTGGGCAAGGACCCTCCCTTTCCTCTGAGAAAGGTGGCTCCCATCTGGTGCTTCCAAGTTTGGTGCCGCATAATCTGACGCATTATGAAAGAACACAGAATTTTGAGAGATTTCACCCTACCTGCTCACCCTGCTTTTGTGAACTGCTGTGCAAACTATTGTGCCACACCCTATTTGCTGGCACTCTGGGTCTCTGTTGCTCCCTGTGGGCATTTAAATAGCCCACACTGGGTGAGAGCAATGCCTCCTCAGGTCTTGAGTGCTTTGCTGACGGTCCCTGCCCAGGGCTGCATGCTCAAAAAACATGCCTGCCTGTTGCCAGAAAAGTCTCCTGTCTAGCTCAGTCTAACTTTGATCTGTCATACAGTCTTTAGTGATGCTGCTTCTGAGATGTTGCCTTGACCACTCTAAAAAGGGTCCCACACAACCTAAAGCTCGGTTAAGGGCATATGAATAACAAAAGAGAAGAATGAATATAAGGCTGAACCTGCTAATTTTGAGTCCTGCATCGCCTGCATCGCAGCTTTGTATATTAAATGCCAAAGCACAGATCTGAAGTCCTTCCTGAAAAGAGCTGCTAGTTGACACAAAAAAGCTCAAGCCCAGTTAATAAAGTTTGCTCTGAATGTGCACTTGCTGAGATTCTTACATAAAGATTGTGTATCTCCTTCATCTTGTCAAGTGATTCGTCAGTGTCAAACTGCAAAAGTGAGTACCAACACATATAACCTGTTTTACAAATGAATAAGTTCAACAGGTATCTCCCTTACAGAGAAACAATTTCCCTTTTATAGACCCCACCTGAAGTGGGTGAGTCCTGCATGGACATACAGTTTTCACTCTGCAACCAACATTTAAGCAATAATCCAAAGTGACAGTTTTATGAGAGATCTTAGTAACTCGTGAAACAGTTGGAAGAATCCTTTTCTCTTTTCATAAGTGAGATACACATGCAGGCAATTCACAGATGCCAGACAAAGGAAGGACTCTCTTCAAAGAGCAATGTGGTCTAAAGATATGACCAACGTGCGAAAAATATTAGAAATTTAAATCAAAATGTCTTTTCCAGGTTAACACTTCTGATCTCTCAAGTACCAGCATAAAAAAATGTATTAATGACAGTTGACAAAGACAACCTTCCTGGGCAGCTAGTAATGTCTTACCTCACAGAGCTATCATCTCTCTACATTTCAATTTGCAGTCCTATGCAGAGCTTAGTTAAAGAGATACATGTGTTGTTACTACATTCAGGTCAAGCTCTCCTACTATTAAATACAAAAGCAATTTTAAAAGCAATGATATAGCTGAGATATAAGCCCATAAACCAGAAGAATTCCCAGTTAAAGCTACCGCTGCCCCCTCTGCTCAGCTCTGTTGTGTCTAAACATTTCAGCCCAGAGGGACCTATAAAAGAAATTCTCCACAGTAGATGATATTACATGATCCATGTGGTCATTTGTAAATGCTGTAGTACATATAATGCACCAAGGAATTCACCAAGGTTTTTATATTAGTATCTTGTTTGGTTTGGTTTTCCCAGTTGAACAGTAATGGATCTCCATAGATTGGATTTTTATTAGATTACTATGCTGTCCTTTTAAGGAGGTGGTCCTCTCTAGAGATTGTGGAAAAACGATTTATAGAAGATAATCTAGCACAAACATCTTCTGGGATCAGAACAAAAGAGAAGGACAAAGTCCTCATTTAATTCTACACCCTTTAGACATCATAGCTAAGTCCTTGGCAGCTAAATCAAGGATTCACAGTCATGCCAACAATCTCAGTTTCGGACTGCTCTAGAATTATAAAACAAAACAAAGTATAAAAGTTCACAGTAGAAATGGTTTGTAGGAATTTATGTGCAAAGTTATGAATTTCCTTGTGGATTTTTTTTAAATTTTATTTTGGTAAATGAAAATTACTGACTGCTTTCCTGGAAAAAAAAAAAAAAAAAAGAAAGAAAAATTGAGAACTGCAGGCCTCAAACTAACATTTTCCCTTTTGACAAAAAATATGGTTTTTTTTCAATAGAGGGAAACAACCCACAGTAAGCACTAGCACAAGTTAATCAGTATTGCCATGGAATAGCACAGCTGCCACTGAAGCTAGTGACCTATGGCATGTCCACAGCAGCATTCAGATACAGAATCACCACTCAAGGAACCACGCTTGTGGAAGCAAAAGAAAGAAGTTTTCTATACCTATATACCAACAGAGAACCACCCTTCTACCTGTTAGCTTGTTTTTCAGATGGAGCCAAAGGCCTGTGCATCCCTTTCTTTTCTTTGTGTGCCTGCAGTCAAGGTTTAGCAGTCCTACAGAAGTAATATGTTGTTGCCTTTTATATTTTCCTTTCATTTCTGTAATCACAAACATTTTAATTATGTTATAACAATGCCAGCATTTAAGCATGTAATAGGTATATAATATTCCCTGTAACAAAAGATTTGAATTCATATAATGACATTGCTCAGTATGTAGCTTTCACATTGTTACTCAGATTTGCTGTCTAGAATAGTTTGTTCCCTGTTCCCTCTGATTCATACTTTGTAGAATAACAGTAAAGAGGCTGAGTGCTTTATGAACATTCAGCCTGGCAGACAAGCAGGGGTCTTTTCCTCTGCAAACACTTTCCAGCACAACACAAATGTTAGTTTTGTGTTAGCAGGAATGTGCCTCAGGTCACAGAAGAAGGCTGAGCAGAATCCCTTTGTGTGCAACCGTATCTGGGGGTGCACCTTTGGGCTGAGTTGCACCATGTCCCTTCCCCCATCCCAGCACTGCTTTGAACACCCTTCCCCATTGCCAGACAAGCTGCCATGCAATGGCTGTGCAAACCCCATAGACAGCTTGTCTATGATTTTTGTAACCTATAAATGTGTATATGCAGTGGAAAAAACTTCACTAATCAATTACTACTGCTCATGCTGAGATTCAACAGACTATGTATTTTAATATTCATAGCAAATTTGCAGCGTCCAATAACAGTCCCATTGGAAGGTACAAAGTGTTTTTGTATGGCCACATTGGAAAACTGCATGACCACACTGGAAAACTGTGTGAGATATTGAAGTCTTTCTCACTCAGGAGTTTCACCAAGAAGAGCTGTAATGAAAACTCATGTCTCAGTTTGATAGCAGTTCCAAATAACTACAATATTACAAAGTGATTCAGGTAAAGGATAACAAATCTCTTTTGATGTGTAATAAGATGTTAAATATTTTTGATGTTTTTAAACACATTATCAGTTTTTGCAGTACATTTTTTGAAAATTTCCTCTTTCAAAATTGTATGATTAAGGCAGGGTACTGAGCAATACTAGAATGACAACTTGATGGATAAGGAATTGGCTGGATGGTTGCACTCATAGAGTTGCATTCAACAGGGTCCAAATGGAGGCCAGTGATGATATTGACAGTGGTATTGATTGCACCCACAGCAAGTTAGTGGATGAGACCAACCTGTGTGGTCCAGTTGACACACTGGAGTGAAGGGATGCCATCCAGATGGAATTGAACAGGCTTGAGAGGTGGACCCGAGCCAACCTCATGAAGTTCTACAACATCTGTGTCAGGCCATTCTCAAGGACAAATATTAACTGGGCAGGGAGTGGCTTGAGAGCAGTCTTGAGTAGAAATACTTGGGAGTGTGAGTTGATGAAAAACTCAACATGAGCCAACAATGTGCATTTGCAGCCCAGAAGGGTTGCACCAAAAGAAGTGTGACTGTCAGGAGAAGGGAGGTGATTCTCCCTCTCTATTCTGCTCTCATGAAACTTCACTGGGAGTACTTCAGCCAGTTCTGATGTCCTCAGCATAAGAAGGACATTGAATTGCTGGAGTAGGTCCATGGGAGGGCCACAAAAATGATCAGAGGGCTGGAGCACCTCCCCTATGGGGACAGGCTATGAGAGCTGGGGTTGTTCATCCTGGAGAAAAGAAGGTTCTAGAGGGACCTTATAGCAGCCATCTGATACCTGATGAGGGCCTAAAGAGAGATGGGGAGGGACTTTTTACAAGAGCTTTTTGTGATAAGACAAAGGAGAACGGATTTATGCTTGATGAGGGTAGATTTAGACTAGATATTAGAGAAAAAAATTCTTTGCAGTGAGGGTGGCGAGACAATGGAACAGGTTGCCTGTAGGGAGCTTGCGCATGCCCCCTCCCTGGAGATGTTCAAATTGAGGATGGATGAGGCCTTGTGTAACCTGGTCTAGTGGAAGGTGTCCCTCTCCGTGGCAGGAGAGTTTAAGCCAGATGATCTTTGAAGGCACTTCCATCCCAAACTTCTGTGATTCTATTATATGATTCTTTGATTTCACCATTAAAAACTTTTCAAATACTTGCTCCCACATCTAAATCTCATTGAAGTTAGCAAGTGATTGTAGAATGGAGTTCTAGGAGCAGAGTCATAAGGAACAACATCACCAGCTGTTGGTAAATCTTTTCTCTTAATGATGACCACTAAACTAAGCTGATATTATTTAATCACAAGCTTAAATTAGCATTGGTTGATGTTGCTGCTGATTACAAGTGAAAAAGGTAAATGGTAAACGAGAGTCAGATTACCAGAAATAATTGAGAGATTTTGGTGACTGCCTTTGACTCAAAAACATTGTCTTTTGCAACTTAGGCTGAGCAGGAAAACTTTGTTAGTATATGCATTTAATTTACTCCATACCGTAGTTTCCTTGCAGTTTATTATTCAGGAGATGAAAAGACTGAATATCAGCCTTACAATCTGTGATTTTTGGTCCTTGCAAAAGGACTTTTTTCATAAAGAAGGATCATATTTATTAAAAACACACCACTTAATGGATTTTAAAATAAAATGTTCCATCTTCTCATTCTGATTTAAAAAAATGCAAAATACAGACTTTCAGTGTTACTTGTAAATGTGGCAAATCCAGTCCTGCAATGAATTCAAATCTGTACATTTCATAAAGGCTACTTAGGGACAAGATAGTTTTAGATCTAAGAAACATGTAAAAAATGACTCATTGTTAATAGGGTGAGCTCTTTGCATTTGGATTAGGGTTAACTGACAGTATCCAGTCACCTTTTATTCTCAGAGATTCCACCAGAGAAATGCTTTGTGCTGGCCTGAAAAAGAAAGAATTAGGTGTTCCATTTATACTATTGATCTTAATAACCTCATCTCATAAATACCTACTTTATGACATCAATAAAAAGAGAATAGCAGCAACTCCTAACAATAGAAATTGTTACTTTGTAATTCAAGCATTTCATTGAGCATCTCAAAGAGACTCCATGGTGGTACAGTAGAGATATTTTATTACCAGTTTTTAAATATGTGCGCAGAGAGACCATTTTTTTTTAAACAAGTGAAGATTCTAATTAATTGAGCACACTATAGCTTCTAGGTCCCACAGTTATCACTGTTCTTCTTTTTCATCTCTTATCCTCCCCCTGTTCTTCATCTCACATATTAAAAGAAGCATATTCCTTTAAGGGCCTTGGTGGGTGTAGGACTAATTTGTCACTGGGCTGAACTGGATGAAATGAAACAGATCATTTTACACAAGGGTCTTACTTCCCTGTTACCCTGCATTAACATGCTGCAGATGGAAATTATCTACTCTTATTGAGCCATATTCCAGATAGAGCTATTCTCACTTTCCATAGACACCTTTCTGAAGCGGGGCCAGGACAGGACTGGCCCTGGAGCTCTCATCCATGAGTCACCACCAGGAGGAAGTGGACATGGCGCTGCTTGTCTCCAATGAAATCTCCCTCAAAAGCTGAGATTCTTTTACCTTGCACCTAAGGTAGAAGAGAGAAACAACAGAGCAACAGAAGATGAACCAGAGCCTTCCCTACAATGGAAGATTATGTGCTCATTACTCAGGCAGTGTCCACATTGCTGCACCTGAGATGTGATATATTATCTAGCACTTCTGGTACAATAGCAGTCTCAGATCAGCTCCAGAGGTTTCACAGGTTACAGCACAGAAAGGACACTGCAGATTACCTGAGAAATAAATGTGGAATACTCCCTCTTCATGATCCTACACATTGATTTAGATTCATTATTATATGTGTAACTTTGTGTAGCCATCATCTTCCTGGTAAATCATAGTAGTGTCCTACCAAAAGAGTTGATTTTTGAATTCCTGAGGAAAGTCATATGTTTTTGTTTCCCATAGTCTTAATTAGTTCTTGAAGACAACCATCACTAAAATGAATAGACTAGAATAGACTAGACTAGACAAGAATAAGAATAGGTTTAGTTCCAGTTGAAAGAGACACAAAATGATCACTTAGTCCAACAATTTTTCCACTTCAGTACTGATCAAAAGTTAAAGTATATTAATAAAGGCATTGTCCAAATGCCTTTAAAAAAAAAAAAAAAAGCATTAAATATTTGAATGTTTTAAGATAAATATTCAAAAGCCCAAGAGTGTCAAATCTTTATTACAGTATTTTGCCCATTAGAATTTGCCTTTTCTGGGATTATTTCATATGAGCAAGGTCTAGTTTATTTCCTCATAATTATTTTTCCTGTGAAAATCTAAGGGGTGTGTAATGGGTATGTAACATCTAAAAAATTACAGTTTTTGTTTTCCTTTGTGTTTTATTCAAAATGGCAGAACACTAGTGTGGACTAGAGGAGAAAATTAATGCCAAAAGTTCAGCATTGAACTGCTGCATCCAGTACATGTAATTCCTTACACACCAAAATAGTTGTTTTAATTGCCCTTGTTTGGAATCTATAAAAACCCTTTGTATTAGTAAACTAAAAGTGTAAAGCCTCTAAATTTGAGTCTTTTTTTCTCTAAATTCTACTACTTTATTTCATGTCAGCAATTAATCCAGCTAGCTTGGTCAGCTGAAACCCCTCTAAGTATATTCTGTCTTCAGAAAACTAGAATTGCTAACAATTGAACTAAAAATATTTTGTTTTCAACTCTTAGAAACATGATCACATTTTTATTCCTCTGACTGTGACGCCACTGAGTGTGTGATATGTCACCACAAACCAAAGTCACTCCCTTTCTCCTACTTCGGTGACATAAACATGTTTTTAAAAGGTATTCTGATACCTGGGTATGTATCTCAAAATTGCCTTAAAATACATGGTTAACTGAAAAACTTTGACATACAAACAAATTTCCAAGGGAAAATTTGAGAGAACCTAGCATTGGGTTGTCAAATACTCAGCACCTTCAATGAACGGCAAATTTTTAATAGTACCTGGAATTCATAATGAAGCACAGATTTTAAGGACTTACTTACTGTTTGTGCCCCAAAATAAACTCAATGTGTCCCCAGCCTTGGGTGATACTTGCTTGCAAGCTGCTTCTCAAGAACTCTTAAAACTGGCTTTAATAGTCTGGAAGAGGTTTGTGAGCTCAATAGCTCTCTAGATCTGCAAATAAATGCAAATTGAGATTTTTTTAAATTTTTTTTTAACCTGTGAAATACTTAATGAACCAATTTTTATTTTTATTTTTTTTCCCCAAGCATGACAGTAGGACTGAAATATATGATGGTGTGATGTTTTATGGTCTCAGATTTTCCAGTTAGAAGTCTGTCACAGGCTCCGTATTGAATAATAAACCACTCCTATTTTATGTTCCTGTAAACCAAAAAACTCCAGCAGTACACTTATATGGAGACATCCCTTTGGGATGAACACTGGCATTAAAAAATATTTTTGTGTGCAAATGTGTGGCATTATTGCTCTTTGAATACATGACCCACTGAGAAGAATCAGACTAAAATGTCACGGCAATTGTGATCAGCTTCTAGAAGGCAAATTGTGATGAGAGATTATAGCAGGAAAGAGGAAAAGATATTTTCTGCTTTAGCATACTGAATCATCAAAACTTTTAACTAGATACCTGCCTTTTAGTGTGTGGTCTTTTTAAAACCAGCAGACTGATTTCCATGTTGTGAAAGTATGACTGTATAAATACTTAATTTTCACACATGTACTAATAAAAATATTCAGCTCCCTGACCTTAGTAGGTGATTTATAGGACCAAAATTATCTGTTTAGTTTCCTTGTATGGTCAATGAGAAAAGTCTGGTTCATCCAGAATATGAGCCAAAGACTTGAGATACTGAGGGAAGAGGCACAGAGGGGTAGTCTGTAACAAGTAACGGACAGTTTCTAATTTTCTGCTGTTTTCTGAACTGAGGACGGCTTTTTTTTTTGTGAGGTCATAGACATCTTTCTTTACTTATAATGCAGAACATGGATTATGCCTCTGGGAGTAAACACCTTAACAGTCCTGTTTTTAAGACTACTTCTGCCACGAGACAAGTAAAACTCTTCTTTTCATAGCATGTTTTGATTGAAAGCATCTGGGCTTGGTTCAGAATTCATTCTGGTAGCTCTGTAGCACATGGATGAGAATTCTCTGGTTGAAAATAATACCTAATAGTTCACTACTTTAAACTTCATCATTAAGCTTGGAACTAGCTGTAATTCAGTAGTTAAAATCAAGGTTTATCAAGAATTAGATGTGGGTAGCAAAATCAGAGGTTATTCTGTTAATTCAACAAATAAAGATGGGCAGGAATACATTATGATAATAAAATCCCAAATATTTCTTTTGAATAGCTTCAATATGATTAAGTTGGTTTTAAATAATCACTTGAGACATTGATTGGAATTAATTGATGTTTCTGAGCAGTAGTTAGTTATAACCAGTAATGTTATTTTCTAATTCTAACAGGAACTATTTCCTTGCAAGAACTCATTTACTTATTGATATCACAACTTTGCTAAAACCAGAGAACTCCTTGTGTATCCCACAGGATCCAGCATCTCAATGACTGATATTTATATACATATATTTTCTGGAGAAAAGAAAAGGCCTTTCTCAGATATCACAGAATCACAGAATCAACCAGGTTGGAAAAGACCTCAGAGATCATCAAGTCCAACCTATTACCTAATACCTAACACCTCATGACAACTAAACCATGGCTCCAAGTGCCACATCCCATCCTTTCTGAACACCCCCAGGGGCAGTTACTCTACCACCTCCCTGGGCAGCCCATTCCAATGGCAAATTACTCTTTCTGTGAAGAACTTTCTCCTCACCTTGAGCCTAAACTTCCCCTGGTGCAGGTTGAGACTGTGTCCTCATGTTCTGCCACTGGTTGCCTGGGAAAAAGAGACCAATCCCCACCTGTCTACAACCTCCTTTCAGGTAGTTGCAGAGAGCAATACAGTCTTCTCTGAGCCTCCTCTTCTCCAGGCTAAACAACCCCAGCTCCCTCAACCTCTCCTCATAGGGCTTGCAAATATATAAAGCTTTATGTTGTTGTTTTTAATCAATAAATGTCTATCTGCCTGCCTACTTTTCCATCTATTTATCAGTTATGCATTGGTGGTTCTCATAATATCTGCATGCTCTCTACTTATAATCAATAAGTTAGATAAAATTTCTAGTAGACATCATAAAGACTTCATCTCTTCTGCTTTTTGTAGGAAAAAAAAAAAAAAGATTTAGCAGACCAAACCTAAATTTTCAGGCTTTTTTTTTTTTTTTTTTTTTTTAATTATTTTATTACTATATCATGGATTCCTCAGATTTTATGCTTGAGCAAATTTAATACTTTTTTAAAGGCAGTTGGGAGGAAACCTTGGCAGTGTTGTAGAACATGTCTTGACATCAATACCAATGAGTTCAAGACTTTAAAATATTTCATTTCTGCAAAAAGATTTATGAAATGGTGGTTCTCAGGCTGTGGCATGCCAGAAATTTGACTGGTCCCCACTTCTTCAAAATTCTGAAGTGATAGTCCTCCTCTGTACCCAGGGATAGGGGCAGCGTGCACTTGGGATCACATGAACGCAGGAAGTGTTATGGTATGATCCCCACTGGTTTCCACAGATCTTGGACCCAGTCCTTATTCCATAGTTGACTAGTATTTCCTGTTTTCCAAGAATTCTCATTTCTTCTCATAGATTTTCCATTGGAAGCAGTTGTCACTAAAATACCTATTCTTTCAAGAGTCAGCAACAACAGTCATATCGTAGAGAGATGTTTAACAAAAACGACTTAGAAAGGTATGTTCATTGTATTGGGCCAAAGCTCTGGCTGGTACAAATCATCATAGTTTTGTTCCAGTCAGCACAGCTGTGGTGATTACAACAGTAAGGATCTGTCTCTCAGGGTTTTTTTTCCTCTCTAGATCATATTTATTCACTTAAGTTGAAAGTGAACAGGGATTTTCTCCTTTAAATAGAAACCTCACAGATCTCATCAATCTAAACTCAGCAAGGGAGAGAAGGATGTTGAAGGGATGCCCTACTGAAAAACTCTCATAGTTGGCAAAATATTTTTAGTGAGGAAATAGAGAAATCCCCTCAGCTCTCCTCTATCACTGCTGCCTCTAATCACAGTGGAAAATATCCTGGAGAAGGCAAAGACATTCCTCAGCTCATACAAGGTAGTTTTGTTTCCCTGCTGGCTGCATTTCTGTAGAAATTAAAATTGTGCCCCTTAGTTGTCCATCCTGAAAAAAAAGACTGCTTTGATGTGCAATTGGATCCTATTCTGTCTGGGATCCTGATGTTCTTGTTGAAAGGGGATGAAACCTCTGGGGAGTGTGGCAGAAGAAACAATTCCAGAGCAGAGTCAACACACCTATTTTCCCTTGCTGCTGTGTTTTCCCAGCAAGAGCAGGGTCGTTCACTACTCAAATGTCTGATTACTCTGAACATAACAAAAGGTGTATTTTCCTTGGGAGTCCAAATAGCCAAGTATGTGACTGCATTCGCTGTTCTTACTCATAAATGCAAATGCTAACCTATAAATCTTTCTTTTTACAGTACTGTAATAACATTATATCTATTTAGCCTAGTACAATACCATCACAATAGCTTTTTCATTGTGCTGCATTCATATTAGACTAATATAATGAGATGCTACCACAATACCATGAAATAAAACGATGTTCTTGACGTATTTCCAAAACATTTGAGCACTGTTTCCAAATCGACCTTGTGAATAAATTAAATAATAGCTTGCAAAAACGTCCTCTAGCATTTTCAGAATGTATGCAAATGCAAGCTTGAATGTTTACATGTTTCTTATACTGTCTGGGATTATGCAGCGTATTTGTGCACATGAGTGTTGTCTCTGGGTGTATTTGTCATTTGTGCTCAGTGGCTTGCACAGAATTCTAGCATGATTTGCCCTTCAAGTTGTCCAATTCTTCCTCCTCTCCCTGATGACCTGCATATTAAACTTCTCTTCTGTAAGACTTCAGGTTTCAGTGGCCCTTTCCATTTGTCATATGAATTATAGTCACTCAGAAACCTTTCAGTACTGTTTGTTCAGTACCTACCCTGACATAGCTCTTCTCTGAACCATCCAGTATTGCTGACTGCAGATTTATAAAGGACATTTTCTTCAAAGGATCAATATACCTATGTATAAAAATACATATAAATATTCTATATGAGTCCTTTGGAAGGCAGTCCTTAGGGGCAAAGAAGTCCAGGAAAGCTGGACATTTTTCAAGAAGGAAGTGTTATAGGCACAGAAACAGGCTATCTTCATGAGCCAAAAGACTAACAGGAGGTTAAGAAGACCAGCCAGACTGAACAGAGAACTTTGCCTGTCACTCAGGAAAAAAAAGGAGTGTTTGTGGCATCTGGAAGAAGGGACAAGATGCTCATGAGGTCTAAAAGATGTTGCGAGGCTATGTAGGGAGAAAATTAGAACAGCCAGAGATCAACTAGAACTTAATCTGGCTTCATTTTTTAAAGACAGCAAGAAATGTTTCTACAAATACATTAGCAACAAAAGGAGGACTAAGGAGAATTTTCATTGTTTAGTGGATGAAGAGAAAAACAGAGTCATCAAGCATAAGGGAAAGACTGAGGTACTTAATGCCTTCTTTGCCTCAGGTTTTAGTAATAGAACTAGTTCTTTTCTGAATACTCAGCCCCCTGAGATGGAAGATAGGGACAGAGAACAGAATGAGATCCTGTTATCTAAGAGGAGATGCTTACTGACTTGCTACACCATTTGGACCACACAACTCCATGGGACCTAGTCAAGGGTACTGAGAGAGTTGGCAGAGATGCTTACCAAGGTACTTTCCATCATTTATCAGCAGTCCTGTCTAACTGTTTATGTCCCAGCTAACTACAGGTTAGCATATATGATGCCCATCTACAAAATGGGCTGGAAGGGGGAATGACAGAATTGTCAGTCTGACCTCAATGCCAGGCAAAGTAATGGAGCGGAACATCTTGAGTGCCATTGCACAGCTGGTGCGGGACAACCAGGTGATCAAGACCAGTCATCATGGGTTCATCAAAGATAGGTCCAACTTGACTGATCTGATCTCCTGTGACAAGGTAACCTGCTTAATGGTTGAGGGAAAGCTGTGGGCACAACCTATACGAACTTTAGTAAAGCCTTTGACACCATGTCCTACAGTATCCTCCTGGAGAAACTGGCTTTTCATGGCTCGGATGGGCATCCACTTTTCTGGGTAAAAAAAGTGGCTGGATATCTGGGCCCAAAGAGTCATGGTGAATGGAGTTAAATCCAGTTATCAGCTGAAAACAAGTGAGGTTCCCCAGAGCTCAGTATCTTTATAGGTGACTTAGATGAGGGCACTGAGTGCATCCTCAGTAAATTTGTAGATTAGACCAAGCTGGGCGAGAGTGTTGATATGCTTGAAGGCAGGAAGGCTCTACAGAGATTGGAAGAGACTGGATGGGGTGCTTGGTGCCATGATTTAGTTGATTAGATAGTCTTGGATGATAGCTTGGACTCGATGATCTCAAAGGCCTTTTCCAACCTGGTTAATTCTATTCTATTCTACAGAGGAACATGGACAGGTTTGATTGATGGATTGAGGCCAATCAATTGAGATTCAACAAGGATAGGTGTTGGGTTCTGCGTTTGTGTCACAACAACCCTATGTAATGCTACTGGCTTGAAGAAGAGTGGCTGGAAATCTGCCTGGCAGAGAAGAAGTTGGGGGTACTGGTTAACAGTCATCTAAATATGAGCCAATGTGTGTCCCAGTGGCCAAAAAACAAAATAGCAACCTGGCCTGTGTCAGGAATACTGTGGTCAGTGGAAGCAGAGAGGTAATTGCTCCCCTGTGTTCGACCTGGTGAGACTGCAACTTGAGTACTGTGTTCAGTTCTGGGCCCTGCAGAAAAACGTTGAGGTGCTGGAGTGGGTCCAGAACCAGCTGGAGCTGGTTGAATCCTCATCCCTGGATGTATTTAAAAGATGTTTAGATGTGGTACTTAGTGACATGGTTTATTGGCAGACTTGGTATTGTTAGGTTAGTGGTTGTACTCAATGATCCTAAAGGTCTTTTCCAGCCTAAACAATTTTATGATTCTATGGTTCTATGTTTATGGTTCTTATGCTGGAAAGCTGGTGTAGAATAGCCAAGTGAGAAAAAACTGGAATGAAACCTGAGGGACTCATTTTCCTGGATTGGAAATTATTTTTCTATTGGAATGATTTTTCTAATTATTTTTTTAAATTGAATATCACAATCATAGTTGATCAAATGAGATAAGTTTTGTTTACCAGGGAACAATTATTTGGAGGTTCTCACTAGCTAATCTCTTGTTATTGATAGACCCCTAAGAATTTTCACTGAATAACACAGAATCACCGAATCGCCAAGGTTGGAAGAGACCTCAAAGATCATCAAGTCCAACCTATCACCACAGACCTCATGACTAAACCATGTCACCAATTTTGTCCTGGTTATGTGTCCCTCCATTGGAAAATACACCACTGTTGTATGTTGTAGAGTGAAAATAAACTTGCTTTTTACCATTGTCTTTCCCATACCTGTAGAACTCATTTATGGATCATCAGGAATGAGCATATTATGAGCTATAAGATGCAGTATAGATTTGTGGTTAATAAAATCCAAGACACCATTCTGACTATATTGTTTTCCTACATAACAAAAACAGAAGAATTTTGTCCAGCTACTTCTGGCTCCAGCACACAACCTCTAGCTGAACTGCACTGTACTTTTTAGAAAGATATCTGTTGATTTTAATAACTCCCGTTACAAAAGTGAGCCCTCTAAGTGGAAGGACCTTGCAGGAAGCCTCAGAAGACTTCTTCCATTGATAGACTAGCACATATCTTTTCAATACCCCCATTGAGGCAGCTAATCCAAATCTCAATGATTTATCTTTACTGACTTTAATGGGCCTCACAAAGCTAGTTTAAAGTAATTGATTGTGAATTTCAACCAGTGTATTCTTCTCTTATGCTGTAAAAATCCACTGCAGACAGAGACCCAGTTGTCTTTCCCCAAGATACACTAGCATAATTTCTCTGAGTTGCTGTTGGCTGGCAATAACAGGTGGGTTGCTTCTAAATGCTCCTCTTGATAGATGCTATTTTACTTGACCTTTCTGAAGAGGAAATGGTGCATATGTTTATGAGAAACACTCTGACGTTGTTTCATGGGAGAACGTGCATTGTTTGTACAATGATAATGGGAAATGGGAAATTTTCCACTAAGTGCTTTGCCAAAAGGTAATTATTATGGTAGGCTTTATGTCTTGTTTGTCTGTTCCAACACCATGGAAATTTTCTTCTTCTTGCTGGTCACAATCATACCAGAAACTGGAAAAATCTTGTATACTTGGAGACAATTGGCTGCTTGAAACATGTAATAATATACAACTGAAGAAGCATTCAAAACATATGCATATGGGGGGGGGGGGGGAGGGGGGACAAGGGAAAAAAAAAAAGCCAAAAAGCACTCATTTCAATGAAAGAAAAGTTGTTTTTGGTTGGTTGGTGCTTTGTTTTGTTTTGTAGTTGTGGTGTTGTCTTTTGATTCCCCCCCCCCCCCGCATTTTATAGAAAATGCAATCAGCTGGTAAGTGCCTCTTCTGGCTTCCTTCCTCCCAGAGGTGCAACTGAGATCTGTTGGTTTGAATGTAGAGCTGAAGTCTGGAAACTCTGGTCTCTTCTTCAGTTTAGTGCTGATTTACAATGTGACCTTGAGTAAATAATTTCTCTGCTCTTCCTCTGCTGTAAAAGAAAGATGCTTAGACTTTATAGAACGCCTTAAAGTCAGTGGCATGAAGACACTACACATGCCCTTATTGTTTATAATAAGACTGAGGAAAACCCATGGGATTTGGCTTACCTATAATATTTGGAAAAATGAAGTTCAAGTAAATGTGTTTCTAACTGCAAGCCACTTGATTTGCAGTAAATATAGTTGCCCAACTGGACGGTTTCTTCAGATGAGTGGCTCTTGGTGACTACCCTTTGAATGTCCCTGAGTCCATTGATAATAACTATTTTCCTTGGACACCTGGCGTATTTTTCTTCTCCTCCCGGCAGTTTCTGTTTGGGATCCCCACAATCCAAAGACAACTTTCTGTTTTTCCTCTATTTAGCAATTTGTCATGCACCAATGCATTAATTATAGAAACAATGGACAATAAGATTAGATTGATTATATCATGGCAAGAAATGCAGGGTTGAGAATATTGACCTATCTGCAGCAACAGTAGAGAAGAGACTGAAGAGTGTAGGAGATGATCCAACAATGTGACAGGCACGTGGCAGAGGGGAGAAGATATCAAGACCTCAATCCTGCTACCTCTCCCACATAGTATGATGGACCACAGTGTGCCAACAAACCCCCTAGGTTGTCAGTGAGGTTTGACTCAACTCCATTGGGCCACCCACAGACATGCGAACCAGAGAGAAGCCTCCAGCAGTGAATAGAGGTTATAGTATATGATATATAGTTTGACAGTGCTAGAGGCAATCATGATGTGGGCAGCAATTCTGCTCAGTTATTGCTCCCTGCCTAGCAACTGGGAGGATTTATTCCCTGAAGAGGGAGATCCTAAATGCAAGACCTAATCACTCAGTAAATACATTCTTGAATGAGTGTTTGTGCATCTAAAGAAAGGGATAGTAACAGTTAGCCCTGCACACTCCAGAACACTTTTTCCTGTGCACCCAAGTCTCATTTCTTCCAGTAAAATTTCTTTGCCAGAATTTCCCCTCAGACAAGGACAATACTCTTTATTCACAAAAAAGAGCCAGGCCTCTGATTTCTGCTTACCCTGCAGACCCCGATCTGAGATTAATGTAGACTGCAAGATTCCTTTCAAAGAGCTGGCTTCCTATTTGAAGAAATTATGCCCCCTTATCATTGATCCAGACCAGATTGGTTTTATTAAAAACAGAAGGTCCTCCCACAGCATGTGGCGATTATTTAGCACTATGCATTTTTCCTGTAAATAGCATGAAGAGCTGTTAGCCCTTAGTTTGCACATGAAAAATGCTGGACATCCTGCAAAAAATAATAAAAAAAAGGAGCTGCTTTTAATGTAATATTTTGAAGTCCTTCAAATTTGAGAGGATTTTAATATAGTGGTTAAAAGAAAACCTGTAAGATCTCTCTTTTTCCTCCATAAATACTAACATTTATTCACATTACAGTAGCATCTGGCAGTCACAACTGACTTCAGCACCCCAGAGAGCTAGACAAGGCACACACGTAATAGGAGACAGTAGTGGGCTCAAAGAATGTAAGAGAAAATCTTTTCTCAGTGAAACTAATAGTAAAGCTCCCATAAACCAGTGAGGTTGGGATTCGAACTTACAGACAAATTAGTCAAGACAGACAAAGGGTAGATGGGAGAAACTGAGACCTGCAGAGATCTGAATCTGAGACTTGCACTGAATCATCTATATCAAAACATAGCTGTAACAGAAGAGCAACCATTCCTCAGCAGAAGAACAACCTTTCAACTGTCCTGTCTCTGGAAGGGGCAATAATGAAAGCATAGGATAGCACAGAATAAAAAAAAAAAAAAAAAAGACAACTATGAAGAAATCTTTCCTTGGTACATCCTTTCAATTTCTGTATTGAGATTTGATGAGGTTTGAAAGCCTTCAGGTCATTTAGATCACAACGTTTAAAGGATAGTCTCTCTGCATGAGTCTAAGCCCTCTCTGGACCCGTAATACACCTCTGGCCTCGACGCTTCCATAGGGGAACTTCAGCACTTCTGCTGAGAAGGTGAGCTTAAATGTGCACAAGGTCACACGGGTATCGGTGAACTAGGCTGGAACTGAACTTCCTGCATTGTGGGAATTATTCTTTCTGTTCACCACAAAGGCGTCCTTTCTTTCATCTCGGTTTCCAAAGTAATACTGGCAAATAAGAACCAGCTCTGTTACATCCTTTTAATGATAGAACCTCCTGACTGGGTTAAAAGATGCAATGCTTCAATTCCCCAGAACATCTCACAGCAACAATTGTTTACAGGTGGGGCTGGATGCACGGGAATTAAACATTTTTTTTTCCAGATAAAAAGAATTTTGCTGACCTATTTGTGTCAACATTGTTTGATAATAACATTATCTCCTTCCAAGCCTTTCAAATGTCTCATTAGTCTAATGTCTCATTAGTCTAATGTCTCATTGTGGAGTGGACTATCACAGAGCACATTTTCTTTCCTCCTGTGCACGCTTCTGGTTTCATGCTAACCCATGCAACTGTTTTCATTACTTGATTACAGCAACATGTGTAGGCTCTACAGCAGGTTTATGAATTTGACTCCTGAAATTCAACAGCAAAAGTTAGGCAAAAAATACCTTTCTAAGTACCTTTGTGAATCTATCCCAGGGTCACAGAAGTTGTTAATTGAATTCATTCCACTCATAACTTGGGCTTTTTGGTCTTGTTTCCTTGAAAAAAGAAGACTGTGACTATGTGGGTGGGCTGGCTGGCTGTCCCCACACATGAATAGTTTTTTTCCTGAATAAATCCACTGACCAATTTTAATCACATGCAAAATGAAAAAAAAATTATCAAGTTCCAATGTATTCATGAAAATCAGTAGGTAGAGAGAGGAAAGCAAACTGATGCCTCCAGTGAAGAAAAAAGAGATAAAAATAGTTCATTGTTCGTTCTGTTTGGCAACAGGCAGCTGGCTGATCAACCACAGCTTGTGAAGGTTTTGCTCAACAGGAACAAAATAAAGGGGAAGAGTTGGGGGAGAACCTATTACGGTGTGCCAAGCAAGAAATTTAGGGTACAAAAGATTTTTATCTTCCTATATATTGAAACACAGACTGAATTTGTTCCATTACTTATGGAAGAACTTATTTTTCCACTGTGAATGTGGTAAGCATGATTGTTTGTCCCATCATTTCTTTTTTCACTACCACCTCGTAGGTAAATATAGGAGGAAACTATAGCTGACTAATAAATATAATTAGCTTATTTATTTATTTATTTTGCTCAGTTGTGATTATTTTTGAGCTTGCACTTAATTACAAGGTAGCAAATGTATTTTCCTTTGTGCACAGCTCCACTTCTGCATACACAAATTACAAATGAAAAAGTTAGTTTCTTTGTTAACAGTAAAAAGGTTACTTTGTTAACTGCAGTTGGGAAGACGGCAAAAAACTGTTTTAGAGGTATATTTAATAGATCAAAAATGCTATTGACACTTCAGGAAAAATGTGGAACTAGTGCAAACTCATTTGGCCAATTCACACTTGTTTGATGTATTTCAGAAGCATACTTTTATTCTAGAACAGCTATCATCTGTCTTCCTGCAGCTATCATCAGGCCAGGATAAACACTGTACTGTATGCTTTGATTAATTTGACATAAGTGCTGTCAGATTCTCATACCTGAGCCAGATAATTTTTTGTATAAAGGATGATGCAATTGTGTGTAGGTCTGGTATTAATGAGCACAGAATCAAGGTTTAAACTTCAGCTTCCCTCTCTGTGTAAGTAGTAAGTGGTAGCCAAGTGCAAGTTCCTGTCTCCTTTAATGCTGGCCAGTTTTCCATATTCAGCTCAACTACATGAGCGTATTAGCACTATATCCATATGAAATTCACTTTCCATTATGCTATTCCAAATATTTCACTGAGACAGCTTTACTCCTAGAAATTCTACATAATGGGCAATGTCTCGAAGGAACTGCGTTGTGGGGATTGTGAGCAAATGAGCTGTCTCAAACTTACAGTGTGGGGCTGCTCTACCATTAACAGAATCTTCTGACATTGTTTCAAGCAATGAGATTATTAAGTATCATATGGCTAAATAGGAGAGGTCATTTAATGGAAATATTAGCCAAATCAGTCATACAAGAAACACAGCGTCAAATGCTCTCTGTGATTTCAGCCCATCTCTGCCATAAATCTATAGAAGGACTGTTCCAACTGTCATTTGAGTAATATAATTTTATGTGCAGCATGGTAAAATGATGCCAGTCCTGTGCATAACAGCCTTTTCCCACAGTGGAAAAGTTTCCATGCTTGGGCCCTCGCCTTGATGCAAGAAAGAAAGAGGGAAGAAGGGATTTTAATAATGTAAATAAAAAGGGAACTAGGTGGTTTAAATGAAATAGTGTCACTAGTTAACTAACAAGACATAAATTTTGAGAATATTCATATCAAGCAACTGATGATGGAGAAGGATAACCCATCTTCTAGGTCTGATCAAATGGTGTAAAATTATACCTATGTATAAATATGTAATGGAAATAATTTTATGAAACATAGAACGTACCCATAATCCCAAAAAATCAAACCTGATATCTAATTTTTTCTCCCTGAGCTTCAAAGGGGCAGCTTTAGCCCTTGGTGTATAGTCTGATCTCGGTTTATGAAATAGGCATTGTGCTTTGAGGAAATGGGAACAAGAAATACTCTGAGGTTAATTTAATCCAGCTGGATCATGTTGGTTAACAACACTAACTAGATAAAGTGGTGTCTCCATCTCAAGAAAAGTGAAGCCCTTTCACTCAGTCCACTTGTGAAGCACTAGGAAAACCAAAGACCAACACAGAGTGAAACAAAGGAAACAAGACCAAAAAGCCAAAGTTATGACTGGAATGAATTCAATTATCAACTTCTGTGACTTTGGGATAGATTCACAAAGGTACTTAGAAAGGTATTTTTTACCTAACTTTTGCTGTCGAGTTTCAGGAGTCAAATTCACAAACCTGTTGTACAGCTTTTGAAAAGCCGTAAGTACATTGGGATTGGACTTCACAATCACTTACACAGTAAGGGATATAACCATAAATGTAACTGAGATATTTGATATAGAAGTGCAGCCACTGTAGTTTTCCTATAGTCAGAGGAAAGACAGGTACAGGCATAAGGTGTGAAAGGCAATTTACATTGCAGTTGATCAAAAGCTGAATTTCCTTATGAAGATAGCCAGCTCTCTTCATCACTTATGTATGAAATCTAGAATGATTTTGCTTCCAACATTCAGTTAAATGCTTATAAATAAAATAGGATGAAACAAGCCCTGAGTGGATCAAGAGAAAACAGCCAATGACAGAGATTCATAAAAGAAAAAGTGGTAGCCTATCTCCTCAAATTTGCTGGCCATCTTCAGTTCTCCCCTCTGTGAGGCTGGGATTCATGGAGCACAGCTCTTTCCTACCCTTCCCTTCTTTGTGAATGATAGATTTGCTGTCATAATTTCAAACTGACTTTGGAGTGGTCACAGCTCAAAGGGGTTAGAGTTTTTAGTGAGATGCAGGTTCTAGAGCGTTTGTGTTCTGAGGAAATCCAGCCTTAAACCTCCCATCCAAATGGCACATTCTCTGACTAAAAACCACTCCCTCACAAAGCCCTCTTGACAAAATTTTTCCAATGTAGTGTGTGAGGCGTATTCACTTAACACTGAAGTCCTGCAGCCTCAGTTTAGAGGTGATCCTTCAGGAATTGAACTAGGTTGATATTTTACATATGCCTGGCATAATACTTCCTCTGAGTCTTATAATATAATCTGAGATGAGAGAAAACAAAAGATGAAATATTAACACTCTCTCCTATTTTCATTCTTTAAAATGGCATAAAACTTTCTCCAGATCAATCCCATTTGTAAGGTTTGTAGGGTTGTGAAAATAAGGGAGGGGAATAAAATGTAATGTGGAACTATGGAAGTAAACCTTTGGGTGATTTCATCATTTGATCTTTTCCAGATTTATCTTTGGATTTGAAGGGATGCACAAGACTGATTAGACTTACTCTTTCACTCTCATGAAAAATGTACTTAGGAAGCAGAGATATAGCAGTGCTCCATGTATTGGGGAGGGCAGACGATTATATACATAAAGATGTCTAGAGTTAGAGCATTAGGCTGAGCTTTATCTTCTGTAGTGATTCAGAGATATATAAAAACAATGATACACTGTTCTCCGGACTTATTTATCTTTTCCACATAATTACTTTTTTTCCCTCTTTCAATGAGAATTAAGAGTGCTCTTTTTTTTTTTTTTTTTTTTCTTCTGCTCCTGTCAGTTTGAGTTGTTGAAAGGTGCCAGATTGACTGTGCTGGAGATTAAAATCCTTTAATTACCCACCAAACAGGTTATGTGCAGACAAAAGGCATGTACGCTTCCTCATGCTATCTTGCTTATGCACGTAACCAAGCACCTGAGGCCTAAGAGAGAGTCTCCCAGATTTGTCAAGTGAAAGAAAAGCACAAGACCAGATCTGCACCTAGTGAAAACTGACATTGCTCAAAAAACTTGCGCAGCTTTAAGCATTGTGTCCTTGATTTGATTTAGATACTCAGGAGAAGAAATAATCAGTGGAACTTAGCTCTCTGTAAAAATGATTAGCTATTTCCAAGCAGGAAATTGACTGATGCCACTTAAATGTATTAGGCTGAAGATAGTCTTACTGTATTTGCTAAAATATTAATGCAGAATGTCTCTAACATTTGAATTTGAAGTACCTTCCACCTTTATATCAGATTCTGTAAAATAGTACTTCCTTATCTTCTTATATATGTTCCCACTTTACTTAAGCCTAAATCCTCCAGTTCTGGTGTCTTCAACAAGTTCAGATAGATCATCAGGCTTAATTTCATAATAATCTTCAGATAGTTTAAATACCTCAGTCATGTCACCTCTTAATCATATTTATTATTCTTCCAAGACTAAGTAATTCTCTCCTCATATGTAAACTCTTCCATTCTATTTATCAACTCAGTTTCTCAGTGCTCTTCTGGCTTAGTTTCTATTTTCCTTTATATACTTTGACCTTATTTAAACAGTGTGGGACACATTCTATCTTAGTCCTGGCACTCTAAATCAGGAGTAACTGACTTCAGTGACTGGTTTCCATTTGATGTCAAAGGTTTTACTTCAGATTTGCTCTGCTGTAACTGAGCTCCCAGTCTAGCATTAGAGTGTTGGAAACTTGAATTTCAAGTTTTGTTATGCATGCCCTTTTGAATACAAATAGCAGTCGAAAAATAATATTTACTTCCTTTTCACCTTATCTGATGTTTATTGAATTCTTGAAATCTTTGCTGGAATATGACCACCTCATGTAATGTGAGAATCTTATGTGAAAGTTAACATTTTTTTTTTCATGTATTATGAGGGTTTCATTCCAAGTTTCAACAATAAAGTTTTGAGAGTAAAGGAGCATCACCAATGCCAATGTCTCCTCTTTTACCTACACGGATTTTCTAGGATTTGGTTTCTCTCATATATTTATATGTGAGCCCACCTTTCTCCCAGAATGGCTGAAACTTGAGAAAGCAGACCAGAAAAGATCTGTTATATAATATTTAGATATTATGCTACTGGTGAATGGATTACCCAAAGGTAAGCAGAATATCTCATTCATAAGGCTATGTGTTGGGACAAAGCATAACCAACGGAAGAAGTTCAGAATAAAACAAATAACTCTGCTTATACTAGCAGAATTCCCCATATACATGGAGTTTGATAAGATAGACATGGAGTTTGTGAGGGTCCTGAGAAAGCCCATATGTTAGATACTGTTACTTTACAAATGCTGAAATGGATTCAAGCATTTCATGTATTCTACCCAGATGATTTATAATTATCCTACTCAAGAGCTTACCTCTCATGAGATTGTGCTGGTAGAACAAAAGTATGGAAAAGACCTCACTGACCTGAAGAAGAAAACAATTGTGCTAACTTACCCTGCTGCTTGAGCCATACTCACTGATCTGCATGATGACAAATCTGTGTGATGGTCTGTTCCACCAAGGAAATGGCAAAGGTAGTCACCCTCAGGGTCTGAGTGTAATTGTACAGCTGGGCTTGAGACTGCCCAAGAGAAACTGTCTCCTGCTGCTCCATTTCATATATATCTATTGTAACTACTGAACCCCTGCTCAATGCCTCTCAGAATTCAGGCCATTCCAGGTATGTCTAGTTTTGCATTTATGTATTCTTTCACCTCAGAGAGCCACAAAGCGGCTAAAGGGAATCACTTTGCCAATCCACTACTAAGGAAGTACATGGAAACTCATTAACAATGCACAGTGATATAGCACAACACCTGCTGTCTTCAGATGAAAAAAAAAAAAAAAAAAGCTGCCTAGATCTAATTGAAGCTTCAGGGAGTTACTTTTTTTTAAGTAGGGAGAATGCAATTACTCAAACTTCATCACTGTTCTACCCAATGATTTTTAATTACCTTACTTTTATGTCTCTTGTGCAACTGCTCACCTCTAGGATCATTGCCTCTCCTTTTCTGTTGACTGTGAGAGCAAACTGCTGAATATGTGACTGGTTCTGCAGGCCCCATTCAGTGGATCTGAGTAGGTCATTATCTAGATGTGTCCATTCTCCAACCACCTTTGTGAAAATGGGAAATGGTATTGTCCCTGTGTTACAGATGGGAAATCTGAACATTAAATGACTCATCGAAAGTTACACAGGAAGGCTAGGACAATGCATGCTCTCTATTTAATTTCTTGAAATCTATGACAGTGATGCTAACCCTCGTCCATCCATTCTCTATGAATCACCAAACCAGCTTCTGTTACATTTTTCCCTGAAGTTAGTCTCATGTGAAAATGTGTAGACATGACATATGGTTTAGTAGTCATGGTAGTGTTGGGTTGATGGTTGGACTTGATGACCTTAGAGGTCTTTTCCAACCTTAATGATTCTATGATTCTATAGACATCCTATACTCATGCACATTATAAAATCTCAGCCCTAAATCTGAAGTTATGATATGCTTGGATAACCAGTAGTTATTTCTTTAAAAACCTGTATTTAAGAATTCAAAACCTTACATGAGAGAAAATCTAATTCTGTCTTTATACTAGTTTTACACTTTGTTTTCATCTAGCACTTTGAACCGTTGTCTGTGATTCAGTCTATGGAAAAGCAATAGTACCATTTATTTTCATAGAAATTTCATTACCTGTGTAGCTGTAGACTGAGGAAGTTGAGGTCCGTGAACCCCACAAATGTTTCTGTTTTTCAGAAGTCTGGTAACATTTGTGCACTGATTAGCATATACTCTGCTCCTCCCTCCATGTGAATGTGTTCTGACCTGCCCATTATTTGACCATTTTCTTTATCAGGATGCTGGTTATGTATATATTTTTGTTGTTGTTGTTCTATAGAAAAAGTACACATTCATCACAATAATGTATGAGGCTTTTTCTGTACAGACTGGCCTCATCAGAGCTTTATTCCTCCATTTATTTGCAGTATTGAAAAACAAAAAAACACCAAAAGAGAAATGGAAAAATTAATTACTCTCAAAATATAGTATGAAATACTGTTACTTAAAAAAAATGGCTGTGATATGATTACTAAAATCCCCAATATTATTTCACAGAAATACTGTGTAATGACATCTAAACCAGCTCTCCAAACCATTCCTGGAATGTGTCCAGAGAAGGGCAACCAAGCTGGTGAGGGGTTTGGAGCACAAGCCTTATGAGGAGAGGCTGAGGGAGCTGGAGTTGCTTAGCCTGGAGAAGAGAAGGCTCAGGGGAGACCTTATTGCTCTCTACAACTACCTGAAGGGAGGCTGTAGCCAGGTGAGGGTTGGTTTCTTCTCCCAGGTGGCCAGCACCAGAACAAGAGGACACAGTCTCAAGCCGCGCTAATGGAGGTTTAGGCTGGATGTTAGGAAGAAGTTCTTCATAGAAAGAGTGATTGGCCATTGGAATGGGCTGGCCAGGGAGGTGTTGGAGTCACCATCACTGGAGGTGTTTAGGAAGAGACTGGATGGGGTGCTTGGTGCCATGGTTTGGTTGATTAGATAGTGTTGGATGATAGGTTGGACTTGATGATCTCAACGGTGTTTTCCAAGCTGGTTATTCTATTCTATTCTATTCTATTCTATTCTATTCTATTCTATTCTATTCTAGTCTAGTCTAGTCTAGTCTAGTCTAGTCTAGTCTAGTCTAGTCTAGTCTAGTCTAGTCTATGTGTCATAGAGGTCTTAGTATGTATTTGCTTCACCAGGTACAACAGCAATTAAAGTGCAAGAGATTACATTAGTAAGTGGATGTCTTGTGTATATACTTACCCAGCAGTTCATAAGGAAAGATGTTTGAAAGGTCAAGACACCCATAGGCCTTATATGAGTATGACCAGATGTGTCTTAGCACCTCAGTTGTTAGACTAATAGTTCTGTGGATATGCTGGGAGATTATCACATCAAAGCAAGAGACAGACACTGAAGTGGGAAATCATTCACATACCTAAGATGGATAACTAGAATGATGAATCTTTGGTGTGGCCACAATTTTTCAAAAGGCAATTCAGAAAACCCAACCATGGAATAAAAGCACATTTCATTTCCTTTGTTTGAGGAGTCCTCAATTACTGTAAAACATTTCCCCAGGTCTGTATTCCAGGATTTTCCCTTATATCAGGTCTTTGTCCCAGCTCTAAAGGTAGATTTGGAGAACCTTTAAGGGTCCCACAGATATTGTTGTTTGTTGATGGCATGAAAACGTGGGTGGGGTGGCTGCCACACTGGGAGGCTGTGCTACCATCCAAAAAGTTCTGGATGGCCTGGAGAGCTGGGCAAATGTGAATCTCATAAAGTTCAATGAGGACAAGTGCAGAGTCCTGCATCTGCACAGGAATAACATCAGGCAACAGTACAGACTGCAGGTCATGCTCCTGAAAGCAGCTGCATGCAAAAGCCTTTGGAGTTCCAGTGGACAGCAAGATATCCATGAGACAGCAATGTGCCCTTGTGGCCAAGAGGCCCAATGGCATCCTGGGGTGCATTAAGAAAAGTGTGTCCAGCAGGTCTAGGGAGGTTCTCCTCCCTCTCTACTCTGTCCTGGTGAGACCACACCAGGAATACTGGGTTCTGTTTTGGGCTCCCCAATGCAAGAGAGAGAGGGATCTGCTGGAGACAGTCCAACAGAGAGCTACAAGGATGATTGTGGACTTAAATGTTTCTCATGTGAAGAATGACTGAGAGAATTTGGGCGGTTTAGTCTTGAAAAGAGAGGGGGGTCTTATCAATGCCTATAAATATCTGAGGAGTGTCAAGATGAAGGTGCCAGTCTCTTTTCAGTGGTCCCCAATGATAGGACAATGAACAATGGATACAAGCTAGAAGACAGGAGGTTCCACTTCAACACAAGGGGATACTTCATTATGGTGAGGGTGATGGAGCACTGGAATGGGCTGCCCAGAGAGGTTATGAAGTCTTGTCTGGAGACTTCCAAAATCCACCTAGATGCATTCCTGTGTGGATTGCCCTTGGTGATCCTGCTTTGGCAGGGGGGGTGGACTTGATGATCTCTGGAGTTACCTACCAACTCCTAACATTCTGTGATTCTGTGATGTGCCTTTGGTTTTCAGTCCTGTTAATTGCAGAAGTTGTAGAATAGCCAACCAGTGTAAACAGTAATAGTAATCATAATAGCCCAGCATGTAAGCTTTCCATTCAATGTTCTATTCTACTGTATTTCCTCCAAGACAGACTTTATTGTGGGATTTGCAATTAGAGGAGAATGAAAAAAATAAAGAGTTACCAAAACAACTCTTTTGGCCAGCAGAGTGAAGGAATACTCAGGGGTAAAATGGGTGAAGTGAAGGGAAGGGAGAAAGGAAGAAGGGTGAAGAACAGAGATTCTGCAGTGGTAATACTCTGTCAGAGTCTTACATTGACAGATGGATAACATAGGATTTTGTGACCTTCTGTCACTTCTGTAAAGAGAAGCACATGTACAGAGTGACAGAGTGACAGAAGCTTGGGCCTAAGGTTCTCAGGTCCCTCTCCCATTATCAGGCAATGAACATTGCATTCTTCCTTGGATATTGTTTGTAATAAAGTCTTATCCCATATTGTTTGCATCTGACGACTTTTCAGACCACTCTTTTAGTCTTAACACATCCCATTATTTTATGTTCTTTTGTTACACGATGAGTGGAAACATGCAATACAAACTTTTCATTTCATCCATCTTTATAGCTGTATTCGGTAACCAAGCTTGATTATTAAATTTGAGCCTTATTCTGCATCAGTCTACACCTGTGCTATGTTCTCAGTCCAAGCCATCTAAGCAGACCATAAACCAGATGTGATTCTTAACTTTTTTAGAACTTAATTTTGCCACTTGCTTTGGATCACAGAGAAGTTTTCAGCCTGCTCTCTTTGATGCTTTATGTTTGCATTCATAAAAATTATATAGAAAGTTATAAAAGAGTGATAAGGCCTTCCAGTTTTACCACTGAATGGAAAAGCTGTCCACACAAAGAATTTATAACCATCTTGTAACGATTTCTAGGATCTAAAATCATTTTAGATGATTATGCATTAGAGATGTTGAAAAGAATGTAAACCTACCAGTTTCTATGCAAGAATCATGAGAACTAACTCTGTTTCCTGCTTTTATATACCAAAGGCCTGTCTTCAAATCCCACTTAAACGCTGAGATACATTGACTTCAATAGGACAACTTACGTGAGTAAGGAAGATTTGAATGAATGAAAGCTTCAGGCATGGGATCTAAGATCAAGAAGCATGAAAGCCTTTTTAGTTAATTCACTTCAGCATCACTAATACTAAGTGACTGAAAAACTTCAGTTATGATTAATGACATTGAGAATTTTTCTCAAAAGATCAAATCAGGATTCTTTTTGCCTTTTAAAAAATGTGACAGTTACATTTAAAACACACAAAAAATATTAGTAATGTAAAAAAGCATCCATATTCAAAAGCTAAAAATTGGTGAGACACAAATTTTAAGCCAAGCTTTCTAGACATTCAGTGTTGTATAGGAAGCTTCTTTCTGGAAATGAGTGTATTTAAAACCATGAATGCATCCAACAATCTTTTGTGTATGTAAATTTTGTGACAAGCCAACAATTTTCTTGCATTTTATCCTATAAGCGTTAGCAAAAATATAGTTTGTAGAAAAATGCAAGGATTTTTAAAGGAAAACTTTCAAAAATTCTTGCTCTCAAGGACGAGTGCCACAAATAGCCTCATGCTCGGCATTTGCACCATCACCTCATCTTTCACTAGAATCTTTTTGGTAGACAATTTTTGTTTCAATAATTTAAACCCACCCAAATGTGAATATAAGTTAAGAAACATTGATGCACAGAAGGAAAAATTACACTAACCTCTACATTTGATATGGTAGTGCTTTCGCTTGGCAGGTTCCATGTGGTTTACTCATAGTAATAAACTCTTTGCACAATAAGTCCTGTTGCAACACCCTGCTATTAACAGTGCTATTTCATGCATTTAATGATAGCTAAGCAATGGAAATAATAAGGCAATTTACAAATATTAGAACAAAACCAATTTATATTTCTGCACATATGTAGGGCATGTTCTGATGCATTTATGCTTCTGCTGAGTTCTGCTGAAGCATGAAAAAGTTGTAAATCATATTTGACATAGATCCCATGGGTCAGCCACCACTCTTCTAAGATAGCTGAATAGAATGGGAATAACCACTTTCAGAGGCTGAATATAAGAAAGGAACTGTGATGTACTGTATAAGGTGGAAAACCATCACTTAAAAATGATCAGCAGCTTAAACGCAGGTGCTTGAACTTCTCTTTTTTCCATCCAGGTGAGGAAATAGTAGAACAGAATGGCAGAACAGCAATCCTCCATGAACTTTAACAATGTCATAGGATGGGCCCCAATAGGGTCAGAGAGTCAGGAGTACAAGGAATGATGATCTGAGAGGCAACTGGTCCTATCAGTTCTTATTTCTGAGGACTAAACAACATCTTCTTCCATCATTTAAAATTCAGGACCCTCTCCTTTCACAGTATGACAATACAGATATTTGATACATTGATGGGAAGAGAAGCTCTTTGCAGAAGTATCGCAGAAAGGGTGAAGCATAAGTGCTAATCATTTCTAGTTACCTTGTACACACTATATGAAGCTGCCAATGCAGACCTAGTTCTGCCTCTAATGAAGAAGATGGCAAACTCATTACCATTCCAGTGGGACTAGGATCAAGCCATGACAGTGTTTGGTGTACCACCTTCTCAACCCCAGAAGCATATGACGAAGATGCTTTTTTGTACCCAGGCAGAAATGTTATGACATTCGGCACATCTGTAAATGGAATGGCTGTGTTTGCCCTTGCTCTTTTGACTAGGCTGCCTTTTCCTATTTTAATCAAGTTCCACTCATCCCCTCTCTTTTCTCCAGCTCTCAGATGTTCGCTATAACCAAGAGAAAAGAGTAATGTGACACTTCCTAAGCAGGGATGTAAGTTGCTATTTGTTGAGGTGACCAAAAGTGATGACAGCTTAAAAAGGCTGCTTGCAAAACTCACTCACCCTTTCCTGCTGGCTGGACTGCCGCGGCCCATGCTAGAAGCAAATTCCTATGACATGCATCTTTCCCATGTTGCCTTCATGTACTATTTGCCTCTCAAACACTATTGTCAGTATACAGAACATTACAAAGACTTCTATGCATGCATGTATGCACATATGTGTATACGTATATTAACGTGTTAATTCATTTGTAGATGAAGGGTAATCAGCAATGACATGACGTCATGGGGGCCTTTAATTGCACATCAATCTGGACTCTGTGCCTTGATCTGCAGGCTCACATTACTGGCAATAACATTTCTGGTGTAATCATGCATATACTTCGTATTCCTCTGGCCAGGATGAAGCTGTAGGAGCTAATGTATTCTGAGTCAGACCAACTGCCGCTCATGAAGGGAAAAAAAGACTTGCTTGAGTAACCGTAATAATTGGAAAATTATTTTGATAGCCTGAAACAATCTAATATATTACAGAATTTTATTAAAATAATATCAAATCAAATTAACTGCTATTCCATAATGAATTAGGTAACAAGGTAGGCAGATATTAATCGGCCTTGGCTCCCAGGCAGGGGAGCCAGGAATTTATTAGCTCTTGCGGCTTGTGTGAGGGTGAAGACAGAAATCAGTATCACAGGCTGCAAGGGAAGCCCCTGAGACAGCTGAGCTTTTACTTTTTTTTCACTTTCACTTTATAATCCATCATTAAACACTTGTATTTCTTTTATGTGGGGTCTTATGAAATTTTTAATTTTTTAATTGCTTTGTGATTTAATAATAAGGAATTTTTTTTTGTGTGTGTGTGTATGTGCATAGCATGTGTAACTCAGCTGCAAATATTAGAATTAACTCACCTTTGTCCACCTGTGTCTCTGCCCATGGCAGAGCAGTTGGAATTAGATGATCTTTTATGGTCCCTGCCAACCCAAAGCATTCTATAAGTCTATGATTCTGTGAGTGTATAATTTTCTGACTAATCTTTATGAAAGAAAAATAATTTTACAACTTGTCTAATTACCAGCAGACTGATTGCCCACTTCATGGGCTTTGCAGTGTCAATAGTTGGATTTAATTGGCTACCAAACCTGTCCCATCCCATCCCATCCCATCCCATCCCATCCTATCCTATCCTATCCTATCCTATCCTATCCTATCCTATCCTATCCTATCCTATCCTATCCTATCCTACCCTAGGAATGGAGGAACAGTGGGCAGGAAGCATGGAAGAAAGGGCAAAATAGGGTGTGGTGTCCTCTAGTGAGATCTTACTGGTAGTTATATTGCATACTTAGGAAATCATAGAATCCTAGAATTGTTCTGGTTGGAAAAGACCTGTAAGATCATGAGGGTATTCCTTGTTCATTCTCTTTTGTTGGCATCAGAATCTGCTGTGATCAGCAGTAACTTTATTTCATGCTGTTTTGCACAGTCTGTTGCTCATTCCTGGATGGGTGATGGCCCTCGCAGCTACATGAGTAGCAGAAGGCTGCAGTCTGATTTTTCATGCTATGTTTTTGTTTGTACAGAGAGACAGATCCCCCTTAGTCTGAACTGTGACAGGTGAAGCTACAAATCAAGCCAGTACTAGCAAGAAGAAAGACACTTATTTGATTAAAAAAAAATCTCATGAGAAAAACAACTTTTGGAGGTGAAGCTTATTGAGTCATGACAATAAGTGAGTCTGGAGTGGTGTCCTCTTGGGACAGTGGCTGGGTTTGGGTGGCTGATGAAATAACAGCAATGGATATAATAGCAGAGACAGGAGCAGTGGGAAAATTGAGCAAGAGAAAACTGTCAGTAAAAATCAGACCATTGTTTTCTTGCAATATGCTGATTTGGAGTTCTAGATTTGGAAACTAGATAAGGACATTAAGGTGAGAGGAGGCAATTATGCCTTTTAAATGTCTGGATATTGTATGGAAAGCTGGAGGAGCACATCTGTCTCTGTATCTTGTCCCAAAAGAGAACTGAGATTTGTTCTTGGGACTTTTCGGGCAAAAGGAGGCCATGAAGCTTGTGTAGCATTTTCACATTTCAACATTTTAAACAATGTCTGTAGCTTTGGTTTTCATATATTTAGAAGAAAGTGACCAGGGCTGCTTACTGCTTCCAGAAGTTCTGCCTCTGAGCAGGGCTAGTTGGAGTAATTTTTGCGGTCCTGCTTGGGATGAGGAGGAGAGTGGACCTGATGCTACTCTGAAACACAATTGCTATGTGTCCCACTCCATCTTGCTTTCTGTAGTTTTCCTCATAATTCTGGTCTGTGCTGGATGCTTCAAAAACAATAGGTGTTCCCAGCATTAATGTTTTCTGTTCTCTTCTTGGTTTGTGTCTGTGGGAAAAAAAAAAAAAAGAGAGTAGCTCAGAAGAACAAAAGCCTCCAGAGCCCATTTCAGATACAGAATACAGAATTAACCAGGTTTGAAAAGACCTTTGAGATCACTGAGTCCAACCTGTCACCCAACACCAGCTAGTCAAATAAACCATGGCATTAAGTGCCTCATCCAGTCTCTCTTTAAACACTTCCAGTGATGGTGACTCAATCACCTCCTGGGGCAGCCCATTCCAATGGCCAGTCACTCTTTCTGTGAAGAATGCAGCACAAACTTGATTGTGCAGTGCCTAATAGGATGCATGAAACCAATGAAATCTATATTGCAAAGTAGCACCAGGCCTATTCATTACACCTCGTCCAGGCATACTGCCCAGATACGGGTCAGATGCCTTCATTTCTTGTATTATTTCTGTCATGCTTTCTCCTTCATTATCTCATTTCCTCACTTGACATTTTCATTTGGACATGGAGTTTCTTGAGCATCCCAGGGAAAATCAGTGGGACACCGAGGAGAAGTATCTGTCCTTCTGGCAGGAGCTAGGCAACAGAAGGTAACTTCATTGTCTATGTGCCAGTCATTTAACCATTCAACATGCCTGTTGACAGAACACATTGCTGTTCAAGAACTTTCCTAAATAAGATGCTTTTTCAGTACAGAACTTATGCTTGTTCATACTATAAGACCATAATGATGGGCAGGAGGGCACCTAGATAAGGTTGAACTAAAACATATCCAGTTTGGGAAATCCTTATTGATAGATGAATGCCTGTCAGCTGCAACTGCAGTCTTCCAATAGAGAAGAGAAAGCAAGGGTAACATGTTCCTTAGAGAGCTACATTTTTTCTGGGGTTAGTGAAGTCATTGCATACTCACTTCAGGCCTTTGAACTAAAAGCCCAGTTGTTATCCTAGATGAGAAATTCAGTTTTTCTCTTGATAAATGTAAGCAGAAGTTTAAAAGCAGTTCTAAAGAAAAACACCTCTTGGTCTTACAATTGACTTTGGACTTTTGGTACATAAATCAAGTGGAAAAATGTGCCTCTTTGGTGAGATGGGATGTTTTATGTGTACTGTAGTAATGTCATTTGTGACAATTAATGTCCTGTCCTTGCTGTTTGGCTGCTGGACTTTCATGACAGCTATTTCTGGGCATAACAGTCTACACCTATGTGAAGAAGACTGCACAAAGAATGGTTCTCTGACAGGCTGAGGACACAGTTCCTTAGATTTCCCTACCCTACTACCTGTATCTTACAAACCATAGGTCCAGGCTGAGAGATGTAGGGTAAGTACCACATGGCTCAGAGAACTTTGCTTATGGGAGATGTTACAGGTTGTCCACTCTGAAGATGATAGAATCCACTTCAGTTTGCCCAAAAGACTCATGGTATCTCCACTGAGCTCATAGCCATGTAGCAGAAATCTAGAGCCTCAAGAGATACAGGGTGCAAAATTGGCAGTTGAAAATTCCCAGCTGTCAGGCAGCTCCCCATCTTGCCTTAAATAGATATCTGTATGTATTCCAAGGTACTAACACTCACACTTTGGAGGTGCAGTAACATGTGGGCCTTTTGTTTTTCATGTTTTGCAGATAAATAGATCCAAAATTAAATTAATGAGTCCCTGGTTGATAATTACTTGAAGGGAATGAGCTCTGATTTGTACAAGCCCACTGGGTAGGGAGAAAAATAAGAGATCTTAAATTAAGACTGAGAAGAATAAAGGTCAAACACATAATGGCTGAGATGCATGTGAGGAGAAATAGGCTTTTTGGCTGCATTTTTTTTTATACATTTAGTCCTAGAAATCACAGTATGGTAGTTTAAAATGAAATATTTTTATTAAATATAATATAATTTCCTTAAAATGATGCACAAGTGAGAGTAGTAGACACTGATTAGCACTACTTAATAAAGATTTTGTTTTTGCCATTTCCTTCACAAAGTAAAGTGACAATTTGGTTTTGCCTGCATTAGGAGTTACACAAAGGTGAGAAGGTTTGTTTCAGCCTGATGGAGATGAGAGAATAACAGAAGGCTTCTAGGGATTAGTGATGAAGATTTGGGAAGCATCTGCCTGGGAATCTGAATGTGTTAGCTCTCCCAGGGCCCACAAAACTAAGTCTGGACTGGGCTCAAATCATGTTTCACACAATTCTTTTTACCAGTTCAAGCTCTGTGCTTCTAACCCTTCTGAGCTCTCTTTGGGGTTTAGAGTGAATTTAAATGCAATAAAGCCACCAAACTCTACGTAAACAAATGATCTTCTCAATTCTTTCCATTTGCATCTCACTCCTAATTTACCTCATCCTGTTTCTTGAACAAAGCTTCCAGGTGGCAAATGCAACTTCTACAATGGATATTAAAACTCTTTTCAAATACAGACAAATGGGTGACTGAAGGTTAAGGCAAAAAAAACCCCTGTTAAACCCATTGATGCTGGTTCCAAAGTTTCTGAGGATTCTTCCTCTTTATTGATTGTTCTTTAGCCCATTTGATACAAGTAATTTTGATCTATTTTTTTTAAGCATAATCAAATGCCACTAGCACAGTTGACAAGTCCTTTATGGAAAATAAGTCACAGGACTGAGCTGCTGGAATACAAAAGCACACGAACATCCTCTCAGTTTCAGGCTCCCCTTAGAGGTGTAGAACACCCTCTGAGTTGTAGAGTTAATGATAGTAGCTGCAGTTTCTAACTCATGGGTAAGTAGGCTTGGTTGCACAAATATCATCCTATCATAGCTGGACTGAGCATATGAGTGAAGCAATCACTAGTCTTGCAGCAGTGAAAAGATCTGACCATGCTTAACACTTGCAGATCTTTCACATTTTGGTCAGTCACACCTTCCTGTGTTAAAAGGCCTCAAATTATCAGTTTGCTAAATACTACCTGTTCAAGTATTTGAACAGTCAACAGAGATACTCAGATTTTAAAGGTTATTTAGATGCTAGGAGGCTGTGGAGCCTTCTGCTGCAGAGCATGCCTATCCTGGGTATTGTAGCTGTAACACTGTCAGTGGACATTTTGTTTGCCTTCTGCAAGACACAAGCTTCCATTAAGATAATGAGTGGTATATAATGTGATTGACTGCTGCATCTTCATAAAGGGATAGTGCTTTAAAAATAAGAGTCTGAATTCTCACTTACATTGAGGCCATTTTACATTCTGGCAAGCATAAGAGGTCATTCAAGTGGGTGTAGAAATAACTTATGGACTGTTTGCACAGCCAGATCAGTGTGAAGTGACCTTCATGTAAATGACAACCAGGGCCCAAATTGTTAAGTTACTTTTTTTAAAGATCCTAGTTGGCCGAGGTTGCTTTGAGAGTGAAAGTGAAGTGTTTTCCCCCCCCTCAAATTAGTCAAATGAGGTTGATCGCTTTAAAGGATGGAAGAGTTCACCACGGCTCCAGAAAAACATCAAGTATGAGAGCCTAGATTATGTCAGAAGACATGCAGCAGCCCACGCATTAGACTTGAAATCTGTGCTCACACCTGCCCCGACTCATTTTTTTTCCCTTTGCATTTATTGAGATGACACAATGTCAACAGAATTCTGCAAACTTTATGACAAAATTGTGACAGATATGCAATGGCAGAATGACTTCTGGAAATGTTGAAGTGGCTTCTCAATCAAGCCTCAGGATAGCTTGTGACTCCATTGTCTTAGAGGTCAGAAGTCAGACTCCACCAAGGAGAGACATCACTTGATTCTGGTCCAATTTCCTGACATATGCTGGAGGTGGAAGGGGGGAATCAGGGCTTTTAATTACTGTATTTTCTCATCTTCATTGCCCCAGATAAAAATATTTTCTATAACGTACTCCATTGTTTGCAATGTGGTCTGATAAGTTATAAAAAAATTTTAAGATCTGATTTCATATGTTCTTTACTATTTTCAAATAATGCTTCATTACCCAGTACAAAATAATGGACTGCCATGGACCTAAGAAGGCAGGTAACACTGGGCTGGTAACATTTCACTTCCAGTTCATCACCATGGAAATAATTTCACTGAGTATACAAGAATGTTAGGTTAGGCCTGTTGCACACTGTGAATTGGACAGCTTGAGTAGACCATCCAAGTATGGATGGATAGGCAGAGTTTACTTACTTATGGTATCTTGCTTGCCCCAGTAGAGAACATCTCGTTTCCATTGCTTTTAGTAGAATTTATCTTGCTTTTTTTCAAATGTATGTTTAATGTGTTTTTCCTGAGAAAGAAACTGCTTCTTTATTACACATACTCTTTAAACTATGTATAAAAATATGGTTGGAGAGCTCCAACTGTATTTATTATTGAGTAGACAAACATGTTTTTCAGTGAGACTGGCAAGAGTACTCTGGACTCTATGTCTATTTTAAATATTTGGTACTGGGTCATAACTTTACTCTAGTGAGCTTTTCAAGTACTACAGAGGACCTCAGTCAGCTTCTCTTCCTGTGACCAGCTGCAATCATTTCCTTCAGAAAGGCTAAACTTCTCTGCCTCAGAAGTAAGTTTTGGGAGAACCACGTGTGGGAGAAATGGAACATGTGAAGAAGCAGTCTCAATTTCTTTCTCAAGTCCGAAACTTGTGACACTGCAAACACTATTTACCTGCTGGAGAATGTTTCTACCTTTTCTTAACAGAATTTTTAGAGAGGGGAAATCTGGTCCCGGGCTAAGAGGCATTATTTATATATATATATATATATTTTTTTTTCCTAGAGTATTATTCAGTTATCACCTTTTTAGATTTGGATACACCACATTTCTAACCTGACTCCAAAAAACAAATAGAAAATCCTCTTGTGAGAATGAGAAACTATCAGTCCTCACAACAGCTTAAAGCGGGATGAGATGATTCACAGTGCAACTGCACTACCATGAAGGCTAGGGACCAGAGAGACAGACAGCTGTGAACAGTTCATATTGGCTCTGCAACAGACACAAATCCATCAAATCAGCCAAATAAAACTCCCTGATCACCTGCCTGTTTCTGCCTCCGCTGCATGCACCTCAAACAGAATGTTGCATCTGAGGTACCCTAACTGAGTGTTGAAGAGCTGAAGCATTTGGAAAATTTGTTACCTATTTGTGCTGGCAAGATTAGGAAATGCTTGTTCTTTTCCATTCCCAGCAACGTCAGGTCACCATCAGACTTGGCTACTGAGATGCAGTGAAAAGAAAAACTGTGTAACACATTTTAGTGACTTTCCTTGAAATGAACCTCTTCACAGTTCACTGAAAGAGCTTAAGGAAACTTTGATGCTTTTGCATAACTTTAGTGTGGCAGGTGGGTACCATGACCGTTGCTTGTTTATATTTAATGACTATAACATTATGGTTCTATTTGTTTATTTAAACATGAACTTCTGTGCTCAGTCAAACTTTAGATACATTATTTATACATAAGCCAATTTGCCAATCATGTATCTACGGCTATTTTCCTCTATAAATAGTTAATAATTGAAGATAAATGTTTGTAAACAAGACATTTTTTCCTCAACATTCATTTTCTTCTCCTGGTCTTTCATACTAATAGGCCACTGTAAGCTTCTAGTTTTAGAATTTATTTTAGAATCTCTTATTTTATTTGGGAATGTCCATCACCAAACAATTCAATTAATTCAGCATGAATCATATGAAAGAAGAGAAAGACAAGGAAGAAAACATTAACACAGAGATTCAGTCTTCTGAATTGACTGAAAAAGAAAGCAAAAATAAAAGAAAATGCATTTTTCAGACAGTGTCAGATTGAGAGGTAACTACAGAGCTGAACCTTTTTTTTCTCTTAATGCGTTACCTTATCAGGATAAACAAATAAGATGTATTTCGTCTGGCTAAAAAGCAAGAATGAAGTTTCTCTTCATTCAGATTTTAGCATTTGTTAGAAATAAACTGGTTTTCCCAGATCAAACATACTCTGATTCAGTTGTAGGGTCTCAGAGTCTTCTGTTTCTCTCTTCAACACTACTGGAGAAGTACTATAAGTTTGGCCAGTGATAAAATAGAAAAAAAGCTACATAGGGTGCTGCAAATTTTATTACCAAAAGAGACTGTCTGAAACCCAAATTTTGGGGTACATTTAAAAAAGATATTAACATGGGTCTGTTCATCTAATGTGAACTGGAGATATTTTGAAAATTTTATTGAATGTGGAAGATTATGTTCAGGTCCCTGCACTGAATCAGCTTGAACTGAGATTTATTAAATATTCATTGTGGAAGACAAAGTCAAGCAGGGCAAGGATTTGAACCTGTTGTTCCTTCGTCCCATACAAACATCCTACCCTTGCCAATAGGTCTCCTGCTCACATGCATAGTCTCAGCTCTCCCTTGTTACCAGCACAAATACTGAATAGGTCTGGGGTCTTTGATATACTGATGATTGACCCTGTTTTGGCTGTATGCCTTTCCTGTTTTTCCCCTCTCTTAAATAACAGTTTGCAAGATGAAGTAAAAATGAAGTTAGGTCAAAGGGAAGGAACTGCCTGAAACGTAGATGGATTTCCACAGAAATATTGTACTGTCAGTCTATATTTGACTAAACTTAAAGGTTAATATGCATAGCATTAGTAAAGTTTTCATCATTCCTTTCCTGGAAGTCTGAACAGATTGTCAGTATATGGAGAAAAATCCAAAAGTTACTAGTTTTTGACAATATTCATGGTGTCTGATGCTTGATAAAAGTAAAGATTTTCAACAACAAAAATATGCATATCACTTTATTTTTAAAGGTGTTACCATAGAGAAACACTGTTTTAAATTGCTTGCTGTTGGGGACAGGACAATATGAGGGTGGATTCAGTAATTTGTTCTTCCAGCATATTCCTGTGGTGTTCCTGGAGGACCTTATGTACCATGTGCCCTAATTGCTGACATACCAATTTTCTTCCTGCAAGGTGCTGTATGCCTGTGACATTGTTATGCATTGATGACACCAAGCACTGCTCAGCCTCCTCTCAAGTGGAAACTTGAGGAAGTCAGGAGTAAGTCAATACTTTTGTGGGAGACACAGGGAACAGCTACTGCCTAAACCCATGATGTGGTGGGAAAATGTCTGGGTTTTGATTGTTCCAAGGCTTGAGCTGTGTCAATAGTCTTCTAATACTGAACTGCTAGGGACTGCAAACACTGAAGAGTAGTAGCCATCTCTTTGCTTTCTGTTGAACCAAGTGAAGAGTCACTCTAGAATGTTACCATTAGAACATATACAAAAATAAGGAAGGAAATCCTTTCTAACTTGGATACATGAATTTTGTATTTCAACTGGTTGATGTACCCTTTTTCTTCAGAAGAACTGTACCTGAATTGTACCTGCCAAGTGTTGCAGCTGCACTTTCAGGTTGAATATGTGCATCCAAAATGAAAGCCTCTGTCCTCTCGCCTTTTCATGTTTCCTTGGTGACAGTGGTACAGTATTGGGCATCTAGGCTAATCCAAACCATAATTATTTAAACATTTATTATTTTATAACAGTGTGTTAAAATTTAAACACATTTTAAAGCTATTGCAGCTGCCTCTTTATTAACTCTTATACTATCAATAGCTGAACTGGAAGGAGTTAATCACTTCTTTCTAATTTTCTTTTATAAATATGTGATTAGCCTGAATTATTAGGAAGGCACAATAGCTTTATTCTTCCTGTCAACTGTGTGCAGAGAAGTCGGGATTAGTAATCTCCAGGGATCAGGAGCTGATTTGGGGGAGGCAGGCAGGAGGACAGCTAACTTTTGAACCTAAGAGGGCTTTGCTGGGCAAGGGTGACAGCTGTAGCATCTTTAGCTTGGATTTGAATTTGAATTCTATCTACCAGTGCAGCAATGCTATGACTTGGCAATATGTTATATTAATCTTTGTGACACAAATGTCGGGGCTTTTTGTTACATGTCCTCAAAGAGATTTAGGTAATTAATGTTAAATTGATGATATAAACCCTCCATTCTATCTCTCTCACTAATTCTGATCTACTGTAAATAGAGAGAAATATTCACAGGCCAATAATCCCAATGCTGTTTGGGAGTTTTGATCTCTTTTTAATCATGAGTGTGAGGTCAATAGCTGCTGTAAGATATTTGTCTTTGAATCTGAAACAGTTTATGTTGAAAACACATTGAAAAATCAGGGATGCGACCTGAATGCATTCTCATGCTGAGAAGGCCATATACTATTTCATACTTCAGGCTTAAGTGAGAAAATGGGCCAATGTGTCAGAATTTATCAGCTTTTCAACACAGTTGTGGGCTATTAAATGTTTATGTAGCAGATGGGAACAGTGCATAGCACACATGCCATGTTGGGACAAGAGGAGAGGAAGTTCTCCTGCCTTCCCCCTTTGCTGTACTATAAACCTATGACCCTATTGCCCAGAGGCAAAAAAGCTACCTGCAGAGATGTCAGCAGTATGGAAAAAAGAAATTACTGTGAAGCACAAACACTCTGCTCAGCAGAGATGTCTTTTTAAGTCCGTTAGGCTTTTTGTCCATTTGTCTCAGTCTCAGTCTTTGGGGGGGGGGGCTGGGGGGGTGGGGTTGGGGAGGAAGAAAAAGGGGAAAAAAAAAGAAAAAAGAAAGAAAAAAAGAAAAATAAGAGAAATTATCTTAGACAGGACTAGGGCACAGAGACTAAATAAAATGAGTAAATTAAATTAATGGAAAATAACTCAGGATAGAACACGTGCAATGAACTTCTTGACAGCAGAATGCAATAGGCCAGAGAATTGGTGAGAAACACAAACAGTGAAAATCCCATTTCTTGGAAAAGTTCAGGTGAAATAGCATATCCAACAGGGAAAAGTACTCCTGTGCTAAACAGGAGTTCAGAACTTAAAAGAATTTCAATGGCTTTTTGTTTGACATGTATTTTGTTAGGAGCTGGGATCCATTTTTCTCAATGGGAAAGAGCTCAGAGAGAAACCTTTGCCTGAGTTTTTCAGTCAATTAGCATATTCTTTAATTAATGAATTAAATTAGAGAATTAAACTTGAGCAATTGGTGAGGATAGATAGCAGTGTTGTAAATTTTACACTTTGGGGATCTTTTTTTACTCTGGCCTTTTCCTTCCTAAATGATTGGTTAATAAATCTGACTAATGAAGCTTGCAGATAAAAGGTAAAATTTTCAAATGCATCTAATTGACTTAGAATCCAAAGCCAGTGGGATTTATTGTCCTTAAGCCATTTGGATGCCTCTGAAAGTTTTACTCACCTATTCTATTGTTAACATTGATAAAATAATGAATGCTTACAGTCACAAAAGGGAAAAAAGTAAAAAAAAAGTTAAAAAAAAAAATTACTGATGGACTTCAGGAACTGAACTGACCACAGAAATAACTTCACAGATCTTGTGACTGATACTCTCCTTGGAGCTCCTAGGACTTTACTCCAAATATGTGTTAAATAACTAATATATGATGCTATGTAGCATTTTGTCATCTCACACTGAACCTTGGAATCCTTTCCTACATGCCTCTGCTGCTGGACAGTCAGTTCTTAAGTCAATAGCCTGTTTTACTTTCACTTTATAATGCTATATAGATTGTTTTCACCTTTGAAATGTTAATTTTCTTTTGAACAGCGTGTTTTAAGACTCTTCCTAGTGAGACACTTTTTCCCCCCACAGATACTTTCTTTGTAGTTTCTCGAGAAACTGATAGATTTGTAGAAAAGTAAATGTAAAATGAATCGATGTAAAACAACTAAATGACCGTTCAAGCTGCATGGGTGATGGAGCAGAAGAATGAAATACTGTAGGTGCTATGAGCATGAGTATGAGCCAGCCATGAAATGAGGGAGCCTCCATGAGAAGACTTTGATGTTAAACAGTGGACCAGTACAGCCTCAGAAGTTATTCATAAATTCACTGGTATTTGCAGTGTTTTCTGAATTGTTTTCAAACTGTAGGGTTTATTGGTGAGAACAGTGGTATTTTTCATTGTGATGTCAAAAAAAGCCATGCAGTAAGATGATGTCCAGTAGTTCAGTTTGCTTGGATTTTATATGGCTGCTCTTAGTCCTCCACAAATCCTCAGAATTTATTGGCATTGTATTAACGTGCTATCTTTAGTTTAAGGTGTCCTTAGAAGGCAGCTCTTAACCCCAGCTGTGCGTTTGTCTCAAGGTACACCTTTGAAGGAAAAGAAGAAATGCATAAACATTGCTCTGGTATTTACTTTTGCAAAAGCTTGATGCTCATGGTTGTTTTTGCATTGCCCTACTCTTAACTTTAATATTAAGTGGGCTATATTCATTTATTCAGTATTCATTCAGTTATCCCTCCAAAATTTCCATGGGTTTAAGGCCATTGACCAACCAGGATAAAGACATTGGGAGATAGAATCTTTTGTAAACCGAAGCTTCTACATTTCTGTTTTAATGTTTAATTTTTAAAATCTTCAGTGTTCTGTGCTGATGAGACTAGTTACAGTTTACATTATAGCATCATCTCAGAAATACAGTCTATGATTCAGCTTCTGGAATGAATCCACGTTATTTCTATCTGTGTAAAGATGAAAACATTTTAGACATTTAAGTACAATGTGCATGAAGGGTTTTGTGCTACAAAATGTTGAGATAAGCAGGGAAGAACTTCCTTGAGTGAACCATGGGAGTTCCTAACATTAGTCACACCAATAAATAATAGACTGTACCTACAGAGCTCCCCTTTGAAGCAGACCTCACTGTGCTCAGGGAAAAGCTAGTACTGCATTCTTCCTTTTAAATTGTTCTTTTGGTTTTGCATCTTGCTTTGCAGACAGCTGCTATTAGTTATTAGTATTTGTAGGAACAGAAAATGAGGGAAAATACTGCTGTTTAAGTATTGTTTCCTTTCACTGAATGCTAACAAATGTCTAGTTGAAGAAAACCTTGTTCCACCAATTCTCTCCCCACCTTTGCTCCAGAAGTTTTTGTGACTTCTAATTCTCTAGGTACATGTCAATTCACTATTTATCTTGGTCCACCATTTCCTTTCTATTGTATGATTTGTACCCCTTTGCAGGACATTTACAAACACAACTGCTATAGTGCTAAAACATTGTGGTCCTTGCTGAGAGCCCAGTGACAATCAATGCCTTTTTTTATTTAAAAGTTTGTTACAAGTTATGTTCTCCTTGTATATTTTGCTGTTGAGGACCAGAACATCTCACAGTGTAATTCAACAGACTCCCCTTTGAGTTGTGCCAAGCTTCAGAATAGCCCTGGTTTACCTGGTCTCCCACGACAACAGACTTGATGGCAGCCAAAGAGATCGAGAGGCAGCTGAGCGTGACAGCCAACATCAAAGTGAGAATGCCACACCTTGATCCCCGCTTCACTCTACCTGCCAGGGCAAACTCATTAATGTGACCACCCTGAGAATTCAAAGGAGCAAATGCATACAGACACACAAATCTCAGCCACTCAGATTTGAAAATGAAAATAGTCTAGGCAACTTTCCTTCAGAATTCATTGCTGCTGACCTAATTATTTGGATCCTATGCCTTATCTTGCTCTTCTGAAAGAACAAGAAGAATAGTTAATTTCACTTAATAGAATAATTGAATGTCAAAATTGGGTTTTTGGTTTTTTTTTTTTTTCATTTTTTTCCCACTTTATCAATAATGTTTTGGTTAAGCTGCATCTCTTTCTGTAGAGCTGTTAATGACTGGGCTACTCACACAATGAATTAGTTAAATCTTTTTTTCCTTCCTGGACTATTTGGATTAACTTTAGATGATGATGATTTTGTGTACATGCACGTGCTGTAATGATTGGTTTTGTCTGTGATGTCCTGAGCTGTAAATAAAATCTCCTTTTCATTCATGACTTGTCACATGAAAAAACTACAGAGAAGTAGAGGATAATTAAGATATGGATTTATCTGAGCAACCTAACATTTTTTGCAAGATCTGATGGACACATTTGCCTCTGTTTAACTAAGACTGTATATAGGAAGGGTTTAAATTTGGGATAGTCTGAAATTTGTAGAGTGTGAGCCTATTTTACTTTCACAACCTGACAATTATCTGGTTGCAGGCCTTAGCCATCCAAATTACAGGATATTGGGATGGGTAATGCCATTTATATGAATATGGTGATCCTTCTCTCCTAGTTGAAAGAATGGATGACATTTTGATGACTTCAGTGGTAAACTGGCTGTAAAAAGATCTGACTAATACAAAGTGGAAGTTTCGTAATAACTTTAATGAGCTCCACAATTTCTCACATTTATAGTGCCTTCCATCTTGTAAATCCCTAAGCATTTCACAACAATATAAAGCACCAGTGGAAAGCAGCTACCTCTAGGGCAGAAAGTGGTGACCAGCTGGCTTCTAGCAAAGTGCATAGCAGCAAAATGAGAAAGAAAATTCATTTTGGCCAAGTAAACTGGATTATAAATTAAAAGTAAGTTTTGTATTGTCTAAAGGAAATGCTTTGTCAGACACTGCCTCTTTTTCTTTCCCCTTTAAAGAAAGCATTGTGAATGAAGAGCATGTTCTGGTTATTAAATGATTTGTCTATCTCAGCCATTTCCCAGCTGTGGTCTGGGGTACATTTATTAGTGGTTTGTGGAGACTTTCTGGTCAGAGTGGCGAGACAACTTCAGTTTTCAAATGGTGTTTGTAGCTTCATGTAGCCTCAACCAAGATTTTTCTACTGCCTCAACTTCCACTGGGCATTGTGGTACCATATGGTGTAGTACCAAATATGAGTGCTTAGAAATTCTGGGGATATAGGCTGGTCAGGAAAATAATTTTTTTGGTCAAAGCCACTTTTTGAATTATCAAATTCTGTGCAGGGGAGCACACAGGCTGAAACAATGGACAACATTCAAAAAGAGAAAAAAACAAAGCTAAAGAATATTTTGGTGTAGTAAGAGCAGCAACATGAAAAAGGGCTCGATCCCAAACTGACTCCTAAATCCTTATTTGGCTTTATTGGACCTATTCTGAAACAAGTCGGGGGAAACAAAAAAAGGGACAAAAAGAGAACACGAAAAGCTATGATTTATTAACTTCACCAAAAAAGAACATATGTTCATTTTAAGCTACTTCATTCAATACTGTCTTAACAATATTTTTCCACAAAGGGTTATAAATAGTCTATAATAGGGATTGTGAAATAGAGAGAAGATATTGTACACGAGAAATTCCTTATTTAAAGCTGTTGAACAGTGTAAATGTGTTTAGGACTGTGAAGTTGTCATATAAACATCCTCTGGACTACAACTGGGCCCAAGCTAGGTCAGAACAGAATGTTCTTGTGTAGAAGATGTACTTTGAAAGCCCATAGCTAAGATGAGACAGCACAAGCTCTTTCGAAGAAAAATACCCAAATGTAACAGTGGCAGGTTAGCCTGGAACTGAGGGTTAAATCTGAACTCCTTCCAGGGTCTGTGTATCCTGCTTCATTTCTGGCCTTGTTTGAGGAAGAAGCAAAGCTAAATGACATTACTGAAAAATGTAATTATATTCCAGTTTTGGTAATTTGGGCTCAAAATTTCAAGACAGCCCACAGATTTTTGCATAATCAGCTCCAAACACCTCACACTCCATGAGATTCTAGCACAAACCTGATAAAATCATTCTGGCTCTATGTGAGAGAAATTAGGAAACTTGTGCATGTGTGTAAATCAGTGGAATTTGAAATTGTGTTGTGTCCTGCAACAATAGCAACAACATCATTCCATTCCTCTACTCATGAGATAAATGTTCTAAGTGAGAATGTATCATACTAATCTGGAATTTTCTGATCCAGTTTGGTCACATGTCTACATTTGTTTGATTTCCATTTAACATCTATTGCATGCTAATTTTACACTATGATTTCCAGAGTGATTAGCATGCCTTTTTAGCTGTGTGTTCTCTCCAACTTTCATTTCACACTTCGAACATAGATAATATGCAAATATTTCCATTCTGCAGTGGTTTCTGCTGTGTGTTCTTTGGATTTAACTATTTTATGAAGTAAACAGTGGAGCTGGTTGAACTCTTCCTGACAAATAATTCATCCAGCAAATTCAGCTCTTCTGTAAATGTAATGCATACAAGCTGATTGTGATTTTCCTAAATTAGTTCATTATTTGTAATTGTCTTCTGAATATTATTGTGAGCAAACTGTACCCTATGAAATGTCTGTAATTTGAAACTATGATTATTTACTTTAAGTTATTCCTTGTGTGTGATTTTTCACCTGGCTTTGTTTCTGGTCCGTGACTAAGTAGGCTAGCTTTGAGGAAGGACGGAAGGAAGGACGGAAGGAAGGAAGGACGGAAGGAAGGAAGGAAAATGTATCCTCTCTTATTTCTAAAATAAATTTACATTGAGGCAGATACATATATCTGAAAACAAACCCCTTCAAATAATATGTTACTGTGTCCAGTGTTACTTTATATTATTGAAATTAAGTTTATTAAAAGTATATTAAAAGTATATTAAGTATATTAAAATTACAGTCATTTTGTGAGGCCTTATCAGGCATGATACCAAATCAATAATACTGGCTTTGCCAAGAACCACAGACTAATGGAGAGACATTGTGCACACATACCTGGTTCTCCTTGTGTTACACAAACCACTAGACCATTAGAAACTACCTCCTAATGGAACTAAATACTACCTGAAAAATCCCACTTCGTTTTGGAATGGAGAGAGGGTTTACTCTGAAGCAGAAAATCACAAACTGCTAGGGGTTAGAAGAGACCTTTGAAGGTCATCTAGTCCAACTTCCCTGCTAGTGAAGGATTACCTACAATATGAGATCCCACCTCAGACTCCTCTTCCCCTGGCTAAACAGCCCCAGCTCTTTCAATCTTTCCTCCTAAGGTTGATGTTCCAGTTCCTTAGCCATCCTAGTCGCTCCCCACTGGATTCTCTTTGTCCTTTGTCCTTCTTTAACTGAGGAGCACTGAACTGGCCACAGTATTCCAGATGAGGACTCAGAGCAGAGTAGAGGGGGAGAATAACCTCCCTCAGCCTGCTGGAAACACTCTTCTTAATGCATCCCAGGATGCCATTAGCCTTCTTGGCCACAAGGGCACATTGCTGGTTCACGGTCAGTTTGTTGTCCACCAGGACTCCCAGGTAATTTCCCCAAAGCTTCTCTCCAGCAGGTCATGCCCCAGCTTGTACAGATGCATGGTATTTTTAGTCCTTAGATGCAGTACTCTACACATGACCTTGTTGAATTTCACTAGGCTGGTTCCTGCCCAACCCTCCAGCCAGTCCAGGTCACACTGAATGGCAGCACAACCTTCTGATGTGTCAACCACTCCTCCCAGTTTTGTGTCATCAGCAAATTTGTTGAGGGTGCACTCTGTCCCTCACCCAGGTCGTTGATAAAGATATTGAACAGGACTGGACCCAGTACTGATCCCTGGGGAAGACCGCTAGCCATGGGCCTCCAGCCAGACTCTACCCCACTGACCACAACCCTTTGACCTCTGCCATTCACCCAGTTCTCAATCCATCTCACTGTCTCATCCAATCCACACTTCTTAAGCTTGGCTCTGAGGATGATGAGGGCGATGGTGCCGAAAGCCTTGAAACAGTCAAGGTAGACCATGTTCACTGCCCTCCTTTCATCTATCCATCCAGTTGTGCCATCCTAAAAGGCTATCAGAAAGCAAAAATATGAAGATAAATTATTTGACTGAGATGGCACAGTTGATCACTGGCCACACTGCAGATTGAACCAAACCTCCCAGCAAATAACCACTGTGTCTGTTCAGTCAGTGCATGTTTCTAAGGCCTTTGGAGAACTTGGAGACCAGGTGTGTCCATTTAATTCTTGATCCTTATTGATAGGAGTTGCTGTTGCATTTCCCAAACCCTGCACATAATGTCATTGTGCACACTTTAATATATCTGCTAAGCACTTTTTTTGGTCTGGTTTTTTGTCTTTCATGTCTCAGGAGCTCCATTTTGAGAACTGTATCACCTCTTTTTATGTCTTATTCACCACAAGGTAAAGACAACTTCTGGCACTACAAGGTCTTTCCCTTTCCTTGAACCAAGACACACCCTAAATGAATGAAAACTCAGTAATTAAATATGTATGCACACCACACATAGATGCCTCACACCAATAATATCTTAACTGTAGCCACTCTGCAGCCAGATTCACAAAGGGTGGGCACATATTTGCACCAGATTTAGACCTAAAAGCATGTCTAATTCTGTGAAGTCACAGGCATATTCATTTCCTGGTTTTAACACGCTCATATGGCATGTAAAGTTTTGAAAGGTTAGGCTGAAAAGATCATAAGCCATGTTGTTAGCATGTGTGAGATTTTGTAGCTGGTTGCACAGCACTGAGATCCTCAAATGGCAGGTGGTATAAAAGTGCTAATTATGATTATTTGCAATATTGTCATTCAATTATCCATTAAACATTTGCATGTTGCAGTAAGATTTTACTATATGGTTGTGACTTCCTTTGCTATGCTTTTTGTTAATCTTTACAGGACATGATTTTATTTGTTTGAACCAGTTTTACAATTATGGGTCTAAATAGAGAATTTGTTTTTTAATCTGTGTTATGTTTTGTTGAAAGACAGATAACCCTTTGTCTGCTGCTGAAATTCAGCTGCCAAATACATTCAGAGCTGTACCCTAACTCACTGTATGCTAGGAGGTGAGCAACCCCTTGAGACACTGGGGAAGAAAAGGTTAATCCTTAATATGGCTGGAAAGGGGACCACAGTTGTCTCTCCATCCTGTAGAAATTAGGCCAGCTGTAGGGAATTAATTGTTTTCTACACACACAGGGGTGTGTTGGAAAGGCCTTGGCTTCGCAGGGAGAATGAGAGAGGAAGGAAGCTAGGTCCAGTGTTAAAGATCAGGTCTGAGCAAGGCTATGTCTTACTCTGGGGCTAGTATGGTGTTGGTACTGCTTAGGCTGAGTACAAACAAGCTACTCTTATGTAAAGGTGGTGGTGGTGGCAGCTGCGGCTGAGAAGGGAAATTTCTTATTTTTTATTCTTGGCCTTTGAAACAGGGCATTTTTCCTGGCTGATTTCACTTTCCAGTGACGCTCCTTATAAAATCCTGTGATTCTGTAGTCCTTTTTTCTTGTGTTGATGTGTCAATAAATCACACTATGTATTTCAGGTGCACTACGATCAGTCAGGGTAGAAGGGATCCTAAATTACAGGAATAAAGCAGGCTGGGAATGCTGGTGGTATGTATACAGAGAACAGCATATATACGTGAAGAATTGAGTTCTTCAGGTTGTCTGATACTGTTAGAAGAGTTGCAGAGAAGAATACTTTGTTTTTCTTAAAATCAAATATGGTGTAGAGCTACAATATTTTATTATTATTCACTTTACCTTCCTCCACTTAGTGCTAGGGAGTAGCACTTGAGTCCAGAGCCTGATGGTTTTTGTTTGTCCTCTCCCTAGAGTAACATTACCCATGTTAGCTGACCAGTATTCTCTGAATTTAAGTTTCAAGAATGTTCCTAGGGAAGAGAATAATGTGTGTCAGGACCTGATTGGCATAACTTAACTAGTGCTTGATATGTTTGATGAAGGGCTGTGGATTCCTGTGCTACTCTGTACATGGCCATGGGGGCTGACTGCATCCTTGCTCAGAGACCCTGGCATGCTGATGTAAACTGAACATCTGTGTCACTGTGGAGGGCGTGCCTTGCTAATCTGTCTCCTCAAAGAATAGGGTTTCTTTTACCTCTTGGGCCTTGACATGCCTTTTCAGGGGGTAGGATTTGGCCCTTAGTGAGTGGATTATCTGTTCCCTTGACATAACATAAAGCTCTAGGATTTACGGCTATATAAGAAAGTAATAATCTTGCTGGGATATGTGGGGAGTTACATACAGTATGTAAATCCTGTCTTGAGATAGGAATATGTTCCTTTGAGAGTACAGCTGTAAGAGACCTGTATTATGAAACCTGAATCCATGTAAAATGGCCTGGTTTCATTGCAAACTTGAATCTCACTTTACATCAGTTGAAAGTTTTGCTATGGTTCATGAACATTTCAAAGCAAACCTGGGCCCAGGTTCAAATAATTCTTTCATTCTTCTATATGATGCAAACTTTGTAGCACCATGCAATTTCAGCACAAACCCAGATGAAATGCAATGCTTTTCACTCAGTGTTTTGTTACACATTTTCTTTTTTTTCTTTTTCTTTTTCTTTATTTTTTTTTTTATTTGGTGGTGTTTGCCTGTCTCAAAGTGCAATTCAGCAGCAACAATACAATCAAGTGAAATCTTTGAGAAAGTCTCTATAAAAGCACTGTGATCCGAAACAGCCAAGTTCTGCACAACTGCACTACAGAGTAATGGGCAAAGATTTAGCTGCTAAGCTTGATGCAGCCACACTCGCTGTCAGAAATGGACTGAAGGAATGCAGCTCCTCTGGTTTCCATTTCTGCCTGAAGGGGAGCATAGCTCAATGAACCCACAATGAGACTTAGGGGAAAGGAAAACTAAATTGCATTTAAAGAAAGAAAGAAAGAAGCCTTCTGCTTTTCTTTTACTTTCTTTTCTCTCTCTTTTTTTTTTTTTTCCTTTTATTTTGAAATGATTGAGTGATGCTGATCTCTTCCACATAACACAGATAAGGTTACAACAAGCCTTTCATTATAAGCCTAATATTGAAAGCAACCCCCAGCAAAATTTGCCAAGCCAAAAATCAAGCTGTCTGAAATTTCATAGGCAGCAGTTCAGACCAGACCAGAATCTCCCCTCCTGGCACATTTGCTGAGGTGTGTAAAGAGGAAAGGAGGAGGAAAATAGAGAAAGTATGCAGAGGGAAATAAGTTCCTGTAAAAGCATCAAGTTTATCCTACTACATATGTTATGTTGTGCTACTATCGCTATCTGATGTTCTTAGGTATAGCCTTCCAAATTAATTTTCTTTACAGGCAAGAAAGTGCTGAGTCTAATGAGATGTGGTGTGTATTATTAGGTTTGTTACACAGGTCAAACAAAGGAAACAATGTGAACAGCAGGAGAATTTGTTCTCTGCCCTTGTCTTTGATTAGGGTCAGTTCATAACACAGGTGACTCTTGTCAGAGCCTGGAATCAGCACTATGCTTTGATTCTGGAGAATAGGGGTGCTCTTGCATGCTCTGAAAAGCTGTTGCAGCACTGATTTACATGTGCAAATTAAATCAAGAAATTGTTTAGATTCACGTTAAACTTTGCTTCCCTTTTCCACTGGAATCATATCTTCAAGGCACCAGATAGTTTTTACTGTGAGCGGAGAAACTACTCTGAAGAGGATTTTGTGATAGAAGCAAGAAGATTCGTCATCTCTTAGCAACAACATTATTGCTGTCTTTAGTGAGAATGAACAATTTCAGTTTGCAGTTTGACCTGAATGTGAAAATGGCACAAGTGTCAATGAGAATTCACTGCTGTTACCTGGTGTCTACACTCTGGATAGCACTGACCCAGGAAATGAAGCATGACAGTGGATTGTGAAATTGCACATGGCAAACTTGAATTTTCCTGCTCTCACAGAAGAAATTCTAGGAGATTCATAACCTCAGAAATAGAGGCAAAAATTAAAACCATGCCAAGCCATTTTAAATTGGACTTCATGATAAACTGAGATTTGATATTCCTGGATAATTACTAATGAGAACACTTTCCCTTTAATTATCTTGTGGTCACCATTTCAAAGGTGATTAAAGCTATTCTTCTCTAGATGTGGTTATAGATTTAATGCAAACCTGGTCTTTCTTGTGGTTTTATCACAGCAATTAAATCTGGCTTGTGCACAGACTTTGTGTGGCATGAGGGATTTTACCAAGCAGAATGATTTTCCCCTTCAGGCAATGTTAAATTTAGGAAAAATATAATTAATTATATCAGACAGGTATCTATTATACATCATACACACATTCTTAGAGACCAGGGGGCCCACTTCTACTCAAAACAGAAACAGTCATTCTTTCCAGCTCTGGTCTTAAGCACAGTAGCAACTGTTGCCTGCTCAGACGTGTCTTAATATCACCATTTTTATTATCTGTAACAAGTATTCATCCGTTGTCTCAGAAGAAACAATAAAAAATCCCAAGTTTTTAACACAAGTTGCCCCTTCTTATGCCATTTTCACTGAATGTTTCATGGTTCTTTGCTTTCTTTCTGATTGTATGCAGCAGTTATGTCTTGGAAATAATTCAGTGTTAGCCTATTATAGTTACAGGCTATATAATATGTTTCTATTTAGCTTTTATCTGTTGATTGTAAGATTACTTGTTTGCATTGTATTTTTTCCCCCTGGACTACTTGATCAGTTTGTTGCTAACTTACCTAATACTGTACAGTCCCTCAGCCCACAGAAATCTTCCAATTTAATTAGAGTTTTAGGCTTTCTTCTAAAGAAAAAAGTCTGCATTTTCAAAATAAAAGTAGGCACTCAAGGCACCCATCTCAGTAGTATTACATGCTACTAAAATGTCTTTCATCAGTGGATCTCACAGCATTTAAAAAACATTTGCAAGCCATCAGGGAGAAAAGAATGTATCTAGTTTACAGATGCATGAACTGATAGGCTGTGTAAGTTATAGATATGCTATGCTAAGCATCAAACTACTTTACTTTTGATTACATTAAAAAAGATAGTGTTTGAAATACGTGTATGAGATGGGCATTTTTATTGTCAATGGGGTTCCTCCCTAATCCTTGGGATAGGTTACCTGTAGGGGAGTAGAGCTGGATTTAAAATGATACATCTACATGCATGCATAATATGAAAATGAGGAGACAGAGCTAACTTTTCTTGTTTTGCTTTCCTCTAATGCTCAGAAGAAATGTATTCATCTATCTGATTAAAATAAAATGCAAGATTTAAAGATGGTCCTAAGGAAAAAAAAAAACCAAACAGCGGTAGCAGACTAGTTTTATAGTTGAATTATTGAAGTGGAATGCTGTTTGTGAAAATAAGCTGTGAAATCTTACAGAGCTGTTACCAGATTTCATCTGTATCTTCTTTCATTGTTTCTTTTTAAATTTAAAAGCCTTAGTTCTTGAAAGACTCTTGGAAGTATTACAGCGTTCAGAGCAGTGGCATTGTAAAATATAGGGTACTAATCACAGAGTAGCTGTGCAACATGCAGCTTTTTCAATCTGTCATATTTAATAACTAGACTATCGTATCATTTGATTATCATGTGCCAGAATCAGAGTCCTACCTCTCAACAGTTTGGAACCATGACAAAAATAATATCACTCAGCCAGTCTCATGGCTCAAATGACCTTGGCCTTTGATCTAGTTGGATCTTATCAGATCTTCAGAGGGTCAAGGTACACCTGTTCTCAGTATTTTAGCATTTTGTTCTCAGTATTTTAGCATTTTAGCCTCAAGCATTAAAGGGCTATAGGGGACATAGGATACTCAGAGGAAAAGACACTGCTTTGCTTTGCATATATGTATTTATATATGTGCATATATGCAGGCATGTGCCTCTGCCTAGGGAGAGGGGTATATTTTATGATGACATCTGCCATTTAAAACTGAGTTCAACCAAAAGCAAAACGATTCTTTTTTTCTTGTGAATAGCATGTGTGTTTGAAAGTGTTGCTAATGAAAAAATATGTCATTAAAAATGTATTTGCAGCATGCATAGAGAAAGAGAAACAACTTGGCAGAACAGGTATCTTCTACATGAAGTACATTAGCACTTAACAGCACACAAACATGCTTTACTGTATGGGAAACAGTGCAATCAGATGCATGTCTGCCATATTAAAGGATTATGAGAAATAGGGAGAAAATAATACTTAATTCAGAATGTAAAAATATTCTGGTTTTTAAAGAGGTGTCTCTTGAAGCAATCATATTATGAGATATAATACTACAAAATCCTCTTGATTTAGCACTATAGAGACTATTAATGCTTATGACTGCTTAATTTCTCTTTCTGAAGCATGCAAGAAAGCCATATGCTGGAATGTAGGAGGTCTGTAGCATGTCCATTTAGTCAGGAATAATATGCAGCTGGAGGCACTGAAAATGACTTTTTGATTGATAAAAATATGACAAGCATTTTATTCCTAGCTCTGGAGTACAGAATAAAGTTCTGATGATCAGTGTTGACTTCTGTTGGAAAGTTGTGCTGTGTATACACCAGGCTAATGTGTATGTATTGTAAGCTATAGAGATACTATTATCATACAGATCATTGTTTGCAAATGGGAAGCTTAGAAGTCTGTGAAGATAATTTCTCGTGACAATTATTATGTACAGTAGGTGTAGAAATTGTTTGCCTGTGACCCTCAGTAATTGTTAGTGAGGCATGCCTGCACATCTATCAGGGAGAAAACAAGGACTCTCAGTTTACAGAAACAGGATAGTTTCACTGAAATGTGTATACTGAAGTGTTCCTGAAGTTCCTTGTCACAGCCATGCTGCAGTATGACCCCAAACAACAAATCAGAAGCATGTTACAAGAAATGGTGATTGTCCCACTATAAATAAGAATGAAGGCATAGTGTTTTTATCCTGTTTAATATAAATTTGAGACTGCAATATCATGCAGAGCTTTCAATCCATGATCTACAATCCACTGCTCTGGGGTCCAAATAACCATATCTTAATTTCATGGGTAGTTTTCAGTAATAAGGAAAATGGTACAAAAGGTTTCCTTCTGTGGCATTAGACCATGTTCCGCTTTCAGTGATTTCCACTTGGGGCCCTTTTTAAAACTCCCATCATATAGCAGCACCAATTTCACTAAACTCATTGGGACATTTCTGCTTCCAAAAGGCCTGCTTGTGTTAGCCAGGGTTAAGTAATTAAACATTCAATATTGCACTAACAAAGCAGGACCAAACACAGAGGGATAAAAAAGGAAACAATTAATTGTGCTTTTCTCATAGTTTGGCTGCAGCTTCCCTTCCAGTGTCCTCTGTCACTTTATCTGTATTATTTCCCACTTGTGGACGGAGGGAAATGATTAACCTTATCCTGCACTGTAGTGAGGGGGATACTGAACTTGACCCAACACTGCCTATATTACAGAGCCTTTAAGGAGGTAAATATGTTCATATTTGTGAAGTACTATAATGTACAGATTATATTCATGATGATATTTTAGAAAGTCAAACCTGAATGTGCTGTATTCCCTGAGGAATCTGCGTAATTTTCTATCCACATTCCTTTCCACACAGGTGAAATACAGTGTCTTAAATGGACATGAATTGTCGGGTTATTTGGGTTTATAAGATGGAACATAGCAGCCCAAAGTATTGTGGGAGCAATTTTCTTCACAGCCATCATACTGGTCTTTTTACATCCATCAAAGACAATTAAAAGCAGATGCCCTGGTATAAAATGAGTTTGCATTTTCTTTGCCTTTGAATGTGTCAGATTTCTGCGCCACAAATGCTAGTGTGAGTCAGGTGAACTGAAGACCTCTAAACTGTAGAACTCTTTCTGTTTTTCCTATCCATTGTAATTAAAGATTATAAACTAGGAATAAAACTTCCCCCCCCAAAGACTAAGTATCTCTGATTCCTTCCATTTCCTGTCCATCGCTAAACACCACGTCTGTGCTCCTGATCACTTCAACCCCAGGAACAATTTCCCCTTTCTTTGTAGCTCTACATACCTCCAGGTTTTCCTAAGTAGAATAGAATAAACTAGGTTGGAAGAGACCTTCGAGATCATCATGTCCAACCTATTATCCAACCCACCTAATCAGCTAAACCATGTGACCAAGCACCCTATCGTGTCTCCAATCAAATCAAGTCTCAAATCAAACAATTTCTTAAGGGGGAGGGCAAATAAGACACTAGATTGCTGTGGTCACTTCTCTCATCCCTCCCTTTATCTTTCCTTTCTTACTGGTCTTAGATGTGCTGTGACCTTCCCAAGCACAATATAAAAAATGCAGCTAAGCAAAGTAATGCTCCTTTCTACAATGCTTCCCTAGATCTGAACAGCAGATTCCTGCCTCAAAAGACACAATTTCTGACAGCCAACTGCCAAGTGCCTAGCAACATATTTAAGGTGGCACAATGAACTTAAAAGCTACATTCCTTCCTTTTTACATTGTTCAAAAGTATTCAATGGCTGCATCGAAGTTTTTGCATTAATTAATAATTTCATATACTATATCAATCAAGGAACAGATGCAGTTAGACATTTTGGAACAAGTTCCCAATGATGGTGAAACCAAAGGAATGGTGGGCTGACTCTTGGACTCTGTAAAGATGTATTAGTTGCAAATTCAAAAGTAAAACTAATAAACAAACATGTTCTCAGCTTTAACCTTGAAAATGTAATTTCTTTAATGGAACTGTCATATGATTAAAATTAAATTTGTGGGCAAGACTAGGGCCTTGCACTTCCAGCTTATTTCTGTGGTAAGGGAAAGGATTAGCAAACTTGTTCTGCTGGTAATAGGCAATAGATGTTTGTATTTCATTATTGTAAGCAGCATAGAGAATCTAATATCAAAGATGTGAGTGATCGTCTAGTATCTGGAGCACTGGATGAGAAATTTGAACATTTGGGTTATTCTAGTGTAAGGTCTCTGCTCTCTTCTTGTATCAGTTTAGGCTATGAATTTGATGACTTGACTACAGCTTTTCCATGGTATATTATAAATATAGGTAACTTAATATACAGAAGAGCTACTCTGCAATCCCAACACAAACTTTTCAGTAAGCAAAGTTAGCCTCAGCAAGACCCTATGCTGTTATGCTTCTGGTGATATTTAGCATATTCTGGAGGGGAGGTCTGATGATTTTACAGCTGATGTGATTGCCTTACTGCAAGTACAGACATTCCGGACTTTGAGAGTCTTTTCGTATAACCTGTGGTTCACCTAAACCATTCAGGACCCTGACAGTGGTTTCACCCAGAGCTTGCTTCATCTCAGGTCAGGAAGTGCAAAATTGACTTAATTATCCTTGAGTATAACAGCTGGGGAACAGGTCATCTTCAAATGTATGGAAGAATCAACTGAACGAACTGTCCGGATCAAAGAAAAATCTTGTGACACTTAGAAGACACACAGCTGACTCAAAGCAGAAAAGAAGCACACATGTTTTTAAATCTTCTCTGATACAGAAACTCATTAAGGCTGAGACTGTCTGTCTTTATATAAGGGAGACTTCTCCAAAGTGAGACCTCAAAGCTGAGATCAATAGGAGGACAGAGCCATAAGAAAAGAGCTGAAAAGCCCTATTGATTGTTTACTACATTAGGAATGTAAAAAAATGTAGATTGTGTGTGTTGTCTGATATTCTTAAAAATATATAATGATGAAAAAATTGCCTGATGCCTTCAAATTAAGTGTTTTCTCTGATAGCCTAAGCATTTACCTAAGGCTTCTAAATTTATTTCCTAGCCTGACTAGACAAGTGTCCTTTCTGAAGTTATTTATATTGCCTTTATATTTGTATTCAATTACTTAGCATAAATCAGAACGAGAATTCAAGGCCTCCTTCTGCTTTATCTTTATCAGTATGCAATGAGCTTGATCCAAAATCTGCTGAAGGCAGCAAATAGGGCCCCACTGACATTAGCTGACTTTGATTCAGAGTATCATATATACCACACCAAACTCTGGTGCCTTCTATGATGCATCCCACTTAACCAGGTGACAAGTCATATGGGCTTCTTGCTCTTGTACGTGGGGAAAAGAAAAAAAAGGAGGTCCTGACATACTTATTTAGGCACATAAAAGGCTACCCTTACTATTAAAAAAGAAACAAACAAAAAAAAGCAAACCACAAATATTTAGCTCAAGGATCCTCGATTCATACACGTATTTATGCTGTGTCACAGTGCTACCTGCTTTGCTCACTGCAAAAACTTCAGATAGCCTCTGGATCTTCTATAGCACCTTTTTGCAGCAATACCCTTAGCACTCAGAAGATCCTTATCACTTGGGTTCACTACTGATATTTTTCTGACCTGTTAGACGATCAGAATACCAGCAATGTATCCTAACTAGTACCACAGTCCAGGAGTTGTCCCTGTGAAGAACACCTGAACATGGAGAACACCTGGACATCTCTGTTCAGGTGCCGATTTCCAAAAATCCACATTTGAAATCTAATTAATTTGGGGACTTCTAACCTGGATTGCAATGTAAGTAGTGTGTCCTGCTGGGAAGAAATTTATCACTGAAAGCTCAGGATAGGTAGGTGATGTGCAATAAAACCACCTGGTCACTAGACTCAAAGTCTTTATGAGTGGGAGAAACAGATGGGAAATATGCAAGATGATTACATAAGCCTGATTTCTGCTAAATATTTTAATTCTTTGTTCCAAGTTGTGGGCCAGGTAATTATCACCCTTTTCATGACAGAATGAATACAAAACAACTTCTGTTAGGTGGGGATTTTTTTGTTCTTTATTAAAGCACACAAAGTCATGGGAAGCAATTTGTAGCCAAGTTATGCTATGTTTTCCTTCAGGAAAAGTGCTGCAAAGTCAGCGTTTCTATGTTTTCTTTCTCCTTTCATGGAAAGCTCTCAAAGTTAGGTATGATATCTTGTGTTCATTTTGTGGATACCACCCCAGAAGGGACAGGAACTTTTATTTTTATTGAATACATGGACAGCTTTTTTACAGTGGAGTTTGTAACATCACAGGGCTGTTCCCTGTCTGCCATGCCTATGTCATCAGTTCTCCACATAAAACTTTCATGGTTTAACTGAGACAAAATGCAGTAAGGATTTTCATTTTAATGACAGCCATTGGGATTAATGAAGACTGACTTCAGCCATGGGGTCACACAAGCAATTTCTGATTCTTGTAAGTACAGCAGACCTAGTAGGGAGAAACTCTGTTCAGCACTTCTTTTTGTATCTCTCAAAGGTTTAATACAATATATATTTTTGCCTTGCAGTGTATTAAGATTGATGAATACAGTGTAAGATGCTCAGTTTGTGTAACTATAATTTTGTGCCATTTAATATATTCCTGTGGTTTTTTGGGGTACAAAACCTAAGGAGGAAATATGTCATCAGTCATGCTAAATCCATTGAAAGAAATTGTCCTAGAGTCTCAACAAATCATCCTTTTACAGTATTGCGTGTTGAGAATTTGAGGAACGATCCCCAAGAGGCCACATGTGAACACTGTGCCATCCTAATCTATCTTTCCCTGACTGTTAGGTTGATAATGGGGATTCCTTTGCACAGCCATTATGAATTGTTGTCAGTCTTGAGCCCGTTTTATGACCTGTGTCCAAGGTGTACCCTCATTTAAGGCTTAAAATGATTCATCAATCTCTTGCTTTGTTTATTCAAATTTTCTACCTCCTTACAGAACATGGAGATGGTAGGGAACTTGCATAGATAGAAGTGCCCTCCATTCCTGGCCCAACAATAAGAGATTTTTTTTATCCATTTTAACAAGCAAGTGAAAATCATTCAAATGACTGTGCTGAAACCCTATCAGTAGCACCGATGAACCATAGTAATGAAAACCTCTCCTGCGCCATATTGTCAGGGCATGTGTGTGGAGTGCATCCCTGAAGCTTATGTTAATGTTGCTATCTGTTAGAGTATCCAGTCCCTGTTCATGCAAATACTTTGCATCATTTCTAGAAAGTACATGAATTACAGCCCCCTTTAAGACTTGCAAGAGAGACTTTTCTTTGCAAGTTTATAATATAGTTTGGCCGTTTAAGGCTTTAAGAGAACAGCTCCCTCCTGCCCAATTTTTAAAGGTCTTCCAGTCAGAAAATGAAAGTCAATCTGTCTTGATTTAGAATAACACCAAAAGGATGCAGTAGTAATTTTAAAAAAATCATTGCAAAAGCGTATTAAGGGTCCACGACACATTGTGCTGTATAATAGTCTGTTTATTATCAAGTTCATTAAAATAAAGACTACAATCAGTATAAGAACACAGTAAAGGAAAAGAAATCCAGGCAAATAACTTCTGTTACTAGTTCATACTTCACTGTCCTGGAAATGCAGCAGCCTGGATAAATGAAGGTAGGTTCTCAATCCTCAGCTTTTCCTGACTGATTGCTGGCTGTAACCTGCTGGTATTGGAATTAGAAACTCTGCACACTCTGCTCTCTCTTCGGCTTACAAAATACTAACAGGGCAAATTGTAGGTTATTTCACTTTTCAACACAACCCCCTAAATTTTCTGATATGGTAGCACAGGTCTGCACTGTCTCTGAGAGTTTTTTTAAATTAATAGGGTGAAAGTGGATGGGTAGGTTCTTTGTAACTCTTGTGTCAGCTGTGTACTGATAGTTCTCCACTTACCTGCATTGCCTGATAGTTGTTTTGCTTACTACCTAATGTCTGATGATTCTTCCTACAGAGCTTGCTGTTTTATTAGACTAGTATTGAGAGTCAATAAAGCTGAGTTATTTACTTTTGAGAAAAGAAAAAGATCAGTGGTGCACTTACCCTAGCAGAAACTGTACTCTCCTTGGTAAACTTCTGTCCTTGTGTACATACCAAATTAATAAAGTTGTGATAACTGATGAAATGACTGACAGACAGCTACTTTTGCTTATAGATATTGCTACCAGTTTACACATTAAGAGACAAAATTAGTGTTTATGGTGATCATATTGAATCCTACTCTCAGCAGATCAGATGTGAACTGTAGGAGTTTGGCCCACTCTTGATGTTTCTGCTTTCCACAAATGCTTGGAAATATACAAACTTTCCTGTAAGATAACCCTTACAATATCATGCATGCTTCTAGGCTCCAGCTGGCTCCTAAAACACCTCACCTGCAGGCTAATGCCATGTGACCTTGTTACCCATTCATCTATCAGTTGTTTGTCTTAGGTATTTTTCATGTGTCCATCACCATGGTTTCTCATATTCCTTAGTACTTATCACTTAAATATAGTGCAAGCCTAGCTTTTCATTCTGTTTTGATCCAATCTTTTCTTTCAACCTCCACTGAAGGCATTGTGAACATTTCTGTACATTTTTAGCAGTATTGGATCACTTCATTAGGACATGTAGTGACTTTACTGTGACTTTTAACTATTTTGCATTGTATTTAAGAGGTACCAAGAACAAAATTGCCTGGTGTGATCACTAAGTAGTGAATGGTATTTGTACCCCTTTGAAAAGAAAGGTGGCATTGCTATGAACTTAACTGTTGACAGAAAAATGCGTATTTAACATTTCTTCATCTGTTTACCACTGATGGCCATGATGATGTGCAATTCCAATTAATCTCTTTATTTCATATTTGTTAGCGTTATTGTCCATCTTCTTTAACAGAAGTTTGATATTTACTGAATATTCTAAATGTGTGGGATTATTGATGGCAGGATTTCCACACACAGATTGGAAGTATTATATTTGTACACTTCCTAGTCTGTTTGAGAACCTAGCATGGCTAGGACTACAAATGCTACTGGATTAACAAATAACACCCACTCCCATCTTTGTGGTTAATGAAATCCATGCACCTGTGTTATGAATTGTATCCATATTATGACACCTTTCTGATGACAGTGGTCCCTATGCCTTTAAAACTAAAAGTCTAATTTAAAACTGTAACTTAATCAAGTGAAATCCATTAATACCTAGTTTAGTTTACAGATACAGAAGGTCCACTTTTGGCTCAACACCTTTAGGAAGTTGGATCTGTTTAGATTTGAGGAGCAGATGGGAAGAGCTGGCATTTATCATACTTAAAAATTTTTATTACAAACAATGCTAGATACATGCACCATGACATTGTGCCACTCACTGTCACAGGCCCCATTCTTACAGCTTCTTGAGAGTAAAATAGGGAAGTTTACACATTGCTACATAATTCTCAGTTCTGTGGCAAGTTAATGGTGGCATTACTATCTCCAAAAATTCCCAACTCATAGGAGAGTCTTGTAGTCAACAAGATGTACTAGAAAAAAAATCCTGCTCCAAACCCATTTTTAAGCCAAAGAAAATTTGAAGAACGCTTTGCTAGAGTCAATATTTCTGCCTTTAAGTTTAGAATCTGTTTCTCTGGGGTGCTTTTGATGGGTGATTCTGGTGCATATTTACCTGCAGAACAAGGGGACACAGTCTCAAGCTGCACCAGGGGAGGTTTAGACTCGAGGTGAGGAGGAAGTTCTTCACTGAGCGAGTCATTCGTCATTGGAATGTGCTGCCCAGGGAGGTGGTGGAGTCACCATCCCTGGAGGTGTTCAAGAGGAGATTGGACGTGGCACTTGGTGCCATGGTCTAGTCATGGGGTCTGTGTTGATAGGTTGGACTCGATGATCCTCGAGGTCCTTTCCAACCTAAGTTACACTGTGATACCTAGTAAGTTACTTGTGTGGAATACAGAGCCGGCAGATGCGCTGCTTTCTGACGCTCACACTTTTCACAAGCAGGTTCCCAGGTGCCTGGCACTTCAGCCCTTGCTGCCACCATAATGCACTCCTTGAACCTGCGATGTCAGAAGTGAACCCTGGATCCAGGAAAGTATCATCAATGAAATTCATCTGGTCACAGTGCAATGTCTAAAGTAGTGGTCCTTCTTTCCAGTGATGTTTGGACAATACTGTGGATCTATCTGCCTGACTAGTTAGGGTGCACATACCAAACACAAAGGTAGTATCTTAGTTTTTCAGCAAAACACAGTGGATTTTCTTCCTTTTCTAATCTCCTGTAAGTTTTCATAGGTTTGAATGCTCACGTATGACAATATTGCATCTGATTAAAATAATTACTCTTTCATCTTTTACAGTTCTACTGCTCTTCTGAATCTTTAGATACAGACTCTGTTAATCTGCGTGGGTAGCACTAGAAATATATTTTGTGGGACTGTCCATGGTTTGTGTGCTTCTGCTGCACAGGTATATTACATCCTTTCATCTTTGCCTTCTTGCTAACATTTCCACCATATCAGTTTCAAAAAAACTTGATGTACCTTTTACACCTTAGCTTACTGTTAAATCCCTAATCACTTAAACTGAACTTTACATTTCAGCAGGCTTCTGCTCTGAAAGCCCTAAAATATTTACCCAAGTCTGCTCTAGCCCTTCAGTATCTTATTGTCTGCTGAAACCTTCAATTCCATCCTGTAAAATATATTTTTTATTCTATTGTATGTAGCCTGCTGTACTTCATGTTTATGATAGAAAAAGTACAAAGTTCTCTTTCAACTCACTGGACTATCAAGACTCTTTGCATTGACTTATCCTTCATTTCTTATAAATATGAGTCTAGCTTTGACAGTAAGAAAGCTGCAGAGAAGTAAAATTTACAGAATGTAATTCTTGGTCTTGCGCATAGTCCATATATAATTGTTATGCATTAAAATGTATTACACTAAACACTGGATATTTTCTGATTGTGAATCCAGTGCTTGTGTAGATGAATGAATTTTTGTCTCTATGTCTGTAAAACTCAGAAGATACATGAAGTAACAAAAATGTTTAAATATATTTTAAAAAACAATATTTATGTTGTTACTGAACACTTGCTAGCCTGCACCACCACTAATTCACATGTTAAGGTGAGTAAATTGGGTTACTGTTCTGGCCATCAGTATCTAGCAGGTTTCTAAATACTTATCTACAAATATATTCTCCAATATGGGTACTCCATATGTTCCCTTAAGTGTTGACTTATGAATTTAGACACTCACTATACTATTATGAAATCTGCATGCAATGATGTGTTTGATTAGAATACTTTTAACATTAACCTTTATCAATATCTAAGTTAATAGAAAAATAATGAGTGACTCTTACGGTAAAATGTATTGTTCCCTCAATCACATGATTTTCTTTTAAATTCCCTAAAAGGGGAAACAAAACAGAATATGAAGTTGAATCAATATATTGGCAAGTGTAAAAACACCCCCACCCCGCTGCCCCTCCCCCAAAAAACCCCAAACAAACAACAAACCCACAAACAAAAAAACCACCCCGAAAAAACCCCAACAGGACAGTGACCCTATCTTTTGTTGCAGGTATGGAATATCTCTCCTAAACTTTTGATAGCATTAAGAAATGAAATGTTGTCATATAATTACAGAAACTAATTTTATTTGTGAATAGATAATACATTTTCTGAATCTTTTTTTGAGTAGGATTTTCCTTGACATTGGCAGAAATAAAGAGTACCTTTCCTTTATGCATTTTAGAGCAAAAAAAGAGGCAGTTAAAACCTGGCTGTTTCCTTAAAAGTAGATTCATAACCAGCCCCCCTTAATTTCAGATGTAAAGTGGCTTGGCTGCATCCATAAATAGAGCTGTGAATTCTTTTCCATCTGAACTTATGTTCTTTGATTTTCACTGAATGACTGACCATTTCAGCACGCTTTCCTGATCGTGTATAATTCAGTCCTTGACCATGACCAACCAATCATTCACAACTGACCCTTGAAATTAATTAATGTCAATCACTACTATCAGTCAAGAGACATTCTGAGAGATTTCAAAAGAAGAGATTGATGTTACAGAAAGCTAAAGGTAGATGGAGAAAATGCAGACAGTGAATTTCAGAAGAACTTGAATTACTTTTATAGATTGCTAACATCTTCTCTAGTACATGTAGTTACAAGATGGTAATCGTCAATGTATACTAAAGCTGGAAAAAGTACTCAGTGTGAAAATGCTAATTTTCAGATACTTATATCTTGAAAACCATAGGTGGTCTTGGCATGGAAAATAACATGCTACCTCCAAATTTGAATCTCTAAAGCATAGCAGGAAGCAGATCTAACCAGCACTGTGACCATATGTGTTTGGAATTTCATACACAATAATTAATTTCCATTCTGTAAAAATGAATAATTTAATCTAACATTCCACATCAAGAATGGAAAACACAGACTGATACTAAAAAAAAATAACTAACAAACCGTTGGACTAACTTTTTTCCTAAAAGCAACTTGAAGTATTATGAATAAAAATAAAACTAAAAGAAAACTAACTGCTTTTATTTCTCAGCACAAGAATCTTATGAAGGTTGTCTTTTGACAACTGAACTATGTTCAATTAAATGCCTTAGGAGGAGTGTGTAATCTGCAAATGGATGCTCTCTGTACCTGGCATCCATATTCTTTCCTAATGGTGCTTGTAGTTATGGCCATATTTCCTCTTTCCTGTTTGATCTGCATGGGAAGATGAACTGTCATCGAAATACTCAATATTTTTACCTAAACTCAATAAAGCCGACACACCTACAGAATTAGACTCTTCATGGAAACAGCAATTACCAGTAGGCTTTAATGTCATTCTCTGACACAAGTCAGCTCAATAAAAGTCTCTGGAAATTATGATTCTTGTGTCAGATGATGAACAACATCAGGGCTGCCGTGTCATCCAGGGGGCTACTTTCACAGTGAAATGAGAGGTAAAGCATGCATTGTCACTCTATGTCTGCTGAAAACATTTTCACACCAAACTACCCAACACGTGGTACTCATATAAAAACATGTTGTGCCAAATCTTCTCTCAAGTGATACTTGAAGTTTCTAAAAAAAGCCCTGTTAGCTGATGCATTTGTCTCCCGTTTACCACATTCAGCTGCCACCACCAGCTCTGTCCAAGAGCAAAACAGCCTTTTTAAATTTTTGTTTTTTTAATTATTTTTTCCAAATCAAAAAACAAGTTGAGAGTGAAACAAGTACTGAATCTTTATATTTGAATTGCTCTGCTACCAGAATATTGACTACAAATCTAAACCACGTGCCAGTCTGGACATTTTTAGTCACCAAAAACTGTTGATCAGCGCTGAAGGGGGATTTCAGAAATCCAGTTAGGCTCCTAAGCACATTTCAAAATCCCACTAGATGCCAGTCTGACTACGTATGTCAGAAAAATATGGTCCTTATGAATGGTCTTTAATACCTGTTGGATCGTGATCCAAACTGTGAAATTGGGCCTGGATCCAGGTCCTACTGTGCAGCTAAAGCTCCCCATAGCTGGAAATGACAGAGTAATCTTTATTGCAGAATGGGGACTTCTGGGAGACACATGTGCCTTTTGGGATTCTTGCATAGGATATATCATAAACCTCACAGCTGCCAGTCAGATGGAGGCTATTCCTCCATCTTGCTCTGCTTTGATTATCAGGGTTGCATAACATGACTAAAGAGCACCTATCAGCAAGCTAAGAACAGCATTCATTACTTACAGAGTAGAACCAATGCTTGTTGTTTGACTGCATGTTTGTGAGTAAGAGAGTAGGTTATATTTATCTTTCAGAGCAGCATAGCTAGAAAGACAATCAGGGACCAGAATTCCAAAGTCCAAAGCTATCTGTGCCACTCCTGATATCTTGATAGATCACAGTCATTTGCAGTGGGTGTGAAAACTGTCAAGTGGAAGGATGTTGTTAATGATGACATTACTCCTATTACACAGCTCTTGCTTCTCTTATGTAATGCTTAAAAGCTTGTTTCCCATATTCTGGTACTTATGATATCATCACTGACATCTGTTCATTTTAGGTTGCAACATGGTCTTGCCAGATCTGCAGTCCACCAGAAGCATTAGTTATATATAGAATTTATTCACATGCATGTGCATATATATCTATGTTCAGTAAAAATGCTGGTTCGGCAAAGAATTACCAGTGTACTGATTTTTTTGACAGAATTTGCAGTGAGGTAGCTTCTGAGTTTGAAGGCCAACTATTTTGGCAACTGAAATATCTTGAGATGTTGTTATACCAAATTTAGCTTCTGGACTGAAGAAGCCATTATAGATGATTATGTGTGGATAACAAGAGATTTCCTCTCAAGTATTTCTCTTCATCTCTTCAACTACATTCCTGCTGTTCATAAACTGACTTAAGTAGGAAACATTCTAGTTTACCAGACAGCTGCCTAGCTACACCTATATATTCTTCAGTGGCAGGATTTCACAACATCCCCCCACCCCCCCAAAGCTCCCTAATGTCCTGGCTACACTGCCAGCAGGACCTGAGAAGGTTTGCATGTCCTTTCATTGCAGTAAACTTGTTACCATGAGCAATTTCAGTGAAGAGGAACTCTTAACTCACTGACTCCTAATACTATCTGTGTGACTTGAAGAGGGTCTGAGAAAGCAAAGTGGGAAGATTAACTAATGGGTAAGACTAATGCCTTTCAGGACAGCATATCTCAACAGAAGGTCTGTTGTCCTTCTGCAAGTACTGCTTTTTGCTGCTCTGACTGTTGTTAATGAATCTGCAGCTCACTCCTGTCTACCCCTGGTTTCCGGTGTCTGGATTGGTTTGAGGTTGCGAGTGGTTTCCTGTTTCTGTGCAGCTCTGTGGTAGTCTAATTGAAACGACATGTTGGCAAATATGTGTCCAGTGTGTCTAGGGAAAGAGCCAAGGTCCGGTTCTCTGCAGCAAAGTGAATGAATATAGAAATCTCCACAGAAGTATAAAAAAGAATAAAAATATGTCAATAAGCTGATGTTTGATGTTAACAGCAAATATTGTCTCCTTCTGGGAAGGCTGGGGAAGTGCATGAAGGGGAGAGCAGAACTTCTTGTAGAAGGACATGGCACATAAAAGAAAAGGAGGAAATATTAGGGACAAGATAAAACCTTTTCAGTAATTGTCCTCCTGATTTCTTTTAGCTGGACTCTGCACATGCAAAGAAATACAATAGAATGAGGAAAAACACTAAATCCATATATCAGGTCCTTCAGAATGAATCCATAAGGAACAGTTTCAAATTCATTTAGTAAGCAAAGGAAATATTATGAAAGGAAGAGCAATTCCAAGTATGGTTCTGTGTTGTGAAGTGGGTTTCTTTGGAACAGTTAAGGAAACCATGTCCATTGTGTGGAGAATATATCCATTCATATGGTGTGATAGAATTTCCACCACTACTTTACAGATACCACTCAAATGCAGTATCTTTTTGACACGTTTTAGAACACGAAACAGACAGTAGGAATCCATTATTTCATGCAAAATGCATACATAAATTATGAACATGGTCCACTGGGGCTGACAGTCTAAGTTATGGGTCTTGTATTCATTTAATTGGAAACATTAGACTGCTCATGCTTTCTCCTACACAGAGTACCTTCTTCAAGGGAGCTTTGTATCATCACAGAGTTAGAGCTTTGCCTAAGTCTTGGCCAATCATACGTCTAAACACACAAGGCAATGTTACTGAAGACCTATTCTTCTATTTTTACTGATGGAGAACTAAACCACACAGCCTCATTGCTGCATCTCTTCAGTTCAAATTCCAGTTTCCCATATTGGGTGATTGTGGTTGAGGGCACTATGCAATACCTTCTTCCCTAGACAGAAGTGTTGGAGAGCAGATGAACTGGTGACAAGTTATATGGAGAAGGCTGAGGTTCTCAGAGACTACTGTACCTCAGTCTTCACTGGCAAGGGCTCCAGCCACACTCCCAGAATAATGGAAGAGAGTGGCAGGGACTGAAAGAAGGAACTGCCCCTTGTGAGTGAACATCAGGTTTGTGACCACCCGAAGAACCTGATGGGATACACGAGTGCTGAAGAAACTGGTGGAGGAGGTTGCTAAACCATTCTCTATTATATTCCAAAAGTCCTGGCAGTCCAGGGAGGTTCCCACTGACTGGAAAAGGGGAAATATAACCCCCATTTTCAAAAAGGGAAAGAGAGATGACCCAGGGAATAGGCCAATCAGTCTCTCCTCTGTGCCCAGTATAATCATGGAGCAGATCCTCCTAGAGGCACTGCTGAGGCAGAAGAATAATTAAGAGGTGATTTGGTACAATCAGCAAGGCTTCACCAAGGGCAAATCCTTCCTGACAAGTCTGGTGGCCTTCTATTACAAGGTCACAACATTAATAGATGAAGGCTGAGCAACTGACATCATTTACCTGGACCTGAGCAAAGTCTTTGACACTGTTCTGCCTGACACCCTGGTCTCCAAAGTGGTGCGGTATGGGTTGGATGGATGGACCATTCACTGGCTTGATGGCCACACCCAAAGGGTGGCTGTCAATGGGTCCATGGCAGTGATGAATGGAGCCCCTCATGGACCAGTACTGGGATCAGTCCTGCTAAACATCTTTGTTGACAACACAGACAGTGGCGTTGAGTGCACCCTCGGCAGGTTTGCTGGTGACACCAAGCTGTGTGGTGTGGCAGAAACACTGGAGGCAAGGGATCTGTCCAGAGGGACCTTGACAGGCTGGAGAGGCAGGACCATGACAACCTCATGAGGTGCAACAAGACCAAGTGCAAGGCCCTGCATCTGGGTCAGGGAAGTGACTGGTTTGAGAGCAGCCCTGAAGAAAAGGACTTGGCGGTGCTGGTGGATGAGAAACTCAACATGAGCTACCAGTGTGCACTTGCAGCCTAGAAAGTCAATCACATCCTGGGCTGCATCAAGAGAAACATAACCAGCAGGTTAAGGGAATTAGTGATTTGCAATCACTCACTAGAGTTAGTGGTTTGCAATCATACATGATAAAAGACCTTTTCATGTGATCTAGCTTTTTTATCTTTATGAAAACTATATATAAAAAAAAAACCCAAACAGTAAGATTTGCTGCCCTCTCACCTTTCTTTCTTTAATCCTTCTATATGAAATATTGATAATCTTTTAAATCACTTTACAGATTCAGATACCAGTGAAATATTTGCTTTGTAATTCTTGCTCAACATCACACTGTTTCTGTGTATACAGCACATAAAGCCTAAGGACTGTTATTTAGGTACCATCAGCACCCTTCCTACCTAACCGGGGGGCCACCAGGCCCCCCGGCCTTTGTTGTCACCACCACCATCACCCAGTGTGCACCATGAGTACTCACCAGTGACGAGAGGAGGATCCCTCAGCCCAGATGGGCTCAGCTTAGAGTTTCTGCCTTTCCTGGGGGCTATTAAAAGGGGAGTGGGTGGGGAGGGCCAAGTGGCCACACCTGGGGTGGGAGGAGACTCCAACAGAACCAAGGTGCTCTGGAATTTGAGGGGAAAAAGGGAAATGGGGCAAGTGAAGGACTTCTAGGGTGTCAGGTAATGACAGGACTAGGGGCAATGGGGGAAAAAAAAAGGAAATGGATTCAGATTGGATGTTAGGAAAAAATTCTTTGCCATGAGGTTGGTGAGACACTGGAACGGTTTGCCTAGGGAGGTGGTAGAAGCCTCATCTCTGGAGGTTTTTAAGGCCATGTTGGATGTTGCTCTGGGCAACCTGATCTAGTGTGAGGTGTCCCTGCCCATGATGATCCTTGAGGTCCTTTCCAACCCTAACAATTCTATGATATTGGTGCACTGGAGGGGATCTGAGAAGCATCTGGGACTACCATAATAAAGTCTCTTCTCATCCCTGAGCTATGTGTCACCTGGATACCAAAGTTCAGCTTCTGCCCTTACCTAGTTTTGAGGTTTTCTGCTTTCTTAGTCACTTTTTTTTTTTTTTTTTTTTCCTGAATCCCCTGAATCAAAGCTTGCCACAGCATGCTGTCACAGTGATTTCAGAATGGACTACAAAGAAAGAAATGGTTTCAGTCCTTTCTGAGTTGTCTCTTTGATAGGTAGTTTAAATGTAAAGAGATGGGAAATAACATCTGGGAGTTCTTCTAATAGTTATGTGGCAGGCTGTGCCTTTTATTCATCTTCTTCAAGGTCCAAAACAGTTTTGACTATAGTATTCCCTTTCCACTATGCATAGGGCTACTGCAGCCCTTGTATAAGTGAGATGGATTTTGATCCCAGTGCCTAAGCAGATAAATTGAAGGAAGAATCTGAAGTCAAACCCACATCTCCTTTGTCCCACTCTTAGGCACACGAGCAATTGTCCTGTTTATTTCCTGTTTATTTTTCTGAATGATAAAAGCTGAGATGGGTTAAAGAGACACTGTGTAAGTGTGTAAAAGACAAATCCTTTGAAGATCCCTAAATATATAGAAACCACATCTAGCTCTGAAAGTCTCCATACTGAAAACAGTTGGTGTCTAGGAAAGTATTAGCTGAAAGTATCATGCACACTTGTTTGCCCTCCTCTTCATCTTCCTTAGATGTCTGGCCATTACCAGACTTCAATTAATTGTGTTTTTTGTTTTTTGTTGGTTTTTTTTTCCCCAGGTTGAGGCTGTGGCATGATTTAGACATCCTTTTGGTTTTGTCACCAATAAAGTAACATTTGTTGTCTTGCCATAAAGCAGATGTTTTTTATGTTATTCTAGTTCCCCCTTTTTTTTTTTTTTCACACTGGAAGACAGTATCACAGTCTGCACAGTAACCTATTCTAAATACATTTTGTCCTGATAGTTATGGAGATTGTCCCATTCTTCCTCTGATTCTGTCACAAACTTGAGATTCACCAGTTCTGGCGAAGGTCCAACCCCTATTACAGTCTTGACGCTGTGCTTTACTGGGGAAGACGCCTCTTTCCAGGTCAATGTCATCAGACTTTTTTTCCCTTTCTATCCATCTAATGGGTTCTGTAACTTCTCTGTGTCATTATGTCATTGGCTGGATTAATGCAAAGGTGGCACAGAGAAGAGCCATTGTGATTTGAAGAATTGTGCCCACTAGAAAGGTCAATTCCTCTGTGGGCTGCACTGCCTGACTGGTCTTTGGTCCTACCCTGTTTGATTATTCCCTTAATCATTTGTTATCCTTGCCTCAATCTGCTTATTATTTTGACAGAGGTTTCTATTGTGTTCTGCATCTTTTCTGTCTGGGGCATACCATGACAGTGTAAGCATTTCTGGTGATTGGAAGCAATAGCATAAAAGGAGGCAAAGTATTTTTTTATTCTGTTCAAGCCCTTGCTATCCTTTGCCAAGATTGAAACACCTGAATCCCACCTTGCTAAATCCAAGGGGAGCTTCGAGTTTTGAAATGCAGTAGCTGAAAATGCTGTTAGAGAAATGAAGTAGATTGCTGTTGCAAACTTTTCCATTCCACTATGACAGATGTGATTTTATTCTGTTTGATCAATATATTAAAATAAGTTTGATGCTTCTTTTCGCTTTAGGGCCGTATCACTTTTGTTCCTCTCTGGAAATCTCTGTCAGTACCAAGATGTTAAACCAGCTTTGCATCACATTCTTGTAGAACTTCTAGCAGTCACAGCTCCTTCAAAATCTTCCACAAACCAATTCAGGGTTTGAGGTAGGGCATAACAGAAGAAGTGGTTAAACTAACAAATACCTCAGTAACTCAGTATATTGACATGGCTGTTGGTGTGTAGGAAAATGGTATGTTCGCTAAAGACATTCTTCTGCTTCAGTGAATAAGGAACTAACTGGAAGGTGAATGTTTGTTTTCTTTGAGCAGACGTGGGGTATGGGGAAATGATAAAAAAGTCTCTGTGAGACAGAAGGGGGCACTGTCTGGGAAATTACTCTTGGTTTTGGGAAACTATCAGAGATGGATCTGATTACTAGATCAAACCCGGGATATTGAGATTTGTTAATGCACAGGCCTCCCTGCCCCCCCCTTTCTTCCCTTGATAATACTTTGCTTCGATTTCTGGTCATAAAGATTGTCTCAGGAATTATATCTGAGCTTGGCTGAATCTATTTTTCCTGCATCATTTCACTTGCTTGCACTGCACAAGCCAATGTTTTTGCTGATTTGATCCCTGGTAAGAAGGAGGACAGGTTAGTTTTGAAAATGCAAAATGCAGATCAAAGAAATGAAAACAGTACAGCTTTAGAAACAGGAGCCATTTAAGAGCATTTATTGGTAAGGTTGTGGAAATGAACTCTATTTGCCAACCCACTTCTACTTTTGCTAAACCACATATTTTTCTCATAGTCCTAACAGATGAAATTTTGATCGCTCTTTTCAGCCTATTCTTGGGATATTTTTGCAAATGTCTGGGAGATCTATCACCCCAAATAAGTGGACTTTAAAGGTCATGAGAGCTCTTATCCCTTTATTTCATTTCATGAGAGCTCTAAGCAGCAGGCACTGTGGTCTCAGCATGGACTCAACAATATTTCCTCACAATGTAGCCAGAAACTACATGCCTTTAGGGTAAAACAAAATATCCGGTGTTCCCCCATGAACGTCCTACATCTTGAGAGGCTACAGCCAGCTACAGAACAGTTAGCTGCATGGCTAAGCACTAGCAGTAAATGCTTACTTCAATTGTGGCAACTGCCACTTAGATGTGATACATTTAATCTTGAAGGATAGATGTCTCGAGACATCTCCCTTAAGTGACACAAAATCTCTGGATGTAGGAAGGAGCACTGAAGGTTCTAGTTTTGAATAATTTCTTTCTGAAAGTGAGGTAAGTGGAGAGAATTTGAATAGCTGCTAACACGGTGATCTTGTGGCCAAGAAGGCCAATGCCATTCTGGGGTGTATTAGAAGGCATGTGGTGAATAGGTCGCGGTTCTCCTCCACCTCTACTCTGCCCTGGTGAGGCTGCGTCTGGAAAATTGTGTCCAGTTCTGGACCACTCAGTTCAAGAAGTACAGGGAACTGCTTGAAAGAGTCAAGTGCAGAGCCACAAAGGTTACTAAGGGAGTATAACATCTTCCTTACAAGGAAAGACTGACAGCTCTTTAGCTTGGAGAAGAGGAGACCAAGGGATGACCTCATTCATGTTTATAACTATGTAAAGAGTTAGTCCCAAGAGGTTGGAGTCAGGCTCTTCTCCATGATGCCCAGTGACAGGACAAGGGACAATGGGTGGAAGCTGAGGTATAAGAAATTCCATGTAAACATAAGAAAAAAAAAATTCCACTGCAGGGTGACAGAACACTGGAACAGGCTGCCCAGGGCAGGGTGTGGAGTCTCTTTCTCTAGAGACATTGAAAACCTCTCTGGATGTGTTCCTCTGTGATCTACTATAGGTGATCCTGCTCTGACAGGGAGGGTTGGACTAGATGGTCTTTTGAGGTCTCTTCCAACCCCTAACATTTTGTGATTCTGTGAAATTAGTGTTAATACTCATGTAATCATTCAGTCTAATGAAAATGGTCAATGTACGTGCACCAAAAAACATGAAACCTGTCAATGTAGAAGAATATCAACAATACAATAAAGAAAACTCTCTTTTCTCACTTTGCCTTTTATTAATGGTGATAACACACAAATGTTTGCAGATTTTCTTAGAAAATATTTTGATTAAGCCATGTAATACAGCTGATAAGAACCCAGAATTCAAAATGTACATAAATTTCCTTTGAGACTAATGTCCACAAAAGACATGGCCTGGGTGAGAAAAACTGAGCAAATTGCTGCTGATCACATACTCCAATGAAGCCTTCTGGAGACCATCACTGTCCCTGCTTGATTCAGTCAGAACCTGTTGCTTATCACTATTAAGCATCCTGTAAGAAAATGGCAATAGCACTGAGATTTCTTGGAACATAATCAGTGATTAAGATCACATATAAATAAAATGGGTACAGTTTTTCTACCACACCAAAAGATCTCAGGGTCACTCTAAGGATTTAGGCTGCAAACTCCTCCAGGCAATTTTGAAAACTGTGGGAAAATTCTTACAGCATTATATAAAATAGATTTTTAAAGCCTTTGCTACTGTCAGTTACTTTGTGAATTTTAAAAGTATAACCTGAAGGTGTAATAAATACTGTGTAACCTGATCTGAAGAGAACTTAGGTAACTTACTGTAAATGCACATACCCACACATGATTCTTTCTAAATATATTGGCCTATTTACTGCGGTAGTTACCTGTTTAAGACTTGCAGTTATATTAAGTAAAATAGTGTGCCTGGGCTAATACATTTTTAGAGAGTCTATTTGTTTTACTGAAGAATTTATTGCAGCAGTAATAACTGTCAGAGTGAAAGCGTGGTTAAAGTGCTAGAGACAGGACCAACTGCAAAGGGTATCTATCAAACTATCGACTTCCTGCCAGCAGTGTTGTGAACTCTTTTGTCATAAACTCAAGCACCCAGAGTTGAAACCTCGATCAATGAAAGGGGAAACTGGTATCCAGCTCTTTTAGAGAGGCATCTCTTCTGTTTGACCCATTAGGACACAAATAACAGTTTTTATACAATGCAGGTTTGATTTACAGTGAACCTTCAGGTTAGCTAGTGACATTTATATTTTAAACTATATGAACTGCACTTAACCATCTGAAAGAGTTAAATACAACACTCCCAGATGCACTCTAACAAAAAGTTTTACCTTTCTAATGTGCAAATAGAAACTTCATTATACTGTGCAGTTATTCACCACGCAGAATTTTTCTTTGTCTTTATCTTTTCCTTTTTCTTGTTCTTTTCCCTTTCCTTTTCTCTTCTTTTTATTTTATTTTTTCTTGCTTTTCTATGTCATTATTTTGTTCTTGCTTCATTACACTTTGTATTTCTCTTTTCTTTTTTATTTTTTCTTTTCTTCTCCTTTTTTCTTTTATTTTCTTTTTATCTTTTTTCTTTTTATCTCTTTCCCTTTTTCTTTTTATTTTCCTTTTATTTTTTATATTTTCCTTTTCTTTTTCTTTTTTCTTTTTCTTTTTCTTTTCTTTTCTTTTCTTTTCTTTTCTTTTCTTTTCTTTTCTTTTCTTTTCTTTTCTTTTCTTTTCTTTTCTTTTCTTTTCTTTTCTTTTCTTTTCTTTTCTTTTCTTTTCTTTTCTTTTCTTTTCTTTTCTTTTCTTTTCTTTTCTTTTCCTTTTCTTTTCTTTTCTTTTCTTTTCTTTTCTTTTCTTTTCTTTTCTTTTCTTTTCTTTTCTTTTCTTTTCTTTTCTTTTCTTTTCTTTTCTTTTCTTTTCTTTTCTTTTCTTTTCTTTTCTTTTCTTTTCTTTTCTTTTCTTTTCTTTTCTTTTCTTTTCTTTTCTTTTTTCTTTTCCTTTTCTTTTCTTTTCCTTTTTCTTTTTTCTTTTCATTTTTTCTTTATCTCTTTCCCTTTTTATTTTCCTTTTATTTTTCCCTTTTCCTTCTCCTCTTCCTCTTTTCCTTTTCCTATTGCTTTCACTTTCACTTTTTCCTTTTCTTTTTTCCTTTTCTTTTTCCTTTTCTTTCTTTTGTTGTTGTTGTTATTGTCTTGTTTGTTAATTTGTTTGTTTTTCCTTGAATTCATTTCACTTTTTGTATCCTGGTACCATGGAGAGCATGGTCTCATCTGAAAGTGTTTGACTGCTGTTTCCTCAGCACTCCCAAGGGAAATGTGCTTGGCCGTGTGCCTCTGTCTTGTATGGGCATAATTTACCTATTCACTCTCCAAACTTCCTCTGTGTCTCGAAGCGTCTATTTTACTGCAGCCAGAAACTCGTTTAAAAATTCTCCAATATTAAAATTAAATTTATTGTTACACCGTAATAAAAACTTTGTGAATAATCTGTATTTGTAATCTATTCCTAAAATCACTTTATAATGTAGCAATAGTGTGGATACAAGCTGTGGCACTCAGGACCTATCATTCTTGGGATATGTGTGTATCATATAGTCATAGAATCATAAAATGGTTTGGATTGGAAGGGACCTTTAAAGGTCATCAACCTCTGCCCTGGAGAGAGACATCTTTCACCATATCAGGTTGCTCAAAGCCCCATCCAACCTGCCTTTGACCACTTCCAGGGAGGGGGCATTTGCAACTTTTCTGGGCAATCTGTTTCAGTGTCTCTTATCACTCTTATCACAAAAGTGTTATATATATATATAATGCCAAATTGTGATAATGTCGTATGTCATAACCTTGTTAACCTTGTGTGAGACATGTTGTAGAAGAACCATGGAACCATGTTAAATGTATGTAAGCTTGTTGATATCAGAGTTTTTTAAAAATATGGACAGCAGAAGGACCCAAACCCAGCTCTGAGTCATTTCAAAGATGTATTTGCCAACTGGAAGCAGCTGGGCCATACTTTACTTGCATATTCAGGATTCCACGGGGGATTTTGTTTTCAGATCAGTGCATCCAGTAGTTGGACATGCAAATCTCCCGAGATGAATTCTTCTCACTTTTGCTGAGATCAAACTGCTTTTAAAGCTTAAGTTGTGGCCGTAGGTTGGTTGGTTTTCTCTTGTTGTTTGGGTTTTATTTTTCTTGTTTGTTTGTTTGTTTGTTTCGGTGTGTGTTCTGGTGGGTGTCCTACATGCGTCTGTCATAAATGGGACAAAAGATGATATTACCCAGACAATTTCACTGCTGTGTGGAGTTAGACCATATGCTTCTCTGTGTAGTAGTGTGAACATTAGCAACTTTTATCATGCTTTTTCTTCATGTGAAGAAATTCGGGCAGATTTTTTTTACTTATTTTAAAACTCCCGTATAAGCGATGGGTAGACGTTAGCTTGATTTGTTCTTTCTTGCTGAAGTCTATTTAATTTTCAGAGGCTGGGGGCAGGTGCTCATTTATATTATGCCTTTCATATGTGTTTCCTATTTTTACAAAGGGAAACTTTCATTGAAATCTGAGTTCTGTAGTGCTGTTAGGTTGATCATTACAGTATCACTTCAATATGCTTTACTTCAGTGCCAGCTTTAACAAATATGTCCCGTTCTCCCACCGACAAGCAAAATAGCCTAGGTAGATTGCTGCCCTGTGTGTGGTACAACAGTCTTCTGCTTCAGAGGAAAAACTTTTCTCCTGCCTCAGAAACATTCAGATATTCTCCCTTGGTAGGTGAGATATTTTGTGCCACTTTTCTGAAGCAAGGTGATATATTGCAACATAGGAATGAACCAGAAGTTTTGTGCATTCCACGTACTATACAAAATGCATTGCCAGTTTTCATCTTTGCATAAGCTCTTTTTCTTGCATGGCTTAGTGTTCTTAGGGTTTTGTTTGTTTGTTTGTTTTTGTTTAATTAAAAAATAATATATACAGACAATTATATTATTTTTGGAATTTAGATATATGCATATTCTACTAATCTTCTACTTATTGCCCTAACATGAAGTAACCAATAACATTTTTATGTGTCTGTTTTAGAATAATAAGTTTTCATGTGTGCTAGGGAAAGTGATGTCTGCTTCCATTTTAGTAGCTTTATACATAGTAACATATGTGATTTTATCCACAAATCTTGAATCATCCTGCTGTGCATTAGGCCACTTTATCTACTGTGTGCTGAATCTAATTTGCTTGTTCTCAGTCACATGATTGTCATCTCAGAGTACTCCATATGATCACTTCAGTGCTGCTTGGGTTACACACTGAAAATGACATGTTCCTGCAAAATTAGGCTCTACAATAACTACTGTCAAATGAAGACGAGAAGAGTTGTCTCCTTTTTGTGTTGAAGTGTTCTGTCTAAAGCACAAATAAAAATATTTTGCATAAATATTAACCTTTAAGTGAATTGTTGCCTTGAAACGTGCAGGAAAATTTGAACCAATCATAGGATTTCTCATTGAACAGCAGGCTATATTGCAATATTAATTCCAGCACATTGGAGCACGTTGTGAGAAGCTTTTCCTACATGAGTGTCTTATCACAGCTCAGATCCTTGCAAGCCACAACTGAATGCTCCTTCCAGCAAATCCAGATTTCTCTTAACATTTACTAATGATGTGTTTCAGATGTGTTATTTGGCCAAAAGCAAACATCTTGCCATCCCTTAAAAACACTTTTTCAGGCTCTGGTGCCATTAGCACAGTGTTTTTGTTTTACTTAGAGTGAGTGATACGCTGGTAGTAAGCATACATATCATGTTTCTTTCTGTAGACTTGAGGCTTTTATGGTTTGGCTTTTAAATTTACTCTGTTTACAATCAATAAAGTATGCTATGAGCTCAATAAGATGAAAATTAACTTAACACAATTAGCTATAATTCAAACTTTCTGCAACGCTTGTCCTGTTTGCATTAAATCACTAGAAAGCAACTAAAAGGTAGGGTAGAATTGTATCACACCATTTAAACTGGTAGTTTTTTGTCTTCCTTCAGATGGTTTCTGTTTTTTTTTTTATAACTTGGGAAATAGCAGATTTTTTTTTTTTTTAAATTTTTTTTTTAATACCTCTTCTCACTCTGTGCTTTGTAAGGACTTTTACTTGAGGGCCTAAGGTGAGCCTACTGACTGCAGTCCTGGGAGTGGCTGGGAGTCATACCTGTGCCTTCCAACTTGGACCAGTTCCGAAATGTGAAGAGGTATTTTAGGGTGATGCAGGGCAGAGAAGACAGCAAATTTCCGGGCATGTTGTCCTTGGTGATTCCTGTGAAGTGCTTTCCCTGTCCCAGCAGTGAGGTTGCCAAGCAGGTTGCCACTATAGCATGTGCCTCTGCCCCAGCAAGGGAGATGCATTCTGAAGAGCAAGAGATATCATGTGGCCAGCCCTGACTGGAAGCTGAACAAGTATTTGTGCTATTTGCTTGCATTAACAAAGCTTCACAAATTGACTTTCCTCTTTTTTTTAACGAAATGTTTTTGTTGCCCTGGCCAGCACCGACAAACTGCACTGAGAATTGAGTGATAAAGTAAACAGCATGAGTAATGTTTATTGCTATTCTCAAATAATGATAGCAATTTTTTAAATGATTTTTCACCTAAATGGTGTTTCTCTAAAATCATGTAGGAGTTCAAGCTGATATTAAGACCTAAATTGATGCTCGGGTAGTTGTGATTTGGAAGAGAGATCATATATTTTATTTCTAAACATACTTTTTTTTTTTTTTCCCCCTGGAACTGAGTATGCAGAAGATTGTCATTGTTAACACCCACCCACATTTAATTTTGTAGATGCTTAGCGAGTCTTCTTTAGCTAATAACTTTACAATTAAAAGGAAATATGCAAATAAGGCACAGTCACAACAAAAGGATTAAGGATAGTTTAACTACATTCATACATGTGTCTTTTTTTTTTTTATTCTTTTTTTTAACTCTTTGATTTTGTAGCAGAAAACAAAGTTAACTGAGCAGTTATAGAATCATAATTCCTTGTAGTATTTTTGCTCATTGTATCCAGAAGTTTTTAAAACCATTGTTTCAGAGTTTCAGGTGCCAGAAACTGAGAAAATATGCATGGACCGAGTGTTTCAGATACTAAATTAAATGGCGCCATGTAAGAACACAGTGTATATATTTCCAGGCCAGAGCTCTCAGAGTTATTATACAAAACTCCACATTAATATCTTACTCAGTTTCTGTGATTATATCCTTTATATCAGTGAATGTCATGACTGCCAGGTAAAATAAAACCATCCTCTGTGTCCTCTCAGAATTATGCCAAACCTAATAATGTGAGAGAGTTGGTCCACATTTCTTCGGAGCCAGCAATGCCAGCCCATCCTTGCAGACTAATGTGTAATCAATACATCTTTCACCAGCGACCAGAGCCCTAGTCAAGCATGCAGAGACGCCAGTCAATAAATCATAGCCGGAGGTCACTGCCACCGCAGCTTGGCGCCCCCAGGGTGTGCAGCTTTCCTCAGACCTGGCCGTGGCTCTTCAGGATGCCTGGCAGCTGCAGGTCAGCACGAGGTCAAGTTTATGCCCAGCAGGGTATTGGCCTCTCAGATGCTGTTTTGCTGTTTCTGACACTGACCATTAATTTTCCTCTGTCGCCATATTTAACCCTTCCCTGCCAGCCCCTGCACAGCCTCAGCTGGAGCCCAGGCATGCCAGGAAAGGATGTCATCTCCCCTATAGAAGTCCAGTTTTGACAATATTGTTTCTCTGATGCATTTAAGCTTTTTCTCTGTTCTTCTGCCCAATTTAAGTTTTTACTCTGTCAATAGAAAATGGGAGGCAGTTTTTATGGCTTGACAGAAATTTCTAAAGTCAGGACAAGCTGCAAATGCTTGTGAAAGTTCTTTGCAAATAGTGTGAAATTCAAAGTGGCCCAAGTCAGTGAGCTCACTCCACAGAGTGCTGGGAGTGATCATAGTAGCATAGTAACACAGTATGTTAGAGGTTGGAAGGGACCTCAAGAGATCCAACCCCCCTGTCAAAGCAGGATCACTTAGGGTAGTCTGCTTAGGAATGGGTTTTGAAAGTCTCCAGAGAGGGGGACTCCGCAACATCTCTGGGCAGCCTGTTCTAGTGCTCCATCACCCTCACTGTAAGGAAGTTTCTCTTGTGTTGAGGTGAAATCTTCTATGTTCAAGTTTGAACCTGTTGTTCCTTGTCTTATTACTGTGCACCACCAAAAAGAGATTGGCCCCATTCACTTGACACCCACCGTCAGATATTTATACACATTGAAGAGATCCCCTCTCAGTCTTCTCTTCTCAATACTAAATAGCCCTAGGGATCTCAGTCTCTCTTCATAGGGAAGTAAGAAGAAGATCAGGTAAGTAAAGTGAAGATCAGGTTCGTGATCACCTGAAGAACCTGAAAGTGTTCAAGTCCATGGGACCCGACGGGATACACCCACGGGTACTGAGAGAACTGGCAGATGAGGTTGCTAAACCCCTCTCTATTATATTTCAAAAGTCATGGCAGTCTGGGGAAGTCCCCACAGACTGGAAAAGGGCAAACATTACCCCATTTTCAAAAAGGGTAAGAAGGAGGAACCAGGGAACTCCAGGCCAGTCAGTCTCACCTCTGTGCCTGGAAAGATCACGGAGCAGATCCTCCTGGAGTCATTACTGGCTCAGAAAAATAGTGAAGAGGTGATTGGGAACAGTCAGCATGGCTTTGCCAAGGGCAAATCCTGCCTGACCAACCTGGTGGCCTTCTATGAGCAGGTGACAAAATTAATAGATGAGGGGCGAGCAACTGATGTCGTTTACCTGGACCTGAGCAAAGCCTTCAACACTGTCCCACACCACATCCTGGTCTCCAAACTGGTGACACATGGGTTTGACGGGTGGACCACTAGATGGATAAGGAACTGGCTTGATGGCCGCACTCAAAGAGTGGCTGTCAATGGCTCCATGTCCCAGTGGAGGCCAGTGACAAGCGGAGTCCCTCAGGGATCAGTCCTGGGACCTGTCTTGTTCAACATCTTTGTGGGTGACATGGACAGTGGCATTGAGTGCACCCTCAGCAGGTTTGCTGATGACACCAAGCTGTGTGGTGCAGCAGACACGCTGGAGGGAAGGGAGGCCATCCAGAGGGACCTTGACAGGCTGGAGAGGTGGGCACAAGCCAACCTCATGAAGTTCAATAAGACCAAATGCAGGGTCCTGCAGCTGGGTCGAGGCAATCCCAGGCACAAATACAGGCTGGGCAGTAACTGGCTGGAAAGCAGCCCTGAGGAGAGAGACTTGGGGGTGCTGGTGGACAAAAAGCTCAACATGAGCTCTCAGTGTGCACTTGCAGCCCGCAAAGCCAATCAGATCCTGGGCTGCATCAGGAGAAGTGTGGCCAGCAGGTCGAGGGAGGTGATCCTCCCCCTCTACTCAGCCCTGGTGAGACCCCACCTGGAGTACTGTGTCCAGTTCTGGAGCCCCTATTACAAGAGGGATGTGGAGGTGCTGGAACGTGTCCAGAGAAGGGCCACGAGGATGATCAGAGGGCTGGAGCACCTCTCCTATGAGGACAGACTGAAGGAGTTGGGGCTGTTCAGTCTGGAGAAGAGAAGGCTCCGAGGTGACCTAATTGTGGCCTTCCAGTATCTGAAGGGGGCCTACAGGAAGGCTGGGGAAGGACTTCTCAGGATCTCAGGTAGTGACAGGACTAGGGGGAATGGAATGAAGCTGGAGGTGGGGAGATTCAGGCTAGATGTGAGGAGGAGGTTCTTCCCCATGAGAGTGGTGAAACCCTGGAATGGGTTGTCCAGGGAGGTGGTCAACACCTCCAGGGAGGCCCCGTCCCTGGAGGTGTTTAAGAGCAGGCTGGATGAGGCTCTGGCCAGCCTGATCTAGTGTGGGGTGTCCCTGCCCATGGCAAGGGGGTTGGAACTAGATGATCCTTGTGGTCCCTTCCAACCCTGAATGATACTATGATACTATGATACTAAGATGCTCAAGTCTCCTAATTATTCTTATGGCTCTCTGTTGGATTTTCTCCAGCAGTTTTCTGTCTTTCTTGAACTGGGGAGCACAAAACTGGACACAGGATTCCAGGTGTGGTCTCCCCAGGGCAGAGTAGAGAGGTAGAAGAACTTCCCTAGACCTGCTGGACACACTCTCTTGATGTATCCCAGGATACCATTGGCTCTCTTGAACACAAGGGCACATTATTGCTCCACCAGCACTGCAAGGTCTTTCTCCATGGAGCTGCTTTCTAGCGGGGCAGCCCCTAACCTGTACTGGTGTATGTTATTCCTCCCCAGATGTAGGATCCTGCACTTGTCCTTATTAAATTTAATGAGGTTTGCTGGTGCCCAGCTCTCCAGCTTGTCCAGGTCATGTTGGATGGCAGCACAGCTGGATGGGGTGTCAGCCAACCCCCCTAGTTTTGTATCATCAGTGATGATCAGTGATGTTTGCCTACTAGTGTTACATGCCTTTTATAGCTATAGGCTTGGAAAATTAAGAGCAATATCAAATTTCCTTGAGAACAACTTCATTTTTTTGGCCTTGCTCTCCAAAAGCTTAAATAAATATATGACCTCAGAATTAGGATTCACCTAAAACTCACAGTCAAATATATATAGCATCACAAAGCATCCTTGCACTACATTTATCATCCTCAAGTGAGCAGGAAGTACTTATCAAATCACCAGGAAGCCTCGCTCTCATAAGATTTGTAAAATTTTAAACCTCATTTGTGGACCATAAAGTTCTGTACAAGCTCAGATATGCAATATATATTTGACCTACTGAGTACTTTGCCACAGGAGGTAGCTAAGTAAAATAATGTGACTTGAGTAAAAAGAGGCAGATACTTTTATGATCACTAATAACATTTTTATATCTACGAAAGCCAAGATAATAAGGATAATCAAATCATATGTTTCAGGACATAAGCTGATTATAGTACCAGCAATGATCAGGAAGGAATTGTACCTCTTGCCACCAAAAAGGAAAAAAAAAAAAATATAGAAGAAAATGAAAAAAAAGTAGTGCACAGTGACTAAAATTATATTTTAAAAGAACTTAATTATCTTAAAGTTGGGCACTGACAGCTGTAGTGCAACAGACTAAGCAGGGCAGAAGGCTACTCTGGTATGAAAAAATCTTTGATTAGTTTCTACATCCGGCATTGTAAAAAACACCTCTATGGCTTAGACTTGTCAATTGTCATACCTCTCTGCCTGTCCTCTGTACTCTCCCAGTAATTCCAGACCTGACACCTCTTTGACTTCCATTGTTTCAAATTATCTCCCATTATTATTGTCTCCCTTACAACTCCAATTCTTACAACATTACTGTTTTTTTTTCCTGTTAACCAAGATTTTACTCTTTTATCATTTAAAGCTATGCTGTTATGTTTTCTATAAACTGAAAAAGGCCACATTGCATACTTTCTGGTGCAAGGTTCCCTCTACTTTGCATATCCTGCACATGATCCAGACCTGTATGCAGTAGATGGGAACACCTGCAGAGATTCACCTGGAGCCTGGGGAACACAGGCAGCAGATGGACCTATGCAGCATCAATTCATTTAGGTGATAGGTCCTGCTTCTGCCTTGGAAACTCACTGACCTCTCCAAGAAGCAACAGAATTACACAGTGCCTCTTTCTTAGCCCATTACTGTGCATAACAATTAAGCACCACATGAATTAAAACTGTCATATATAGTTATGGAAAGCATTAACCTGCAGTACCATTTTATAACAAGAATAATAATGATCTTTTTCTTAATGTGCAAGTCTTGAAAGAAGTATTTGTACTGTTGCTTTGTATATGCAAATAGATTTATAGAGAGATTCTGCTGCTAGAAGTCAATGTTTATTCTTTCCCTTGTTTGCAGCAAAAGCTTCTAGGAAACTGAGTGGATAGACAGGATGAGATTTCAGGACAAATGTGTACTTTCTGCAGATATTCATGTATAAGGTGAGTTATACTTACTGTGTTACTTTAGCAGTGAAAAGTTAGATATAATTTGGATTCTCTCCCATGTTAGTGGAGAGCCTGTGTCAGCTCCGAAATGTGGTTCATTTAACCAGTCTCTACTCAGACCACCTTATAGAAGACAAATGGCCATTCCCTCTCATAGCTACACAGGAGACTGAAGAACCACATCATACTAAACTCTAACATTGCAGAGTTAAATTTAGGTGACAGAAATAACAGTATCAGTACATACTCTTTCTTTCTCTTTTTAAATCTATTCTTTCAAGTACCCAGAATTACTCTACAAATAAAAGGTAGTTACAGAGACTGCAAAGAGAAGATACTGTCTAGAAGTTACACTGAAAGTAGGATGTCATAAAAAAGTCTACAGACAAACAGAAGAGACCCAACAAGAATTTGTGTTCAAAAAACTAAATCACACTAAGACGTTCAAGTAATGACAGAGAGGCTGCTGATGAGATGAAAGTTTCATCAGCAAGAACAGACTTGGCTGGCCTGACACCTCAATATTAATGAAAGTGGCACGTCATCTGCATCTTTCAAGTAGATTTGAATTTATTTGTGGGAAGCAAATATTAAGTTACATAGCCTATCTTTCCCTGTGGATCCTAATCACAGGGTGAGAACAATTTGTCCCCACTCTGTCTGCCCTCCATTCACCACTTTCCTCAAAAAATCAGTCGAAAATCAGACATGAATTTAAATCTAATCTTGAAAAGATTTGGTGAATATATGTCCAACAGAACAACACCCACTGAACTAATTTCTTATTGAACTAATTTCTTATGCTCAGATGGTGCAGCTGAAGCAGTATTTATAGAAAGAAGAAACATGAATTTGTACATTGGGTGTTGGCAGGCAGGATTGTTCACAAATGCTTGACACTGGTGCTAGTGATGGCTTTTGTCAGGTAATGAAAAGAGCTGTATGTGAGCTTGTTTAGGAAAGAAGGTATGGCTTTTGATCTTTGCAGAAAAAAAGTCTGTTGAGGAACACTTCTAGACTCATTCTATATGATGAGGAGAGTGACTGAACATGTAGAGGAATAGAAATAAAAGGTCCAGTTCATCTTCAGTTTGCTGATATCTGTCCTAACACACATCACTTGAAACTAAGCTACTCAGTGGCAACTGGACACATTTGGTAATACAATTTGCTCCTCATCTTCAGATGCCTGAAATACTGTTACATTCTGTCTAGTTTTCTTGTTTTCATGTGTATTTTGTGAAACTTACATAATTTAGCTCTGGGCAACCTGATCTAGTTTAAGATGGCCCTGTTTACTGCAGAGGGGGTTGGACTAGATGACCTTTGGAAGTCCCTTCCAAGCCAGGCCATTCTATGATTCTATGATACCAGAATATTTTACAGTGATATATGGACATTGTTTAATGATTTTCCTTCCTTCCTTCCTTCCTTCCTTCCTTCCTTCCTTCCTTCCTTCCTTCCTTCCTTCCTTCCTTCCTTCCTTCCTTCCTTCCTTCCTTCCTTCCTTCCTTCCTTCCTTCCTTCCTTCCTTCCTTCCTTCCTTCCTTCCTTCCTTCCTTCCTTCCTTCCTTCCTCCCTCCCTTCCTTCCTCCCTTCCTTCCTCCCTTCCTCCCTCCCTCCCTCCCTTCCTTCCTTCCTTCCTTCCTTCCTTCCTTCCTTCCTTCCTTCCTTCCTTCCTTCCTTCCTTCCTTCCTTCCTTCCTTCCTTCCTTCCTTCCTTCCTTCCTTCCTTCCTTCCTTCCTTCCTTCCTTCCTTCCTCTCTTTCTTTCTTGCTCTCTCTTTCTCTCTTTTTTTTTTTTCATTAACAATATAATAATAAAGACTGTATTAGAACTCAGAAATAACAAAAAATTTCATCATATAGAAAGTTCTGGCATTTTAGGATGAATTTATGTTAGTATGCTTGCACAGATGCTAATAAACTAATCTGACATGTCGTGTGAAATTTGTTGGTGGGTTTGAGACACTGGATTAAAATTAGAAGGAAAGAAGAAAAGAGGCATGAAAGAAAAAGATGCAGTAGGGGAAATCAGAATAGGAACAAAGAAGGCATGCTTATCTTAGACTTGAAGTCACCGCTGAGGAAGTGGAAAAAGTTCTAGAGAGAAGGTGCATACAAGAAGCTCCTAAAGCTATGTTAGAAGTCTGTTTGCCTGTAGGGCTAAGATAAAATAGGGTACAAAGGCTTGCATGGAAATTGCCTTTTTTTTTTTTCCTTTCTTTTATTTTATTTATTTTTTTTTACTTCTCCTCCCCAAAGGAAGATGAGGACACAGAAATATATATGCCTAGAAGGTCTGGAACGAACATGGAGAGGACACCTGGCATAGCAGGGGCTAAGATAAAGAAGGGCCACAGGAACTGGAAAAGAGAAAGACGGAGAAATAGTGTAGTAAAAAACAGCTAGAAGTTAGGCTGGAATATATGGGAAAGACAGACATTTGAATGTGTGACCCGATAAACAACTCTAATGAGTGGTGCTAAAATGGATATGAAATTTGGTTTTCATGACATTAGTTCTTGTAATAAACCTAGTGCAGCAAACACTGGAGTTCCTAGTGTAATTTGGAGGGAGTAAGTAAATGGGATATATCTTGAAGTAACAATAATCTTGATCAACACAGAGAGGTTAGAAGTGGCAGAACTCTGCAATGCCAGGGGTCCCTGATCACTTAGGACAGCTTTGTCAAAATGATCACGCATCAAACTCTGCTGATAATCCAGAAATGGGAGGTAGACACAATGCAGAACAGTTAAATCCCCCTGAAGGAGAGATGTATTAATAGAAAGGTAGCTGACTTAATACAAGTAAACAATACAAGCAATATCTAAAATATAATATTTAATTTTACTTTTCACCTGCTGAAAATTGACATTTTAATCTGGTTTTAGAACATAGAAATTACTTGTGGACCAAATGTTAGAAGGTTAAAAAAGCAGACTGGATACATTCTATTAAGGTACTTAGAGTATTTGTATGAATAAAGGCTGTAAGAAGATACATTCATAGCAGTTGATAGGAAGGATATGGGCCTGATAGAGCGGGTCTAGAGGAGCACCAGGAACATGATCAAGGGGTTGGAGCACCTCTGCTACGATGACAGGCTGAGTGAGCTAGGGTTGTTCAGCCTGGAGAAGGCTCCAGGAAGACCTGATAGAAGCCTTCCAGTACCTGAAGGGGGCCTACAGGAAGGATAGAGAGAAACTGTTTACAAAGGCCTGTGGTCATAGGACAAGGGGCAATAGCTTCAAACTAGAGAAGATTTAGAATGGATGCTAAAAGCAGGTTCTTTGCTATGAGGGTGATGGAACACTGGAACAGTTTGCCTAGGGCAGGTGGTTTGGGCCCCATCCCCAGAGATATTCAGTGTGAGGCTTTACAGGGCTCTGGGCAACCTGTTGAGGATGTTCCTGCTGGCTGCAGGAGGGGGTTGGATGAGATGACCTTCAGAGGTCTCTTCCAACTGAATCCATTCTGTGATATAACAAAGATGTACCTCTCAATATTTCTGGGTTCAAAGCAAGGCAGATTCTGGTTGATCATATAAAGGCATATAGGCTGCAAACAACTTTGTGTGATGCAGATTAAGAAGTCCAGATAATCAAGAAGGACAGATTGTGTTCTAAAAACTAAACAGGGAAAAAATATGTATCCATGTATCCAAATATAGACAGAAGTAACCACATAACAGAAGGGAGGAGAAACAATAGTATAGAAGTACTGCCAGCAACTGTAATTAGGGAAGGTTGCTATTTTTTAAAATCCTAAAACCATTCAACTATACCTCTGCAAAGTGGAAAAGGTTAGCAGAGAATCACCTCCACATCTAATCCATTTCATTGCTAATTCTTATTCATTCACACTCTTTCTCAACTTTGCAAACAAATAAACAAACCCCACAAACCACAAATTTCTAAAACAAAGCCCTACAAAGTAATACTGAAAAGTACCTTCATTGGGAGTATTAAGAGATGTATTAAAAAAGAAAGAAGAAGGGAAGGGAAGGGAAGGGAAGGGAAGGGAAGGGAAGGGAAGGGAAGGGAAGGGAAGGGAAGGGAAGGGAAGGGAAGGGAAGGGAAGGGAAGGGAAGGGAAGGGAAGGGAAGGGAAGGGAAGGGAAGGGAAGGGAAGGGAAGGGAAGGGAAGGAAAGGGAAGGGAAGGGAAGGGAAGGGAAGGGAAGGGAAGGGAAGGGAAGGGAAGGGAAAAGATGGTAACCTGCACATTAGAATTCTGTAATCAGTCATGGACTATTTTGAATTGGGAGGACCATTTAAAAGTCCTCTAGTTCAACCTGTGTACATCTTTAACTAAACTAAGTTGTTTAAAGTCCCAATGGGGCATGCACCACCTCCCTGGGCAGTATATTCCAGCATTTCACCACCCTCATTGTGAAAAATTTCTTCTTTATATCTAGTCTAAATGCACCTTCTTTTAGTTTAAAACATTTGTTCTATTGCAACACAATCTGCTAATAAGGCTGTCCCCTTCTTTTTTATAGGTCCTCTTTAATTATTGAAAGGCTGCCATAAAGTCTTCTCAGAGTCAGGCTGAACAAGCCCAGCTCTCTCAGTCTTTCTTCACTGGAGAGGATCTCGCTGATAATTATTGTGGTACTTCTCTGGATCTACTCCAACAGGTCCATGGTTTTACTCTGCTGAAGACTCCAGAGCTGGACACAGTACTCCAGGTGAGGTCTCACAAAATGGATAGAGGGGAAGAAACAAAAACCATCTCCCTTGGTCTCATGTTCATGTGACTTTAGGTGCAGTCCAGAATACACTACAGTGTCCTGAAATATGGAGTTACCTGAATTTGAATTTGCAGTACAACCACATTACTTGATCTCTCTGAAGAGCAGTGAGTTAAAAACCCTGCTGCTCCTGAACCACTCAACTGTATGAGACAACTAGGTGTAAGCAACATTTATACCATTATAAAAGATTTTTTAGTATGCTGTGATCTTTTTAAAAAAGCACAGAGTAAATACAATGAAGTGAGTTAAAAGAAAAGAGAAAGCATTAACAATGGATTTAATCTTGGTGTTTAATTAGCTCAAGGCCATGTTGCAATAGATTAAATATCAGCAAAAGGTTCTTGATTACAATCTTAGAACAGATGGGCATTTTTATCTCGAAAGGATGACCAGCTTATCTGTAGTTTTCCAGCTATCATGACTGATCAATATCTCCTTTATCCAGGCTAATCAAGTACAGAAAGTTTATTAAGATAATAACACTGAAAGTTATCACTAGTGATGCTCTTTAATCTTGATGCAGTTTTGCTGTGTACTATGTTTCAAGAGGTCTGTCAGCCAACAAAGGCTAAAGTTTGAGGAGTATCATTTACAGGTTTACAATGCTTTTTTTTCACTTTTTTTTTTTCTTTTTTTTTTTTTTTTTAACTCTCAAGAATAAGCAACTTAAACCCCAGTTTAAATTGGTGGCAAAAGGTTATGGTTGTGGCAACTTCGACAGATTAAACACAGGCTTGGAAAATAGGTAAAAAGAAAGGTAAAAATCTTCCCCCAGAACAAGAAGGTTGCTGGATTTCCTGACTCTAGATTCCTGGCACAGCCCACTAAACTGCCTTCTACAACCATGGAAGAGATTCAGTTGGTAAAAATCAGAATGGTCACAATATTGACATCTAAGCCAAATGATGTAGGCTAAATGATGCACATAGCCAGAGGATGTAGGCCTGGGAGAGCTGTTTGGTTTATTATTTTCATTTTTAATGTATGTACATAACGTATGTACATACTACAAACTGTTAAAAGAATTTTTTCCCCCTAGAAATCTACTTTTAAGATTAAAGGTATTCCCCAAGAGATTTTAAATATTAATTTATTTTTCAACTCAATTTTGTGATAAGAGATGTCCTCCATCCCAAGAGGATAATTGCATTTTTTGCATAATTGAGAAGAATCAGTTGATTTTGCATAAGTTTGAGATCAGTGCAGCACTGTGTCAAAGATCAGGTTATTTTATGGTACTTCTGGTGAAGAGGCAATTTCACAACAAATAGAGGTGCAGAGTTTTAATATTATGAATATTTTTTGTGTGTGTTTTAAACCTTGTAATTTTTTCCACAAAACAATAACAGGCATGCATACTGTTCCTAGTTGAATACCAAAACCATCTCTTTCTTTTGAAGGTTTTGCCTGAAGAGGTATCTTGATGTTTGTATGATTTTCTACATGTGTGTAGAATGGAGCAGAGTCTGTATCAGTTGTTCTGGCGTTCTTTGCCTGGCCTTTACAGAAATTCTTGAAGAGACTGGCTATGGGGCTTTTGACTGAAAGATCAATGCTTCAATAAAATCTGTCTGCTGATTACACATCTCCACATTCAATCAATGAGTCACTGAAATTCCATAACAAGCTAAATATTGATGACCGGAAAAAATATGTGTACAATTACACTTCACCATTTTTATTCTTCCTCATTGTAATTTCACTCAGTCTTAATAAATAAGAGGTTGTTACTGCCACTTATACTGCATGCAACCAATTATTGCACTGTAAAGTACTACCGTGTGTTGTTATTGATCTTGCCTATCTTTTTAATTATTGAAGTGACCTGAGGCTTGGTTTGGTCAGCCATGCAGGTCATTCTTCTACCTTAATGATGTGAAATGTTATTGTCAGGGTGAGGGAATGAGAGTGCCCATAGTTTAATGCTCTTTTACATGCCAATTATTCCCCAGACTATAGAACAGCTGCAGTCAATTATGTAGCAAATCTGGAGGTCATCTGTTTTTTCCTTGACTTCTCTGTGACTGAGACATAGCAATAGAAATCTTTGACATTCTTGCCTTTCTTGTGAAAGAAAGAAATTTTGTAGTAAAATGCATAGGTGGTGTTGAGATCATATGTAACTTTCATATAGCTCTCCTTATATTGATGATAGCAGGATTATCATTATGGTTAACATATTTATGTTAAAAATATCTATGATAGGAAAAGGCAAAGAAATAGTTTGAGAACAGAGTTTCATTTTTTGTTTGGTTTTGTTGTGTTTTGGTGTTTGTGTCTTTACAGGGCTGTTCACCTTTCCATCAACATATCCAAACCCTGCTTTTTAGAAAAACAGTATAGTCTAGCAAACAGCTATACCTGAATCCTTACTCTAAACCAATCACACTTTCCATTCCTGATACTTGTACCAGCTACTGCAGCTCTTAATTCCTGTAAAAGTGAAAGTTATATAGGCCTTAGAGACCATTTGAAAACTGAAACAAAAATTCAGTGCAGTGGTTTGCTTAAACTTGTATTTTCAGCGGATGCATTCTGGCAGGCAGCAAATTTCTGGCTAGTTCACTTTATTGGCATTAGTCTTCAGAGTCCTAGTGGATTAGGATTTGCCTGTTTGAGAGATTTTTCTCTCTTCATCTGACAGAGCAGTCAGCAACAAATCATTCTGGGTGTGGAGACATTTGTGGAAGGGAGGTTAGCAGGACAATCTTTAGTAATGATTTCTCCAGAGCTCTCTCTTACAGATGGTTTACCATTGATCTGATTTTTTAACCTTTGTAGCAAGCTGAAAAACCCACTTCACTATTTCCACTCTACTGAGAAAGGCTGAGATGAGGGCTGGAAGAATTGTTTTGTTTATTTTCTTGACATTAGCCTGGTGAGTATTTACCTATCATCAGAGGGATTTTTTTTTTTTTTTTTTTAATTTAAATTTTGAGAGGGATTCAGCATAAGATAGTTGGTTATTGAGTTGGTTTGTAAATATAAATGAATAACCTAAATTATACTTATAAATGGCTATTACAATCCCCTCTCCTACCTTCCCTGAGATATTTATTTCTTTGTACTTTCTACTGCAAGAATAACTACTTGAAGCAAATGTGCTTTGTAATATTGCACTGGGGTGTTATGGATTTTTAAAAGGTACTTTTTTGTGAAATGTTAGAAAAATTCTTGGCTGATTACAACTTGTTAGCTTTGCTGCTGCTCCAGTTTCATTTAGGAAAAAAAAAAAAAAAAAGGCTTTATATTCCCTCCCACCGATTTTCAACTAAAACAGAACTTAGTTGCCTGCTGATCCTGCTGGCTTTTTTAAATGAAAAACTTATTCTTCTTAAACTACTGGAAAATTATGTTTAAAAATCAGCATAATTTCATTGCCTTTTATTTCTGTCTGTCATGAAAACTGCTAGGCTGCTTTCTGGAAAAACCCAACGTAATTTAATACACGAATTTAGTTATAGTTATGAATACACTGACTGAAAAAATATTTTAATGTTCTGGATATATTAGTCACTCTACAGTAAAATTGGCTGCATGCATACATTGTAAAAAAAAAGCATATCTGTGTCTATAGGTGCCTCTATATTCGTAACAGGTAATAGCACAAGACTTAGCATTGGCAAGTTAGTAAAGAGTGTCTTTGACTAATCAGTATACCGGACAAGGTTCATTTAAATCATAGAAGACACAGAAATTAATTCAGAACTATGACATTACATGCTGGTTATTTTTAAGAACGGTAAGGACAGGCAGGAGAATAGAGAATAAAACACTTCACTTGAAGATTTACAAATAATGATAATTTTTTGGGCCATCTGATGATTTTGCATATTTTCATGTGTCTCTTCAAAACGAAGGATGTACATTGAAAGAACCAACAGTGGTGACAAGTTCAGATACTACAGAGGTCAAAACTCATATGCTATTCTAAATTTCTTGCTTATTTTGAGTGTAAACCAGTCTTTTTGCTAAATTTCCAGCCATTGTAACTTTTATTTATTCATCCTGAAGTGACTGGATACTTTCCTTTCCAGCTCTAATACATTTTAGCAAACATTTTTCCATGAGAAAAAAGGATATAGGTGTGAGTGGTACTACATATACAGCCCGGTAAGCCCCAGTGTACAATTTCTCATGCAATTCAGTGTGCAAAACAAATCATGGGTTGCAAGACAAGAATAACCACGAAGATCTTACATAAGCAACAGAATTTCACTGGAAGGATTATTCTGCATATTATTATTTTTTTTTTTAATGTGTTGGAGGCAGGGTAAACATAGACTACACTGATGGAGGAAATTTATGTGATGGAAAATCTGTCCCACCTTCCAGTATCCAGTGATTAGTTACATTCACTGTTGAAACTATGTGCCTGGCTGTGGCTGAAAAGATCAAAAATACTTGAAGACTACAGCTTACAATTTAGGCAACTGACCATCTATTGATCCTTAATTGTAAGTTCAAAGAAAATTAGTGCTCTGTATTGCAGGTTTCCAGTTCTGTGAGAAACCTTTTGGTACCTCTGCTTTCCCTCCCTGCCTGTACTATTATTATGCAGAAGGTATTACACAGTTCTAGTTTGGCAGTTTAGTCAGTGCCTTAATAAAAATTAGTTAGGGAAGTAAACAGGGGGCATATATTTCCATCTTTGATCAATAGGATATTGCAATACATTTGCAGTAGTTTGTCAAATGCTTAAAAATGAGAGAAAATCACTTCTATCCTATCAATTTTTGACTATGAAAGAATTTAGCTTCCCCTGTGTCCCTAGGTTTCTATAAAAAACTTGTTTGCTGCTGACTCATTCAGAACCAGAACATGGTTATTATTGCAGTGACTGCCATATTAACAAGTATTCAAGTCACTTAGTGTAAAGTGACTGCCATAACAAATTAATGACCCTGTAATCCTGGTATCCTGTCTTTAACATTACCTAGGACGGGATGCTTCAGAAAAAAGGAATATGGAGTATTCTTACTTAAACTCAATCTGTTGTCTTATTTGAACAGTCATTTTCTGCTATTGGCATGATATTCATACTTGGATTGGTGGGTAGCCTCTTCCACCAACTCAGACTTGATCTGTTTCTTCAGCAGTAGCCTCTGAGCATTTCAAGGAAGTAGACACAGTTTTGTGAAGTTCACCCTGCTCCTTCCTGTACTCCTCAGAGACTGTTTCTCACTCATTATTGCAAGTGGGCGAGTGCCTTTTTCAAGCCATGTAAAATTGGAGAATCTAACAGATGGTAGGTATGGCCTTATGCCTGAAGGCCCTTTATGTCACTCTGTTTCCTTTCCAAACCTACTTTCCAATGTGCTTTCCCTGGGAAATCATTGGAGTATTCCTGTTTGGTTGGCTTATTGCATTTCCTCTTTTTTTGTTTTTATTTTCCCAGCTATAATTAAAAAAAAAAATAAAGATTTGTTCAATTTTTTTTTTTTTCATCATGTAAAGATGTATTTATAAAAGATTTTGAGGGAAGAATAATTGGTCAGGCTAGGACTTGTGCCTCCTGCAACATACCTCAGGGATCTTCATGCAACTTGTGGGCTCTTGGTTTATATCAAACTTACTGCTTCCATTACTTCCCATGGGCTATCAGATAGTTTAGCTTGTTTTTCCTACTCAAGCAATGTGTTTTGAAACTGTGGTGCATTGTGATCAATCTAGACCACTGACTAGTCTAACATAGTGGGTTTCTGGTTGACAGTTGAAGAAATATGAGTCAGCAGTGTGCCAGGTGGGCAAGAAAGCCAGTGGCATCCTGGCTTGCATTAAAAACACTGTGGCCAGCATGAATTCAGAAGTGATCAGCCCCCTGTATTCAGCACTGGTGAGGTCACACCTCAAGAGTGTGTTCAGTTCTGGGCCACTCACTACAAGAGGGACATTGAGTTTCCGGAACATATTCAGAGACAGTCAATGAAGCTCATGAAGGGCTTGGAACACATGAACTAAGATGAGCATCTAAGGGAGATGGGGTTGTTCAGTCTAGAGAAGAGGAGGCTGAGGAGAGACCTCATTGCAACTTCTCTACAACTACCTGAAGGGAGGGGACTAGCCTCTTCTCCTTGGTGGCAAGTCACAAGACTAGAGAAAAAGGTTTCAAGTTGTACCAGGGAAGGTTCAGGATGAATGGTAGGAAATACTTCACAGAGAGGATTATCAGATATTGCCCTGGGCAGTGGTAGAGTCACTGTCCCTGGAGGTGTTTAAGCAGCTTGGGGACCTGGCACTATAGGGATGTGGTTTAGTGTTGACCCTTTGCTGCTGGGTCAAAGGTTGAACTGGAGGATCTTTGAAGTCTCTTCCAACCGGATGTTTTCTGTGATTCTGTGACAATTACTACAAGCATACTGTTATATATGGATGATATTCAGAAAGACTTTATTTGCAGTCTTAGGACAAAAGGAAAAAAAAGGTTGAAATGGTACAGATATGGTACAAAAATCACAGAAAAAAGGGGTTTACCTCTTTGCATGATTGGTCCCATTTGTATAAGCCAAAAAAATACAAAATTGCTTCATCAAAATAGATCTTTAAGTTTTATAGTACATTGTTTTCTTTAAATGGGGAGGAGGGAAACTGGTGAATTTTACCCCACATTTTTTGTAACAACTGGCAGCACTAGTTAAACTGCAGTTATCAGGACACCTTCCATCATAGGTATCTATTGAACTCAGTGTCAAAGTTACTATTGGCTTTGAGGCGTTTGGAATTAGGTCCAGCTGTGCTTGCAATGTACATCTAATGCTTGCAAATAGGCTGAAGATGTCAAGACCAGGACTTCAAGGACAATACTGGAAACACTGGTTAACAAATTTTGCCTGCACTCTAGGAATAACCCAAAGCCATTTTGAGAAGGTATGCCCAGCACAAGTGAGCCTTTGAGTCAGGAATATGGATTTAAAGTAGTAGAAAAAAGAAGTTGTAAATTTTCTACTGGTGTGACGCTGTGATGTATCTTGAAAGAAGTTCTCCATTATCCTCTTTGCATTTGAAAAGTCCTTTTGACGTGGCTCATAAAGTTTCTCTAGGCTGGATTACTCAAATGTATCTGAATGCCAGAGCTTGGTACATAGATACCAAATAGTGATAGCAGGCAAAACCAAAATTAAATTATCCTAATTCAATTTTTTAGAAACTCAATTAATAGTTGGATTTTAATAATGCATTATAGTAGACATTAAACTTAATTAAATAAAGAACATTTTTCAAAGAATATTTTTTTCAGTTATTTTCAGTAGCTGAATGTCTATCATAGTGCTGCACTTTGGCTATGGCAATCCCATGAAGAGCTACCGGCTGGGGTCGGAGTGATTGGAGAGCTCCCAAACAGAGAGGGACCTGGGTGTGCTGATCGACAGCCACCTGAATATGAGCCAGCAGTGTGCCCAGGTGGCCAGGAGGGCCAATGGCATCCTGGCCTGCATTAGGAATAGTGTGGCCAGCAGGAGCAGGAAAGTCATTGTGCCCCTGTACTCTGCATTGGTTACGCCGCACCTTGAGTACTGTGTCCAGTTCTGGGCCCCTCAGTTTAAGAAGGACATTGAAACACTTGAGCGTGTCCAGAGAAGGGCAACAAGGCTGGGGAGAGGCCTTGAACACAAACCCTATGAGGAGAGGCTGAGGGAGCTGGGATTGTTTAGCCTGGAGAAGAGGAGGCTCAGGGGTGACCTCATTGCCCTCTACAACTACCTGAAGGGTGGTTGTAGCCAGGAAGGGGTTGGCCTCTTCTCCCAGGCAACCAGCACCAGAACAAGAGGACACAGTCTCAAGCTGCGCCAGGGGAGGTTTAGACTTGAGGTGAGGAGGAAGTTCTTCACTGAGAGAGTCATTCGTCATTGGAACGGGTTGCCCAGGGAGGTGGTTGAGTCATCGACCCTGGAGGCATTCAAGAGGAGATTGGACGTGGCACTTGGTGCCATGGTCTAGTCATGGGGTCTGTGTTGATAGGTTGGACTCGATGATCCTCGGGGTCCTTTCCAACCTAAGCTATACTGTGATACTGTGATACTGTGATATGGCAACAGATACAAAGGTATTTCTCTTAGCATTTCAGACAACATAGAGACTTATACCTCTTGACTGTTTGTGCTGGGAAGACAAATATCTGAAGCTCAAAGTGAAGTGAACATTTACTGATTTGTGTATATGGTCACCTTGAAAAAGCTTTTATAAGGAGTGTCTATTTGCCTTTCTTTCAAGGCATATCTAATATTCTTGAAACAGATAACAATAATGCAATCACAACAGGTCAAGAAAAATTCTACTAGAAATTATGGACTAGTCAAATTAGGGAGTATTTGCTAAAGACAGTAATTTCTGTGAATTTCAAGATTAAAAAGAACTTTTTTTCCCAGCTGACAGCATTTATTTACATTTGAAATTACCTTTCAGCTTCCAAGAGACAGTCGGAACAATGTAATGTAAAGCAATTTTAGAAAATCCCAAGTTTCTAACCCATGCTTTCCTTTCCCTTATTTTTTCATCAGTTCACAAACATTTTCAAAATTTTGATTTGTTCTGATACAAGAGGGGGAAAAACTAATGTAAACAGTTCCTAAGGGATAAGGAAGATGTTTTGGTATCTTAATCTACACCTGATTTGCCTCTTTAGTATTCAAGGACATCGCTTGTGCTGGAGAACAGGGTATTAGCAGTCAGCTGAATACCAATCCTACTTTCCAAGAACTCATCTTCTGTGATGGAGCAAACATTTTTAGTCTTAAAGATGGATTTCTGCAAATTCATCTCCTTCCTTTCAAGACAGTATTATCTTACAGCTTCTTAGAACTTAGCAAGATGGTTGGATGGCTTATGTTGCAGCTATCAGGCCTGTTTATGTGTACTAGAAAAGTACATTATCTTTGCTTGAGGGCTCACCACTGCCTGCCTTTATTTATACTCCATTTCTGTACCCTCCAGCTCTGTCATTCCAATAGAATTCTTGAAGAGAACTTGATCCAAAGCACATTACAGCAAACTCTCTTAAGGGTTTTGTGGCAATGTGGCAAAAATGGTTATAACTTTTGAAATACTGTGGAAACATTTGCTGGAAGCCAACAAATTTCCTTGCAAAAAATGTCACAAGCAAGTGGAAGCAAATAGAAAATCTAGGAAGTCAGTCTTATTTCTACAAAGCCAAAAAAATAAAAAGGGAAATGAAACAACCCAACCCCCTTAGCCTGTCAGGTTTTGCCCAGCTTTAATCAATTCTTTATGATTAACCTGTTGGATTTTGCCCAGCTTTAATCAGTTCTTTATGATGACCTCATTAGTCCTAACTTCAAGGTCAATGTGTTGAGTTGTCTATCTGGAGAGGAGCTTTGAAAGGAAAAGTCATTACATGTGGTGCCTATACTGATCAAATATGTGTTAGTTTTATAGACTGGTGACACTGTGGCGTTTATCTGTTTGGGACAATGGTGATGATGTGTAAGCCATTTTGCTCCGAGAGAACAATGTGCTGGGATATTTTTTTTAAGCATTAAATTCTGGTTTACTCAGGGCCTTCTCCACCCACTGTAGATGAGGGAGGAAAAAATCTTGGCAAGCGATTGCTCTGAGGGGGCACATGGAGGCGTGTGTAATCATCTTGCCAGTTTAATTAACAGTGCTTTTGACTGATATGTGTTAATGAGGATAATGTACAGTATGGAGGGAAAGAACCCTGTGTGCTATATTAAAGGGACAGGTGCTGGGCGTACTGGAAAGTTCATGATACTAAAAAGAAATAAAGTATATGAAATGACTTAAAAATTGAGGGAGAGGAAGCATTTCTGAGAGCACTTGTAAGGGAATAAATCTGTGCACCCAGTTCACGTGCCTTCTAAGTGGCTCGTGATGGAAAATGAGGGAGTGAAGAAAATCTGCCCGTTGGCAGCACAGTTCTGTGTAGGCAGGGGAGAATGGGTCCTGTCTCCTTGTGCCTGGCAGACCTCAGATCATATCACCAGTGTAAATGCTCTCCTGTGCATAAATGTTTGCAGGAGTGGGCCTAAAGTGTAGCACATTTGATGTTCTGAGCTACTTCCTCTGAAATGACACCATTTATAGTTAAGAGCTATCAACTAAAGATTTCCTTCTGCATAAGGACCTGATCATCTGATGTTGCAAGAGCCTCCTGCAAGGTGCTGAGTGCCCTCAACTCTGAAAGAAATCAATAGGATTGGGCACTAGCATTTTTAATTCTTCTTATTTATGGGATATTTTCATTTTTGAAAGTAGAACTAACTTTGCAGACTTCATTACCAGTCTGAAAAGAAAGGTAGAAGATTAGTGTGGTAAGCTTATTAATGTTGAAGATATCCTTAGAGATTGGCAGCATCCTATCAAAGGCTTCAAACATGTGCAAAATTTATGTCTTCCTACAGAATTTACTCCAAGAATGTTGGATACAACTGTTTCCAACACAAAATCTTCACTTGCTGGAAACAATGGCATTGCTGGTGCAAGAAAACTAAGTTCTTGGTGAGTGTCTCAAGCTGCCTTGTAGCATAATTTTTTTCTATGACTTTATTTATTTTAGAAAAGGACTAGTGAAGTGCAAATGTTCGCTGCCTTCAACATTCACACTGTTTAGGGCATTCTGTTTATTTGCAAAAGTCTTCATCTTTCTACAAGATTTATGTGTTTTAAATAAAAATCTATAAATGTGACTTACAATTAAAGGCGATGTTTACCACACTTTATTGCTTTGAATATCTCAAAAAATCATTATGTGTGTTTGTCTTAAACAAAAATCTTAGATTAGTACAAATCTTAGATTAGAAATGTACCACACTGAAAATGATCTATATCTATAAGTATGTATATAATCACAGAATCATAGAATTGTTTCAGGTGGAAAAAACCTTTAAGATCCTTGACTCCAACCATTATCTATGTTTCTGTAATCAAAACAGAGAAGAATATATGCAGGCAGCCTGCTCCATCCCTTTGAAAGTAAGCAGCAGACACCTCTTGGAAAGTATTTCCTCTTCTACAAGGGGCTGTACTTGTTTTCTGTGGATAATCTGCCAAGGCTATAAATGGCAGAGTTTACAGTCTTGTAAGAGTTCTGTAGGAAAAAGATCTTTTTATTACTTTCCTTTAAACAAAAAAAGAACCTCCAAAACTCTGAAAAAAAAAAACCAAACCTCATTTCTGATAGGAAAATGTTGTTATATGACCACTTCAATGATAGGAGGAAAACAGTGTTTGTCCTCGTGGAACAATGGTTTTCTTTTTGTGTGAATAGCCTTAAGCTGGTGTAATCCACAAACCCTGAAGATTTTGGAAGCTCTTTTCCTGAGTTTTCTAACTGTGAGAAACAAAGTATAACCCTGGAGAGGGGTGACTTTACCACTGATTTTTCAAAACAACTGTTAAGCAGGGATAGAAAGAAGATGACAAAAATTACCTCTTTGCTCGTGTAATTAATTCTAGGGGCAGAAGGATTCTCAGCATTGTAATATCCTTCGAAATTTTTACTGTGTTTCTTCAATTAGAGAAGGGTTAAAATCTAAGACAATATTGGCATAAGTTCAGATGGGTATAAACTGTTTGCAACCACATCTAGGACAGTAATTAGAAGACTTGTAACTAGCAGAGGACTGAAGATCTGCAATAGTTGTCAGATACAAGCAAAGAAGGAAAAAAAATTCTAACGGCTTTAAATAAGGCTTTTGATAATTTTATTAACAGAGCTATATGAACTGATTCCCTCCCTGATCTGTAAACTAGCCCTGATTACATAGAAGTTCCCTACTATTCATGTTTTCCCAAAGTAATGATGCAAGCACTGTGCTGAAGAAATACAACTCATTGAAAAAATCCCTGGGTAAATAGAAAATAAAAAAACCTGGAATCAGCTCTTACCTGGAGAAAAAAAATAGAAACCAGTACCACATCCAAATACAGGCCTCCCAGTTTTTACCTCCTTGCCTTCTTTCTAGAAACCAGTACCACATCCAAATACAGGCCTCCCAGTTTTTACCTCCTTTCCTTCTTCCTCCAAATATGACAGATTTCAGACATTAATTTTATTCCATCTCTGTTCAAAGCAGACGTGAACAAAACCACTGGCTGAATATACTGTTGTTCATTTTAGCGTCAGTCTCTCATCCTCTTTGTACAGCTTTACGTGTAATAAAAGCACTAACATCCCACAGAGTTGAAAGCATCCAATAGATCAAGGATCAGGCTCAGTTTTAATATCTGGGCCTTAGCAAAGCATCTGTTAAACCTTAGTATGCACTTCATTCTAACTTAAGCATATGCCTAAATATTTAGATGACTACAGAGAGAGTTCAGCACATGCTTAAAGTTACATCTAAATTCTCTATTGATTTGAAGCTATGCTTAACCTACAGAAAGCACCAGCTATTAATAGATGATGTTTGCATAATCATCAGTACAATACTCTCCATTATTTTGATTTGTGTATTGAAACTTCAGTTATAAAAAAGTACCTCAAAAGTACTGCTCAAAATTGGTGATGCAAATATTAACCCATCCATTTATAAATATGAAGAAAAGAGGAAAGTAAGAGGAAGAGGATTAAAAGACAAGAGACTTTCAGATAACTTCAAGCATCATTATCATGTTGTAATACAGAAAATATTGAAGTATACAAGATGCCCTTTTTTCTTTTTCTGATTTAAAAATAATAATTTTAAAAAAATACAAAATTACACACACTGTTTTTACCCATTATTGTCTACTGATCCTTTATTATTTCAAGCATTTTTAGTACTGTGTGTTCAACTATCTCACTGTCAGTTCTACCCCTGTCAGGCTTGTTCCTTTTCTACAGACAGTTTGTTATGAGATTCATCCAACATTGTGTGGTTTTGTTTGTTTGTTTGTTGGCTTTTGTTCCCCATCCCACCCTCCCAACACCCCTCCATCCCCCTCTCCCAACACCCCTCCATCCCCCTTCCCCCCCCCCCCCCCCCCCTTAGCATTCTAGTATAAATTTCCTGACACCAATTTAAATGCACCTATCACATTCTCTCCACATTCTAGATTATTGTTTTGACTGATTTTACTTCCTAGGAAGAACACTTTTTTCTTTGTTTTTTAAATCTACCTACATTATCTTCTGGACTATCTGATATATATCCTGAAATGTTTGTGATCAAGTTTTGAAGCAGCAGGTGTCAAGTTCTCAGACCACGTATAATAATCACAGCTATTAGAAGGAAAACATTGAGCTCCATGGAAATAGCAATAAAGCCAGAGAATTAAGTGTGTCATTTTTCAAGAGATGATGCTATTTCCAAATAAATGCTTAATAAACCCAGATCTTGCATTTTTCTTTTGCATGATAGCATGCTTCATATACAAATAGAATAATTTTATTTCTATTGTAACTCTTTCACTTTAACAGCATACAGTCCATCGGCAAATAACAAAGGCATATGCTGCCTTAAAGTTATAAAAATAAGCCCTCTTAACCACTCGTTGCAATAACTTGTACACTTACCTCTAGCATTTTTAATGCACAGAAATAATTGTCAATCCAAAATACTGTCTGTTGAGGGTTATGGCTCAATTATTTACATGTATTTTAATTTTGAAAATGGATTTTGCTATTGAAAATAATGTTAGCGCCTCTGTTAGAGAACAGTTTTATAATTAGGACAATACTGTACCATAAAATACTCATCACCATAGCAATGGTTTTTCATGGGGCATAAGTAAGTTGATAACAGAGGCAATACATTTACTGCAGAGACTATTGTGGTTGAATAATGTAAAGTTATAACTTCTAGTGAAGCGCCTACTAACATAAGAAATCACGGCACAGTCACACAACATATTGACATTAAGAGTCATTTTAATGAAACACATTAATATTTTATATAGCATCCGTCATACAAAGTATAATAACACCGCAATGTCTTACAACATAGTGTCTCAAACACTGCTTCTCATCATGAAGGGTTGTGTGCTTGTGTGTGTGCATGTGTATAGGAATCATTTCAACCATTCCTGAAATGCCTTTATTTATTTATATGTATTGTTCTAATATTAACCATTGCAGTATCCGAATTATAGTGAACTTCTCTCTTGAGAGCAGAACAACAACCATTTAAAAGCAGGCTGTGTCCCTGACCAACATTTGAATTCCGGCAGCAAAAAAAGTTTAGTCTATCCAACTGAACTCCAGAAAAGAAATTCAGGTAGGCAGAATGCTATTATCCCAATTTGAAATCAGGCATAACACTGGGGTTGCTGTTGTGAAAATCACTGTGAGATCTTTAATGGAAGCAAATAGCTAAAAACTTAATTTTATTTCTCCCTTTGACATTTTCTATAGCACAGTCAACTCCAAATGCCTGGCAGAAAGACATCTCTGTTACTGAATTAAAGTAATGGCACAAACTAGCCTTTTTTCCCAAAGTGGCTTTCCCATCTGAGGACTGATATACTCCTGCTTTGCTGAACTGATTATAGCACGCTCTGTGCAAGGAGAAAACAAACAGAGAAAAAAATATTTGCTTTGTAGAGGTACACTAAGGCTTACCTGAGCTAGAGAGCAAGAAGAGTAATGCATGTGGTAATCTGTGAAGACCACAAATAAGGACAGTAGATCATCCTCTGCTGAGTTGAAGTGTCAATCACAAGCTAAAACAGACAGGTCAGCATCATAAAATACTGTCAAGCAGAAACAACAGTGGCAGCAATACAAGAATCCATTACAAGCTTTGTTTTAGAGCTCCTACTGAAGTCAAAGAGACTTAACAGTTCATGGGCATATGCTTAAAAATGTCTTCAGGCATGGTCAGAGGCAGAACACTTGTGGAACTCAGGTATTTCATCTCAGTGGAATCCCAGTGCTTAAATAAATGCTGCATAAATTGTAACAAGGTCTATGGTATATTAGATTAGATTAGATTAGATTAGATTAGATTAGATTAGATTAGATTAGATTAGATTAGGGTTTTTTTTGTTGATTGGCTGGGTTTTCCATCTGTTGGTGACGGAACTGTATTTATCCAAATCAGTTTTCTTCTCCTCATGAATTGCAGCCAAAGGCATGTTTCGGAGAAGACAGACTGAGGGCTGCTCTACAGGTAAAATATAAATAAAGGGCTATAAATTTATACAACCCGCAGAAAAATGCCTGTAAAATCTTCCTTGTTTTCAAGAGACCTTTATAATTATATTAATTTTATTAAAATATCTTTTTCTTTTTTTTCCTAAACTACACCTAGATTATAGGCATGAGTCTTGATATAAAATTTGAAAATATACAGAGCTATGAGATTTGATAGAAGACATCTGATAGCAGGAGTTATGATCTACTGTTCAAGGTATTCCATCTTCAGTGCCCTAACCATGTAATACCATGATATCTCTCCTGCGAATGAAGTCACTGAGAACTGAAGTTACTTGGTAACCGGTCAAAATGTGCTTTCCACTTTTCAAATCTTCTGAGAATATCTCTTGAGCATGGCATATTTTAAAACTATTTTATACCTGTTGCTCATGCTGTAGGTGCACAAAATCTTAAATTAACAAATCATGCTTTCCTTTGAAATTATTCCCAAGGACTTTGTAAGATGTGGTGTTTTAATTCTACTTAAGTGAATGTTAAGGATTAGGGCTGGCTGCTCTGCCTCTGGGCTGACCACTAAATGAGTGAACAGATGCTGTCTATTAACCCCTATGTTTTCCCAAATGAGAAGAGAAAAGGAATATGGAAGAGAGATGTAATCATTGAAAAAGAAAACTGAAAGTGCTTTAATGAAAATAATAGCAACAAAAAGACACATATACAAATATATATAAAACCAATATTAGACTCAACCTCCCTGATGGCAGTTAGTCATCATCAGCATTGATGTGGTAGAAGTTCCAGAATGGGATCAGGCAGAATAGAATAGGAATAGGAATAGGAATAGGAATAGGAATAGGAATAGGAATAGGAATAGGAATAGGAATAGGAATAGGAATAGGAATAGGAATAGGAATAGGAATAGAATTAACCAGATCGGAAGAGACCTTTGAGATCATTGGGTCCAACCTATCATCCAACACTATCTAGTGAACTAAACCATGGCACCAAGCACCCCATCCAGTCTCTTCCTAAACACCTCCAGTGATGGTGACTCCACCACCTCCCTGGGCAGCCCATTCCAATGGTCAATCACTCTTTCTGTAAAGAACTTCTTCCTAACATCCAGACTAAACCTCTCCTGGCACAGCTTGAGACTGTGTCCTCTTGTTCTGGTGCTGGTTGCCTAGGAGAAGAGACCAACCCCCACCCGGCTACAACCTCCCTTCAGGTAGTTGTAGACAGCAATAAGGTCTCCCCTGAACCTCCTTTTCTCCAGGCTAAGTAACCCCAGCTCCTTCAGCCTCTCCTCATAAGGCTTGTGCTCCAAACCCTTTACCAGCTTTGATGACCTCTTCAAACACAAGCCATTGAAGAAGAGGGCTTGACTCTCATGATTCCTCGTCTTTATATTGAATAAGAGGCATAGGAAATGGAATGCCTTGCTGGCCAGTTTAAGGTCACCTGAAATGTTGGCTTCTCTGTGCAAGTGCAGCCTTCTACTCTGCATACCTAATGTAGATAAGATTTAGCGGTGACCTTGTTCTGCATACCAATCCTTGGCATTAGCTAGAAACATTGAGTGTTACGAGTGCTAGATGAAGATGCTGTCTGTGAAAACATGCCATCGATTTCAGAAAGTGCAGTTACTTAGAAGAGACTGAGCTGAAAATTAAAATTGCTGAACAGAATTTGTTCTGTTTGAACGCAAATGAGGACAGTGAACTTAAAATTTTTATAGTATGAGAGGGTTTGGGACTTGTGTAGTATCTGTGTTATGAATGTACTTGTGAAATACCATTAGGAAAGGAGGGGACTTGCTTTGAAAGAAAAGATCCAACTGTGCGTTATATTTCTCTTGCAATGCCTCTAAATCCCTGCTATTTAGAATGAGACAAAAGGCTGAGACCATTTCTACCATAGTTTTCTATATTGGCAAAACAATATTGGATGAATAAGGGGTTCTTGGAGCAAAATCCACATGAACAAATTGTAATGTAGGGCTACCATAGCTAATGGATTTTTAAAGAAGAAACATATGATGTAAACTATGTCAGATAATTCCATGCCTTCTATTTAGAAGGCAGGAAACTGCACAACATTTTTGACAGCATACCACATAACCAGGCTGACATTCTAAAAAAGAAATGGTTTGTTTCAGTCCTGTGCCTTTTTATTATCACATCTTATTACATTATGGTTTGAGATAAAAATCACACCTTGGGCAGTTGAATACACTCAGTTTCACCTTCTTCCTCACAGGTGTCCCTTGAGGTACATTGTTATGTTACAGTATCACACTCCTTGTCATATCTTATTGCTTGCTTGCAGATTGTGGGAATATTTTGAATCCTGACAGAGTGGGCACAGCCTCTGAACATCAGCACCAGTTTGCACTAATATAATGTGCCACTGCACCAGTCCTAAAGACAACAAAAGCCCCACAAAAAGCACTACCCCCCCTCCCCCTGAAAAAAAATAATCTGGAAATATGTACTGAACATGCTGCTTTGGGAAGTCCATATTGCCTACTATGCATTATCTATCAATTCATCTATTCTAGGTATGACTGTGAGTGCAACCTCCCTGTCACCTTGGCAATACTCTCAAGAAAACAGTAGGGACCACATGAAAAACTTTTGGGTCAATTGGCTTTTAGGGTTGCACACACCAATACACACATTTTCTTGATCACTTCACAAATTTATTCCTACTTCTAATTCTACTTAATAATGATTGATAGAAAAGAAGGACATAATCTAGGGTATACAGGACAGTAGAGATTTAGCTATATAACCTCCAGTTAATGCTGAAAGAATTGTCCATTTGGCTCTGCTGGGACAGCAAGTATAAACTGAAGAAAAATCTCAATGTATAAAGCAGGGTTTGCGTTTGTTGGGCTTGCTTTTCTTTGTCTTCATGAGCATAACCACAGTAATTCTGAGCTTAATTTTGCTATGCTTATCTTTGCTATGTAGTGTATTTTTGTTTTGTTTTGTTATTTTCTTTTTTTCCCCCCTCATAATCAATAGAATTTAAATGCATGTATTTTTATTTGGCTATGACTTGATTTGTTTAAAAATAAGCCTGGTGTGCTTCAACCTTCCTGGTTACATTCAGTGAGGAGGTTGTACCAGTGATGACTATGACCATGAAGGAACTTGAGTGGGTCATGGCAACTGTGTAACCATTCCAACCTCAGATTTTAATTGGAGGCTATATTTAGGATTATGTTTATTTTTCTCTCTGCTCAGTAAGAGACCATGTGCTTTTGTTCTTAGTGAGGAAACAAAGTTCATATCCCTGTACTGGTAGCTCTCTTTCAGCTGCAGCTATTTCATAACCTCTTTTTGTGGATATGCAGGATAGCTCACAGTCCAACAAATATAAGGCAGCTGTAAATCAGTGCATAGCTTCAGAGTAATGCTAACTTTCCTCTCTGCTAATCTCAGCCAGCTTTATTCATGGTCACCCACCACGGAAGACACCCATGAACTTTCTAGTCATGCATTTTGCTTTGGATTTAAGCACTGTTGATGTCCCTGCAATATATATAGTAAGCAGCGGATGGATGTCAAATAATCAGAGATCATCCTCTTGTCCAGACTTTGGGAAGCATAGCAAGGTAGGTAGCTCAACAGATGTGAGAGATGTGGGACTTCACATGGCATACTTGTCTCTTCTGCCATTAACTAGAAGACAGAAATAAACATGTCCCCACAAAGTTTAACCTGCTGGCAACACTTCTTGAGACAGGAGCAAAGGTTTAGTCATTCTGTGGGATCTGTCTTGACATTGTTATGCACTTCCAAGCACAGGAAGTCATATAAGCGGGTCTGAAAGGCCAGGAAGGCTGGCTCACACCCTGCCCAGAAGAAAAATCAAAGATGCTGTCATTACAAAACACTCTTCCTTTGTTTTCCCCCTCTCACACTTCCCCCCCTCCCCCCTTTGGTTTTGTTTGTTTGCTTTGTGGGTGTTTTTTGGTCACAAATGTATGCAGGCCATAGGGACTTGAGAAGCAGCCTGAGAGATGAAGAGTTTATGGAAATCAGCTCTCCTCCTCCTCCTTTTGCAGACTGCTAATTCTGAATCAACAAGATTTTTAATTCCCCTTCCGTGGCTGTGCAAATAATTTGATGATCCCGAAGAGTTTCTCCAGTCCAAGGCTGGAGTAACTCTCAGATGCAGCTGTGAACAGGATTTTGGTTAAAGTCAAGTTCATACTTATTTGTCTAATAAAGCAAATTCCTTAAGTGCCAAATAAAATAAACCCAGGCTGGGGGTAGGCTGAAGGAAGGAGAGAAAAATACCCCTAAGTTTTAAAATGCTCATTTAAATACTTTTCAGCACTGCTGATATTTTATGTAATACTGGCCTTATTTATGTATTTATGTATTTTGCTTTGATGGGGGATTATTCTTCTCACTGCAGTCTTCTTTTGATTGATGCAGTGTGCCTGCTCACTTTCAGATATGGTTGGAGAAGAAGAAGCATAAGTTGGGTGACTGTATTTTTAATGGGTAATACGGAATGGTTTCAAACTTTAATATTTCATATAGACATTTAGTTTTACAAGTAATTTATTTTGTGAGATGCAAGGTTTTCCCCGTGCAGTGTTGATTTTGAACAACGTGATGTTTATTTGTCTGCTCTGCGTAGTAATATTATTTAAACTGTGTGGTATCCAATACCTTATCACTATTGGATTCTTTAACAGTCATGAAGGAAATAAAGTGAACTCCTTTATATCAAGATATTGGTTTTCTCCTTGTGATTACTTTAACCAATATATTCTTCAACAAGAAAAACAGCAGCATCTACTATATGAGACAACTCTGTTAATCATGAGAAGCATACTGAATAATTTGTAAAATCATGAATGTTTCCCAGCTAAAATATATATGGCTTGGATCAGATTTGCAGTTGATATAAATGAACAATCTTCCTCAACTTTAAATGAGCTTTGCTCAGTTTAACCAGTTGAGAATCCTGCCCCTTCCTGATGTTATTATTTATTTATTTATTTGGTGAAGGAAAAAGTCTCATTTAAAAAACAATCAGATACCTCTGAAAGGTGGAATCTTAGTAAAGATCAGATAAAAAAAATCTTCAAGTCCTTGAACAGAGTTGACATCTTCTCTCAGATATTTCCGTGTGTGTAATTGAACTTCTAAATGATTCTTCAAAAAAGAACTAATCAAATGTATTTAGATTTGTCAGTGGGTTACTTTGTAAAGACAGATCTCAGGAGGTTTTGACCAGGAGAAAAAATAAATGTTGAATTTAATGATGGTTATCACATGATTATTTTTTGGGGAAAAAAAAGGAGGCTAACTACTTACTTGTATGGGAAAAGTAGTGAGGTGCATACATGAATTAAATATGTCCAAGACTTTATTAATCAATTTTATGCCACCAAACAGATATATCTATCATATAGACTATTACAGGACTGCTGGTAGAGGAATAATATGCTTCTACCACTTATGCCTGGTATATTTAAACCTTGATTATGCATGCTTAATATTTTCAGTTCTTCTGAGTTTAAATTTCAAATATGCTTAGATGCAGAAATAATTGTGACATGTCAGCTGTCTCAACATGGACTGGATCAGTAATGGTACTTAGCATGCATAACACTGCTTTACAGAAATTATCATTATTTTATTAGCTCTGAAGGTATTAAATTCTCATAAATATGTTAGTCAACATCTTGCTTTTTTAAACTAAGCTGAATGTTGTGGTTTTATCTAAAAAATGAAGGAAAAAAAAAAGGTACTGATGATTAAGCATTAATTGTGGTTTGATCTTGGTATCCTAGGAAAAGAAAGTGAGTCTGGGACCTGGTCTAGTAATGAAAACTGGTTTCCATGGAAATATAAGTAAAGAAGAGTCATATTACCTCTGTCTAATTTCTGACATGACTTCTAGGACTTGATAAAAGCTCTGGGTTAATGTAAGATTACATTCCTATCTTTCAACAGTACAAAACTGATCTGTAATGTTTTAATGGTCATATGATTCCCTGAAAGAATATTCATCTGTGTCAATATTGGTATTTTATGGAAAAAAAGTTATATGGAAAAGGCACAATACTTTAATAGAATCATAGAATTGTTAGGGTTGGAAGGGACCTCAAGGATTGTCCAGTTCCAACCTCCCTGTCATGGGCAGGGACACCTTGCACTCAATCAAGTTGCTCAGAGCCACATCCAGCCGGGCCTTTAAAACCTTCAGGGATGGGGCTTCTACCACCTCCCTGGACAACCTGTTCCAGTGTCTCACCACCCTCATGGGGAAAAACTTCTAACATCTAATCTGAATCTTCCTATTTCTATGTTTGTTCCATTCCCCCTAGTCCTATCATTACCTAACACCCTAAAAACTCCCTCACCAGCTTTCTTGTAGGCCCCCTTCAGATATTGGAGGGCCACAATAAGGTCTCCTCTGAGCCTTCTCTTCTCCAGACTGAATAGCCCCAACTCTTTCAGTCTGTCTCCATAGCAGAGGTGCTCCAGCCCTCTAATCATCCTCGTGACCCTTCTCTGGACATGTTCCAGTACATCCATATCTTTCATGTAATAGGAGCTCCACAACTGGATGCAGTACTACAGGTGGGGTCTCACCAGAGTCAAGCAGAGGGGGAGAATCACTTGCTAGCTATATTCTCTTGATGCAGCCCAGGATGTGGTTGGCTTTCTGGGCTGCAAGTGCTGACTGGTGGTTCATGTTGAGCTTCTCATCCACCAGCACCCCCAAATCCTTTTCTTCAGGGCTTCTCTCAAGCCAGTCACTGTCCAGCCTATACCAGTGCTTGGGATTGCCCCAGTCCAGATGCAGGACCTTGCATTCGGTCTTGTTAAACCTCATGTCATACATACAGCTAATATAGCTCATGATTGTAAATGGTAAAATATGCAACAGAAAATAGGGGAAATCCTAGCATTCATATCACTAATTAATGTTCAGGTTTTTTCTAAGGAAAATATTTGTGTTTTCTTTCTGAAGGAATGTGACTGTGAGATTTACCTCTTTCATCACTAAACACCATCCATTATGCAGCTGGTATTGTTCTAGAGCAGGCTGCTCTTTGTTTTTCTTCTTCTTCTGCTAACTTATGTGGTCAAACTTTCATGCATCAATAAATAGAACTGTTCCTGTTAACTCACATGACCAAAATGAATGAGACTTGGCCTTCCATTAATGAGAGATGTCACATTAAGTAGCTTAAAATATATAGCAGAGAGCTTCAAATTCACAGAACCACATAGAGCAATGAACGTGTTGCAAATATGTCTTCCCAGGTTCCTGCTTTGATATTGTTTCTGTATCTTTTTCACAGTATCACAGTATCACAGTATCACTTAGGTTGGAAAGGACCTCGAGGATCATCGAGTCCTAGACCATGGCACCAAGTGCCACGTCCAATCTCCCCTTGAACGCCTCCAGGGTCGATGACTCAACCACCTCCCTGGGCAACCCGTTCCAATGATGAATGACTCACTCGGTGAAGAACTTCCTCCTCACCTTGAGTCTAAACCTCCCCTGGCGCAGCTTGAGACTGTGTCCTCTTGTTCTGGTGCTGGTTGCCTGGGAGAAGAGGCCAACCCCTTCCTGGCTACAACCACCCTTCAGGTAGTTGTAGAGGGCAATGAGGTCACCCCTGAGCCTCCTCTTCTCCAGGCTAAACAATCCCAGCTCCCTCAGCCTCTCCTCATAGGGCTTGTGTTCAAGGCCTCTCACCAGCCTTGTTGCCCTTCTCTGGACACGTTCAAGTGTTTCGATGTCCTTCTTAAACTGAGGGGCCCAGAACTGGACACAGTACTCAAGGTGCAGCCTAACCAAAGCAGAGTACAGGGGCACAATGACCTCCCTGCTTCTGCTGGCCACACTATTCCTAATGCAGGCCAGGATGCCATTGGCCCTCCTGGCCACCTGGGCACACTGTTGGCTCATATTCAGGTGGCTGTCGATCAGCACACCCAGGTCCCTCTCTGTTTGGGAGCTCTCCAGCTACTCCGACCCCAGCCTATAGCTCTTCATGGGATTGCTGTGGCCAAAGTGCAGCACTCGACACTTGGACTTGTTGAATGCCATCCCATTGGACTCTGCCCATCTGTCCAGTCGGTCGAGGTCCCTCTGCAGAGCCTTTCTACCCTCTAATTGACTAACATCTGCCCCTAACTTTGTGTCATCTGCAAACTTGCTGATGATTGACTCTACCCCTTCATCCAGATCATATTTTATAATGTGAATTGCCACATCACTTATGGATAAGAGAAGAAAGAGTCCCTCTACAGTCTCACACTATGTTGACCTTCATCTAGAAGAACCTAGCAACCTCGGTTCTGCTATGTGTTTCAGAGTTGGTGCTTCTCAGCTCCTGCACTGCTTAAGACTACTGAGAAGAAGCACAGTGACCTCTACTTTCTTGAACCATCACTTTTACATAGAGAACGTGCTCACCACTCATTACTGCTTGTCTTGATTCAGGGTTTTCTTCAATTTGATTTCTGAACCGTGTGATGATCTCAACAGTCAGATTTTACCCTGAGAGCTCTGATGCAGCTGAAGTTCATTTCATTGTGCCTTGGTACACTTCACCCTGACCAATTTATTATGCCGTATTTGATAGGAGTTCTTGCTGTCACTGCAGTGTCTTGGAAGGCTATTCCTGTCTCCTCTTCCTGCCAACCACCTTCTGTGAATGCTTTGCTCTATCACTTTTTTTTTTTTTCACTGATAGCTCTCTGGAGGTCTTGAGTACCCTTTTGTTGTGACTTTCAAAGTGAGTTGTGAGTTTTATTGTGTGTTGTGAAGTTTCTTTGTGGCTCAGGGTATCATCCTTCAGCCAACATTTGGGACTTTCTCCAACTGATCTTCATAACTGCATTCCATAAGGTTTGATTAGAATCACAGAATAATCTAGAAGGAAGGGACATGTGGAGGTCTGGTGAAAAATAAGGGTCAAAGCTGATCTAACTTTCTCAAGGTTTCATTCTACACTTTATGACCATAAGCCTCTAAGCTCAGAAATGCCATCAAAGTGGAATTAAAACAATGTGAACTCTGTAAAGGCAGATGTAAAAGGTGTAAATTGTCCATTTTCCACCAGTGTATTGGATCATTCTTGCCCCACGAACCTGACAGTTGAGTGGGGAAGTTATCCCATCCAACTGCTCCTAATAATAGCTCTGACCATGGAACTTCAATGGGTTTTTTTGGTGAGGAAAGTGATCTTTGAGATCCCTGATGATTTGCTAATCTCTGTAGAATCAAGTGACAATTTTAGCATTAAAAAAAAAAAAAAAGACTGAGAATAATATTAACAACCACAAACAAAACCAAATCAAACCCTAGACAACCAACAAAACAAACAAACAAGCCCAAAATGTATTTATTCTATGGTTTTGGAAATGAGGACACTTACTTAACTACTATGCATAAGTACCCTCATTTGAAAATACAGGTCATGGCTTGATAAGAAAAGTGACACAAATGTCTTTTGCTAAGTAATAAAGTGCAAGACAAACAGCACACCCCCAAAATTAAACCATATGCTTAAACAAGCCCTCCATGAATTGTGTCTCTCTACATGTATTGGTGTGATCCCACTGAGGACAGTGATTTTTCAGAGGTGTCACAGATTACTGTTTGTCTCTGAGCCTCCTAAACCTGAAAACTCTTTGTCCCAGTCTGCATTCTGGTTAATAACAACAATAGAGTTGCCTGATGTTCTGGGTCTTTTTAGATTTTGCTGTCATTTTCTCCTCACTTTGTTACTTTCCTAGGAAATATATTACAAATAAAGCTACAAATAATATTCAGGTTTTGGCACCTTGGAGAGAGCTTTCACAAAACATCAAGGAGGGAATAGGCATACACAAAACTTGTGAAGAAAATACAGTAGGTTGTACATACACTTCTCCCACTCATTGTTTGCAATTTGAGCCATTTGTGTCAGTGTTTGCAGGCAGACCTAGAAAACAAGTCACTACCTTACTGTGAAACCTATCCTTGGGACTGAAACTATTAAGGAGCTCATGACTCCACTTCCTCTCCTTGGCTCTGCTTGCTTATTAAACGCTGTGTGGTGGAGAATTTAATTCTACCACTATCTGCTCAATCTACACTTTCATAGGAGTCTTACGAAAACTTCCTTGACCTTTCATGTAGAAAATTGTCCACCCTGATCCAGGAAATGCCTTTATCAGTTGACATAATTACAGTGGGTTGATGGCTGAATGCTATTTGAGCCCCCAGTGTGACCTGCTGGTTTGTGGTGGAAATGTAGGCCAAATCCCTTCATTCCAATTCAGGCAAAATTTGGATGTGAGCTTGGGTGTCCTACCTTCCAAATGAGTGTCCTCTCTCTCCCTCTACTGTTAAGTGGAGAATAGTGAAAAAAATTCCTGTTTGGTTCTCATGATGAGACAGTTCTTCAGTTCCGAAAACCAAGTTATAGTAAAATACAGTGTTTAAAATCAGACAAGTTCAGATTAAAAGGTCCAGCGGTACATGTTGAGGGAATATTTGTTTGTTTGTTTGTTTGGATAGGGAAAATAATCATGATATGTTGCATCAAATTCTTGGTCCAAGAAAATCTTTTGTGTTTCTTCAAGTATTTAATTTCAGAAAGATATAAGCCCTGCAATATATCTTAGATGATAACAATAACCCTTTCTGACCTTGAAATCCAAAGTCCTGATTGAAGACCATGCAACTGCTGATCTAGAGCAAGACCTCCTCTATTATCTTCTCCAATCAATCTCTTGGCGGATGCACTCTGCCCACACACTAAAGCATATTTGGTTTCATTTGACACTTTTGCAAATTACAGAGTTACTGCCTCAACTCACAGGCTCCTGGCAGCAACTGCAAGAAGAAGAAGAAAAAAAAAATTAGTTCAGTTGCATATTCAAGGCTTTTTTAATCAATCTAGCCTTAGGTGTGCAGGGATCTTATGCTCATCAAGTGTATTCAAGTATGCATTTTAGAACTGGTACTTTACAGAGCTAATTTTCCTTGTCAAAGCAAGAAAAAGCAATTATATAATGTAAACATTTGATTCACTTTCATCGTGCAGACCTTGTTTTTGTTAACCTCACGTTCTTAAAAGCACCTTAATTTCAATGGAAAGTGTCTGCATTTGTGTAAAAACTATGAGGTTGATCCTCTCCATTGGTGCAGTCTTGTTGCTCCTGGTGCCACTAATGGGAGTTAAGCACATGCATCGAGGGCCTAATATTCAATTGATGGGCTGATCTCACAAACTGTTTGGTAAGTTCCTGTCCCTGCACTCAACTTCTCTGATATGTCTGTATAGTGTTAAGAGGTTTTTAATTGAAAAACATATTTCCACCATGCAGTACTCAACTCTTCATTTCAGTCTAATGCACTGTGTAAAGAGATTTTTTCATGGAGCAGATGCCCTCTGATGGAAACTGAAAATCAGGATTAAACTGACCTTATTCTGGTTCATGTTATAGAAACTATTAGCTTGTATTATCACTGGTTTTCTCTGAAAAGGCTCTGGGGTATTAAAAATGTTTCCCATGCTCCCCTTGTCCCTCTGTGTCTCTTTGACATTGTGCCACTCCATTGTTTAGACATTAAAATATGCAGCCTTCCCCACACTGCATGCAAATAAATGAGTGTTCATGCAACCTCTACAAAATAAGTGTTAACCTTGTTAATAGAAAGATATCCTCCATCCAAGACTAACTTCCTACTGTAGTAGACAGCTGCTAAATGTCTACCTTCCTCATAGTTATAAATAAGAGAACTTGTGCAAACTTCATCTCTAGCAAAAACTGTATTCCAGCCTACTGTAGGGATAGCAGATGCTTCATGTCTATATTAAGTGCTGTATCATGCCCATCATTCCTGTGTGCATCCTGTACTTGTACAGAAAGATATTCAGAAAAGCTAATACCTATGGTTGAGAAATAGAATCTGGGATGCTGTTCTGGGTCACCTCACTCACAGACCACCCTGAGTACTCTATATGTTATGTCCTAGTGGTATTGAAGTGACTCTTGTATCCATATTTTAAGGAAGATCAGATTCCTGCTTTCCTGGACTCTTTTCACACTGTAAGGGTTCTTCGTGGACAGATGAGAGTCTGTTTGCACCCAACATGCTACAACAATGCAGCTATGAAGTATGATTTAGAAGGACTGTGCTGCTTCCAGCCGTGCACTAGCAGTCTCTTCCTCACAAGAGCACACCATAATCTGTGTAATAGCATCTTTTCCTCAGCTAACAATTCTTATTTTATGTGAAATTCAGACCAGTGCAGGGGCCTTAGGAACTTAATTGGTGCACAGGCCCTTTCCTAAGGCTCTTCAAATAGTGCTGGATTTCACCCTTAATGAAGTATTGAGTGGGCTGTATATGAGTCTCAGGAGAAAACGTATTTGGAGTGCTCTGGCACCATTGCTCCCACTTTATGTAAACCCACTCCAGCTTGTTCCATGCTTCTGGCTCAGTGCCTAGCTTTGCAGACAAATGTCAACCTGCCAAATATCTTCCATTTGCATTCCAGCCCATTTCAGAGACCATCCGAACCAAACAACAACAACAACAAAAATAGAAAGGGGAGAGGCAGTGACTTGTTGAATTTCCTTCCTTGATCCCTTAGGGAAAGGGGGTTATTACAGAGTGTTGTTGCACAGGCACCACCGTGAAGAATACATGAATGGGAAGGTGGGAAGAAAAGAGAAAAAATACTTTTAAATCATAAAACTGTCAGTGAGCTTAAAAACAGAGAAACGTTTCAGTCTCAAAGCCTATCATGTAGGAACTGTTGTACATGTTATGGCTTCTAAGGGACTTATTCAAAGGCTATACTTTTTCCTTCTGCATTCATAAGGTAGAACACATAGTTTCTGATGGACAAATTAATAGATACATAGGAAAGTTTATTTCTTAATATATGAGCATATAGAAATATGTGGAGTATAAATCAGTGAATGTGAAAAAATAGTTTAAAGCAATGTTATGGGTATTGTAATCTAGTAGCTGTAGTATTCTTGAATGACAGAGGCTCTTTTAATGAGTAATTCTCAGGAGAAACTAATTCACATGCTCTGGATAGTTGTCTTGATCATCTTAGGTGACTAGAAAAGGAATTGGGGTAGACCCATTTCTTGACAGAGGTAGTTATAGTTTCACACTGGGGAAATTAGCCCCAAAGCCTTACTTGTCTTTTCAGTAGAAGGAGAAATAAATGTTACTGTGGAGATGTGGCTGCCTACATTATGTCTGACAACTGAATGCAGATAAGAAACATTGGTCAGGGTTTGGAGTTGGCACTGGGCACCATGCTGGATATCTCTGAATCAGACAAAATAGAGAATTGGACATCTGTGGGGGAGAACCACCAATACATGCTGTGATTGCTTTTACGGCTGGTCACTTGGTAAGAAATGGAGCTGCTAACACTTGTAATGGCCTTGTGCACTTGGCCAGCATGTATGGGGAACCAGTGCTTGTGGGCAGGAGGGTGGAATTTCTGCTGTCATAAGAAGCTATAGCAGACAGCAAGGTAACCTACTTCATCTCCCTGCAATCCCATTCACATTTATTTCCTAAACACCAGTTCTACATAGACCCCTTTATTGTTGAGCTGATGGGATGGGGAGCCAGCTCAAGTCCCTTACATTTCAGAAAACACAGTGGTAGTCAGAAATTAAACTTCTGGGTGGATTTGGTGAATACTTATCAGTGCCTTTTAGTACACTCTCTGAAAAGCCTCAAAACACGTTCTAAAGGGGAACAGCATGTCTGTGCCTCAAAGACAGGCATCTGGGGGTTTGTGAGAACTTATGGGTTACCCTCTATCCACATGAAGCTTTTGCCTGTTATTCTTTGTCCCTTTTCAAACTTTACTCTGATAATTAAAATATTAGCATTGGGAGCAGACTTCATCACCTCAGACCACTGCAACTAAAGATGATTATGTTATAAACCAACATCAGAGAATCTGAACAAAAGCCACATGCCACCAACAACTAATCAAAGTGCCTTCCTGCTTAAAAGCACCATAACACATGCATAATTAGCTAATTAAAGTACAAAATAAATAATTATCTAGTATAAGAGTGTGAGGAGGAAAGAGAAAAAGAGTTAAAAGGTTACACACAGACACATTGTTTTGCTCTGGAAAGATAACTAAATTGTTCCACCAGGAACTCACCAGCTGTATTTGTGCTTTTCATTCAGAACTGTCTACTGAATGGTTTGCTAATTACACATATCCACTGGAAATGGCAGTGGCTGTTAGCTGTGATCTTTCTGGGTGATGAACAGTTTACCTTGTCCACCCTCGCTACAGATATTTTTTTTTCTTCCTCAAGGAATTGCATGCAAGTTCTTAAGAGCAAATGGTGCCGGGTTGTCACGCCTGCGTTGTGCCTCAGGAGATGCCTGTTTAGGTCTTGCTCCACCCTAGACTCACTGTGTGGTCTTTGGCAGATGACCCAAGGCTCGATTTAGGCAACGATAAGGGGGGCTTAAGTCCCAGAAAAGCCCTTTTCCAACCCCTCCTCACCTGCCACCTCCCCAGTGTTCCTCATGACCGGACATGACCTCAGTGCATCTAGCTCTGCCACAGGGTATGCCACCAACTGTCTTAGTACTGGGCAGCTCCACACCTAATTTGTGCCTGGCTGGCTGAGGATCTACAGATGAAGTATTATTTTGTGTGTGGTCCCCTTAGGGGCTCAGTCAAGATCAGGGGTGATCTTGGAACACGCACAGCCACTGGAACAACAGTGCCACTGCTCCTGCTGCCAACCCACAGCTCGGAACCAGACCTCAGCTGAGTTTCCTGCTCTACCCAAGAGCCTTTGAACCCACCTCTCCAAAAACAGGGAAAAGGTGGTGAGGGAGGGGTGCTCTCACAATCTTTGCTGTGGAAGCTGTTCCACTTTGCATCAAATAATTACAGATACATTAGAGAGAGATCAGCAGATAGGGAGACAGCAAGACTGAGCATGACTCTGCGGTGGTATGGGGCCCTCACCTGGAAGGGGAGGGGGCAGACCCAGGCTGTCATTCCTGCTATAATGACTATTTAAGTATTTTATCCAATGGCTGTTTAGTATAAACCACATAAACACTCATTGAAACAAGAGAGTGGAAACCAGGTCTCTTCCATTCCAGGTGAGTGCCCTAACCAGTAGAATAGAGATTCATGCTTGGTCTTGCTTTCCTACACTGGTCAAATGAATCTCTAAATCTTTGTTGTAAAGTGAAACAAGTTCAGCAGGAGGAATACAGCTTTCCAGCCTGAGGAAGGAGACTATAGTTTTTTCCAAAGACAAGAGGACCTCCCAACTCCAGCATGGGTGTTGTGACTTCACCTTCCACAGGGAGGGGCAGGAAGGGAGAGAAAACAGTGTAGGGAATCCCTACCATCTCCCTCTGCCCTCTGAAGGAAGGGTACCTAATCTCAGAGGAAAGGTTGGCTTTGACCCTAGTCCAGTCACAAAAAGCCCCACAGAGAGTGGATCTGTGATCCTTCCACTGTGGTTCCAGTCAGAGGACATTTATGAAAGCTATGTCATGGGACAGACACTGAGAAACACACCTCTGAGACATCAGACCTTGCAGAGCTGATACTTCCTTGCACAGGCACCCTTGCATTTCTTCATGCCTCAGTTTCTGGGCACATTTCCCACTCTGGTCATACATCTTTTTTGACTACCTGTCTTATGGTGTAGATCTGCAGCTCCCAGCAGTAGAAAGTGCTCATTTCAATCAAAGCTTTCTAGGTATTTTCAGGCTTGATTATCATAATTCGTAAAAAGAAATCCTCTTCTTTCAGCAAAATTCTTAAAAATGGAGAGAGTACAGAGGGCATATTTGGGTGTTTTGATTCAATGTGGAGTACTATTCAGGCTCGAACTAGATTCAGCAGAAAGAAGATATGACCCTGAAGATTTGTTCACTGAGCTGGAATCACCAGCCTGAGACTGCTAGCCTAAATTATCTTCTTACAGCACTTATTTTGATTTGGCCTAAATGAATTGACTATATGGTAAATAGATGCATATGGAGACATAGGTTTCTCTTAATAAAATAAGGTACTAAAATATTATGGCAAAATGTTTATCTGGGTAGTGAGATCATACATTTGCCTACATTCATTCAGTTGAGTACTGAATGTTTTCTCAAATATACCCTAGTGCATTTCTGGCAAGATCTCAAAACATTCTTAACACAAATTGTCTTTGGTCAATAAATAGCAGAACAGAAGTGTCCTAGAGGAGAAGATTTATGATATGAGCAGTACAAACACACCCATAAATCAGGACAGGAACTCTTTCAGGTAGCATAGTCGGCATTTATGCAAATCATAGTAAAGGCAAAAGTACATGTATAGGAGTTTTAACCAATTGCTAACCTTTCAGCAGCACATATTAACTAAATAAAATCCCATAATTTGCTTAGAAATCATATGGCCATAATCTGAGCTATCTCATCTGTATTGTTTTATCTGTAGATAACACATTTTCTGATGCCTTAATTTCATGAAGTTCCTGAATTACATGCTTTGGATCTGTAAAATATCACCAAGGTTGCAATGAACTGCAGTCTTTATCACAGGCCTGTATTTTCTGACAAGGACACTGAACTATTAATACCAGCAGTAAGTTGTCTCTTGCTCCCTTTCTGCCTTAGCTCTCCCAGGCTGGCATGTATGTTCAGGGCGGTGCCCGCACTGTGACTGGAAGGTGTCTGCGCAGATAGGTGAACAGCAAAGAAGGAATTGTGTCTAAGGCGCAGTCACTTAGTGCTGTAAGGGAAACAAAACAACACACAAGATGTGTAGCAACTGAGCTGACTGTGGTGGAAAACAACATATAATAACACCAAACAAAGCTCAGCAGCCCATGAGGACATAAGGGAGATTGAAGTGGGTGTGCCTATCAATGCAGGGCGCACACAGGCAAAGAGACCTGGTAACTGGCTTTGCAGTTCCAGATTCTCCCACATTCTCCTAATTCTTGTGTCATCATCATGTGATGCATGTTTTTGAAGTAGAATATAGTCACATGACAACCCCATATTTTACTGTTTGTGGGTAATTTTCTTGTCCTGTCAGAATAACTTCCTCTATGCCATCAATGTGTGGTCTAATGCATATATCATGTCAGTGCTGCACCAGGCTGACATGCATTAGATGCACTGACAGTAAACAGGAAGTAATCCAAAGTTATTAGGTAGGAAAAATGTAAAGAAGCCTGAAAGCTCTTACACTGCAAAGCTATCAGCATCTCAAAGATTTTTTGCTTGTTGCATCCTGATGTTGAGGACTACAAATATACATATTAAAAAGCTTTGTTTTCATAATCTCTAAAAGCAGGAATAGCTATATATCTTCCTACTGAAATGAGTAAAGGTCTGGGTGAATTCTTGTTTTGCTTAAGCTGGTGTCAAAACACCCACTGGCTAGGCTAAATATGTCCCTGATTAGCAATGTAATAACTGTTCCAGTTTTGGAAAAGGATTGGAATCTCTTTCACTATCTCCCTACAAATTCACCTTTCTCCTTTTTTGTAGGCCTTCATTTTCTCCCTGCCTGGTAACTTTTCACAGTTGGAAACTGCATTGTAACTGTAAAACCTGATTATAAAGTATATAACTGTATAACTTATGCTGTTTTATCTGTAATAAACTATTTTTTCTCCTCTTTGAGACAACTATATAACTTTACAGTTTAAAACAATTGTCACTGGAAGGTGCTCCAGCCCTGTAAATATCAAGTTACCTGAAAATTTCTCTCTGTACCTCCTCCAGAATTAAGTAAATAGTGTTTAACTTGGCAAGAGCTGGTTCTGAGAAGCATTTGCAAGAGCCATTGTGACAAGGCAAGAGTGGGTAAGTCCTATGGCATTTGAATGAAGAATGATGAGATGAGGAAAAGCAGTAATCTTCAGGAAAAGAAGAGGTAGATTTGACTGTCCCTTTAGGCACTTTGGTGTGGCCTGTCACCACAAGATCTTTCAAAAGGTAGTTTAAAGAAAAAGAATGGGAAATCTTTAAACTCTTCTTCAGGAACACTAAAATAAAGAGGGATTATTGCCCTTTATCTGTCTTAGGACAGAAAGATACTTTTATGAGGAAAGATAGCTTTTAACTCTGACAACACCATTATTCAATGGTGCCAAATCTTGTACCACACTTTTGACAGGCTAAGAGGTTTTTGTGAAATAAATTAACTTTCCCGTCTCCTTATACCTTGGGAATATTAAGTCAGTGCAACAGTAAGACAGAACAACATAAGACAAAGTAAACAAACAGCTTAGAAAGGAGGAAATATAGCCCATCTTTTCCAAAGTCCTATATATCCATATTGACTTACATTACCCCAAATTTCTTCCAAAATTATTATTATTGAAGCCAGACTTCCCTGTTATGAAGTCCTGAGTTTTGGAAGACCACTCCGTGCTTGTTAAGACACATTTCTTATATAAAAAAAAAAACCTCCTTTTTATGTGTAAAAGGTGTGGGAGTGCATTTTGTGTTGCTTAGTTGAGATCTGGACTGAAAGAGTCATGTGCTGCCAGAACTCCATGTGAGTTAGGTCAGATTTTAATGTCTTTTCACAGGAACCATGCATTTCACCTGGTACTGCCTATTCCACTTTTCCTGGGTAAGTAATCATATAGGGGATGTTTAATCTGTGATCTAAGGCATCAGTGTGTAAGATATTTTCCATATTAGTGGTCGTAGTAAAGGACCCTTTTCCTCTTTGGAACCACTGAAGCCTGTCTCGTATCATTCACTCCATGTCTGCAAGAAAGGTGGGGCATGGAAAGACTATCTGAAACTTATAATGATGGCAGTGAATTTAAGGCAGCTTGGTCAGCAGCCTGGTCAAAAACACAGGAAAATTACATCAGAGTAGTACTTATTTCCATTCCAACCCTGGGCAAAGCACATTGCCCATGGTTGACCTGAGTAGCTTTCCCAAGAAGGGTAACTTGCTGTGCCAAGATACTTGGAGCAGTTGTGGAAACACATGGAGTAAGGGCAAATTTTAGCACCCTTCCAAATGAACTGGTGAGTGTTAATTTGAGAGATGTGAAATCAGTGTCCCCTTATCTGAAGTTCATCCAAAACATTGTAAGCTGGAAATTCCAGTGACTTTAAGCCTTCAAAACATTCTTGCTATTAGTGTCTTACCACAGTGGCCTACTTAGAAAAAAAGAACAAAAACCAAAAAAAAACAAGCTACCAGAAAATACCCCAAACCCCACCCTCAAACCCCAATGAATTCTGTTGGAGATCTTGTTGCTGTTTCTAGCTCTTCAAGGTCTTGGATATATTTTAACTTTTTATATATATACATATATATTATTTATTTATTATTATTATTTTTTTTTTAAAAAAGGAAGAGGGAAAAAAAAAAAGAAAAAAAAGTTGTGCTCTATGCTCCTGGCTGGAGACACTTTCATGTCAGCTTTCACCCTGGAGCAAATTTTTTGTGCCTGAGTTATAAAAACCTCAGAAAAATAGGTGGTGATATGTAAGGTAAACATAAGGAGGACCTTGAACTACAGTTTTGCAAAAGGGTGTTGTGAATCTGACAGGACAAAAGATTAATCAGACAAAAGCTTTTCTGCATAGCTGTTCATCTTAGCAGGGCTGTGGTGTCTTGTCCTGGATAGGATACAGACACAGAAGACAGAACCCCTCACTTATGCTCATGTTTCAGCTTGCTGAGTGACCTTTAACAAAACACAGTATCTGTAAAGGAGAATAACAAATACCCGCTTTTGTAAAAATCCTCAGACAAAAAGTGCTGTTTTAAAATACTGGCATGCATTAGCATGCAGGGTTGCTCCCCAGGCCCATTCCCTTTTCAGACTTTTATACCATGGAATTAATTGCTTGAAAAGCATAAAATATTTTTGGTTTTCCTGTGTACTCCTCCTCCTTTTTGCCTTTCTTAGCTCTCAGAAACCTTCTAAAAATATGCTGAGAGTATAACGGATCCTGGGTGTAATTCCAGAGATGAAGCTACTTAGGAAGCAATATTATACAAATATAAGGTGAGTTCTGGATATTCTGAGTCTGGTAATAGTAAGGAAATTTTGGAAAGGACTTTTCTCTCATTGGGTTCCTCTAGTTTTCCTGACTGACATCCAAAGTAGAGCCATGGTGTCTAACGTAGGTGTCACTTCTATAGGTTTAGAACAGTAACAGTTATGGTCATTCTTTGAGAGATTTTTCAGAAAATTAATATTTTAATCTCTGACAATTTGTGTGGAAAATTAAGAACATGAAATACAGAACTTAAGTTCACAAAATACATTTGTGAACTATGAACAGTAGAGTTCGTACAGCTACAGTTCTTTTCCAGAGTACTGGAATATTGCATAAGTATGCTACACACAAGAGAAGTTTAATGAAAACACTTAACCTGTTAGGATGTTTTCTTCACTTTTCCTTCTGTTTATGCACTGTCACATCTGTTTAAATGTTGCAGGGAAGCGGAACACTCTTTTTTTTCTATTTTTTTTTCTTTTATTTTGATTTTTTTTTTTTTTTAAGAAAACAAACCCAAGGAATCAAGAGTCTTGACCCTGGTTCTTTATAAAATGGTTCTGTTATACACCCACTTGAACAACCCATGTGTTCGTTTTAGAAGCATGTAAGAGAGATTTAGCTCCTAAGAGTAAAGAAAGTGAGAGATATATCCACATCTGCTCTGTCTCATTCACAACTATTAAGCATGGTAATAGTGGCCGATTTATTGTAAACATCAGTCTGCAGCTTATTAACATTAAATTAAATTACTGTTCTTTCCTTTGCTTATTTTTCACACCAAAGAGAGAAATGTAGTTAGAAGAGTTAATGATTCACATTGATACTTTGTAACAAAGTTAGAGGAAAATGAATCAAATTGCATCTATTAAGTAAAATACATTTAACATCATTCAGAGAACAAAGAATAAGACGAAGTAAAAGTACAGTTGGTTAAGTAAACTAATTAACCATTTTCTGAGTATACTTAAATAATGAGCCATCTTTCACATGAAACAATTGGCTTCTCTGTAATTAACACTCAGAGTGTTCTTAGTGTGTGGGTTAACCACCATGTATGTTACTTCCTTTTCCCCTGCACACCATGTTATTCTTTCTTACTGAGGAAAGTCAAACTGATATATGTATATGTTTTATGACTGTCTTACTGTTTCTTTTGCTAAAATACAGCTTTGAAGCATTGAGAATATTTCCTTTTTTACAGTAAGCAAAGCAGAGATAACAAGGCGGGAATATTACTACTGTTTCCAACCAAGCTCATCATGTTTTAGCAGTGTGATGACATGCAGCAAGATGCAATCATTTATGGGAAAATGAAGTGGTATTTGGAGATCAATGCAATGTTGTTTTTTGAGATAATTGCTCTCTAACTTTATACTGCTTTTTTTTATCAAAGCAAATTTAATTTTCATATACACATTCCCTTTCCAGCATGTTCAGGTCTGGTCGCAACCTTTCCTGCTGTCTAGATCAGTAAGAGATGATGAGGGCAAGGAAGTAGTGCCAGCAGTTCAAAACTTGAACATCAGTCAGCTGCAATTCTAACATCAGATTTTACAAGCTCCTTTGCAAAACTGGAACCCCATGTTTGTGAGATGGCAAGGGGATGGACAGAAGACATTCCCATACTCTTCTTAAGTGTCTGAGCTCAGACAGTTATTTCTTTATATTTCCAAGTTAAAGCTTATTCAGACTTGCTTGTTTCGCTCTTATTTTCTGCCCCATCTTACTTGCAATTTAGAATTGTTCAAGTCACAGCCTGAATCAAATAAAATAATCTTTAAGTTTATTTTAGTCACAGAACTATCAAGCATTTATGAGCACATGAAAAAGAACCTCTGACTTTAGCCATGTACTTTTTTAGCTGATGAAGCCAGGACATTTCTTCTAATCACAGATTTCTTTCATATTGCCTTGTTGGCTGGATTGTGGCTTGCAAATGCTGCTAATCCAATGAACACTGGCAATTCTCCATTTTTGACATTTCCAGAGCTCTTTCTCCAACTTCTATGACATTTTGATGTCTGAAATGCTATCCTGTCAACATTTTAAAATCAACACATGATGTTAATATTATTCAAATTCACTGCCTTGATTGGGCTTCCATCAGGGGTGAAGTTGGCCCAGGAACTTAAACAAAGGCTTGTATTAGTAAATTCTTAAGAACTAATTTCAATTACATGCTGCGGTACCGAGCAGTATTATGCAGCTGCCATTGCATGAATACAAGGATGACATGAAACCCATAGCTATTCAACTTTGGTAATTATTCTGAAATTCATGAAAAGTGGCTAAATTGGAGAAATTATTCAGAAACAAATATATTATTTAGAAACAATTCTCTTGTATTCAATCTGATTGCCTACTGTACTGGTGACACAAAAACGACCTTTTAAATTTTTTTTTAATGTACCCAGCAAATACAAAGGCAAATTCTTCCCCACTCCATGAAGTGCCAAGTTCCAAGTTTTTGTACAAAAACATTGTTAAATACAACACCTTATGGTTAGTTCACTAATTGCTCTTCTGTTTAGCACATTAGCTCCTTCCATCATAGTCTGTGAGACAAACGGTACTGCTATGATATTGAACCACAGGAGTTCTGATAAAGCACACTTTTTATTAACAATATACACCTCTCACTCTTTTCTGCACTCTTCAATTATTTTATTGTTAAAACAAATTATGCTTGAACAAAGGCTTGATATGGAAATGCATTCCTTTTGAGTATCTGACACAAATCATGTCACAATATTCTCAACAAATGGAGTTTTGCAGCACTCTTCTGGATATCATGCTATACACAACAATGACCAAGCAGGTCATTTTTCAGAGTGTCGAATGTGTGCAGATTTGCTAAATTTATGAGTTGAGAATGCATGATATTTCTGTTCATGTAGTGCGGCCATTCCATTTTGGAATTTCATTTTGGGTCACTTTAGCTATTCATCCAGCATGGTATCAAACTCTAGGTGTAAGTGCAAACCAAGAACTGACCAGGAGAAGACATGGTAAATATATGTGGTCTTCCCCTGTCATTCTCTTCAAACATCCTCTCACATTCAGGTTAAAAGACTTCCTGAATCTGATGTTTCCCTGCTCAGTAGCCTGCAGATCTTCTATCTCTGGAACCTCCTTTGGCAAAGATCTTTACTGAGCTGCTATCTGCTGCATAAGAAACACCTGCTTTTGTTTGCTTAAATTCTGATTTATTTAGAGGCAATTAGTACTTGAAATGGAAGACAACAAGGAGTATCTGGACCTTACTCAACCTCTCCAGGCCACTTGGGATTTTATAGATCACTACCACATTCTCTCTTTCAGTCTTTTCCTCCTCACTCATTCCTGCAGAGAATCACTTCCATGCTGAAATCCTTCTGACCTGTGCCTGAATCTTTTCCCATTCTAACATATTATTTTTATGAGATGGTACCTGAACTCTCTATTATCATCAAATCAGCTAATCATGGATTTCTGCTGTGGTATGATGAGATTTTCTTCTTTGTTTTCCACTCTTCTCTTAATGATTCTGTGTAATAAAGATGTATATATATATATTTTACAATTAATACTTCCTGGTGGTGGCATCTTCAAACACCACCACAACTTATTTACAAAATGCATTCACAGGGTCAGTTATTTGGTTGTGGGTTTTACACTACACATTATAAAGACAGTTAAATGACTTAAGCACAGATCTAACATTTCCAATACAGCAATTCAAATTGGAAATACGGGTGCTGTGATCTGTGGTTTTCCCACAAATGGGATTCCATGCAGATTGGCTGGGTATTCACAACTTGCTTCTCTGTCTGGTGTCTTCCCAGATGCTGTGGCTATGATTCGAGCAGTCCTTAGCTCAGAGAGGGCCAAGGGCCTCTCTCTTGTGCCCAATCATGGTCTGGAGCTTGCCCTTGCCTTGGAGAGGGCTACGGAGTCTCTCACTTGTGTGCTGTGTCACTGGGCTGTGTCTTCTTCTGGGATTCAATTCCCTTGGAGTTTTTCCCCTTTCTGCCTTGGTCCAGGTGCAAGGCCTGGGTGAAATTGTTGGTCTGCTAGAGCAGGTTCTTCAGCTGGTACTCGGGCAGCATTTGGCTCTTGTCTTTTTGTGGTAAGCAGGTCCTCAGCTGCTACTGGCGGCATCAGGCTCTTCTTGCTGTCTGGGTGAGAACAAGGCAAGTTTCCTGACTTCTTGGCTGGTTTAAATACTGTCCCAAGAAAATTAATGCCCATTGCTAACACAGAACCCTGATAACTGGGCCTATGGGATGGGGCATACCCAAATGTGGCCAGGGGCACACACAGTCCACAGCTGTGTCACAAAATTAATCACATGTGCTACATGTTCACCTGGCCCCCAACAAGTATCCAGGTTTTCATATTCACAGGTGCTTACAGTGTTAAGCACATGCGCTATACATTTACCTTTACATAATATACATGTACATGTTTACCTGGACTCCAGGAACTATTAAGGTTAGCACATTTGCAAGTGCTTGGCCCACTGTCTGGGTTAGGGCATGTTAGGGGGTTTGACCCTTCAGGACATTTTGAACACTTAATTTACTTTTGTGATGACTACAGATATAGTATTTTTCATTAAATTGTCTTTAGTATTTTAAGGAAAAACCTTCTCCACTGAATGTGTGGAACAGTTCTATTTTCTGCAGAATTTCACAGGTGATCTTTATGCATTGTAAGAATAGACATTTACTCCTAATTTCTGCTTCATACCTATTTCAGTTCACAGTTCAAATACTTTTGGGGGATTCTGGACTACTGAGGAGTCTAAGGAAAAGAAGCTTAAATTCCTAGGGGAGTTTCCTTTCTTTTGGAAGGTCTGTAGGGTGTTCCTGAGTCAAACTCAAACCCACTGATTCAGACCATTTTGATAGGGAGTATCTTGTAAAACCTCAGTAAAGGTTTTGGCCTTTGCATCTGCTAAGCAACCATTTTTTACTTTTTTTTTTTTTTCACAAGCTCAACTCCCACATAGACATTTAAATAAAGAGCAGATTTTCAAAATACTAATTTCTCTGCACTTGCTGATGATAGCATTCTAAACCAATTTTTCAAATACAAGTAACATCTTTTACCAATTCTCCACCTCCTTACCAATAAAATAAAAATGAAAAGGTGTTTAAAGCCTTTGTGCATACTGCATCCTTGGAATTTTGCCCTCAATATGTGTTTGAGTTATGCAGACTCTAATGTTTTAATTGATCTCAAAAGGGAAAAAGACCACTCTGAAAATTATGTTTTATAAATCTTTATTTATTTTAATAATTTTCAGTTTAAACTATCTCATTTCATGGAGGTGGTGGTCTTTGGGTCAGGATTGTGTCATTTTGTATTTCTGTAAAAGAAAGCACCTGGGCACTAAGAAGTTTAGATTAATTAAGGACTATAAGCAAACTGATAAATTCAAGAGTTGTTCATTCTGAAAACTTTAACAGGTATTAAAAAACTAAAGCTCTTAATTCCTGTCTTCTCTCTCCTTCTCATTCCCCCTTGAGGGTAGTATGGAGTTTTCATGTCATAGGTTATTAAAGTAATTATTTGGAAAGAAAAAGTGTTACTCTGGTCTGTAAAGGTCATACCCCTTGTACATTATGTCATTTTTTGTATTGTCAGTTTTGTGAGCTTTGCTGTTTTTCTAGAGCCTATCTCAACTTGTCTGTACTATTTTAATACATAAATAAGAAAGTATTGTCCATTTAAAAGTTTTGCAATTAGAATTTGACATTTTTGCTGAGAAGGCAGAGCAAGATCTGGCTTGATCTTACTGTTTTCTCACTTCTTTTACTAAGTAGCATTTCTGTCCATAATCACACAAACCTTATGCTTTTCCCAACCAAAGGGAAAATTGAATCATATAATCCAAAAACTCCTCATGAATTTGAAGTAATGGATGTATCATGACCCAGTTTTGTTAGAAGATGCTTTGTTTAAATATCTGATTTTTTTGAAGCCTAAAATCCAGACAAAAACCATACATACTTGCATATATTTGCTAAATAATTCAGTAATGTTAACTTGGATATTGTGTCATACTCTGTTTCTGGCAAAGTGTGGAAGAGAAATTCACTATTTAGAAAATAAGTGTGTTCTGCCTCCTATTGCCTATTCTGTACTAGATAAAAGTATTTTGAATTCAACACTTATATGCTGACTGGCAGGTCTTCCCTCTTGTTTTCCTCCTCCTTTTTTTCCATCACTTTGCAGATACCTTCTTAGGCAGACTATGAAATTCACATCTGGAATGATAGAGATCATCATTCCAGTGACGAAAGTAGATTTGTGTCTACCCAGACCAAGGCCCTAAGTTTGGCCAGAAGAAACTGTTATGCTCAAATATGCATGGCCCACTTTCTAGAAATTCAAAGGAAATCAATCCTGCAAGACTGCCAGAAAAGTGGAGATTTCATGTGTCTGATATTAACATGACAGATAAAAAGACAAAGAACCACCGTTCTTTATATTCTAAAATTTGCTGGCACCATTTTCTTTGTCATGTATTTTAGAGAATTTCTCAAGCAACCAGCAGCCGTGAACAGTAAAACTTTGCATACAAAAGCAGAACATGGAATGGGGGAGCAAGGGTGGAGCAAGCTGAACTGGTGCCTGCTCTAGTCACTTCAGAGATCCCTTCTGAATCCGTAGTATCATTGCTACAGCAGCATCATTTTTCATCTACTCTGAATCCACAGTTGTCAGTGCAGCCTTCAATATGTTCTGTTTAAATTCTCACTGAATCTCCATGGGTTCCTCTGTCTCTTCACACTAAGAGAAATGAGAGAGAGAAAGCAGCAAAGTGGTTAGAGATCTTCTGCCAAACACAGATGGTATCCTGATTGCTCTTTCAGCCTACCTGTGACTGTCTGTGGAGCTGTGGATGCTGTGGACATGTGCGCAAAGAATTTCCAATGCTTTCAGAGCATTCATGCAAAGGAGAATTTTGATCTGAGTTTTAATATTGACCAAATTATACAGCCTTGAAAACCAAATATGACTGTTTAGGATTTATCTCTGTAGAAGTGTGTTTGTGTGTGAATGAGTTTATAAGACAAGAGAAGCAGAGAGGAAGAAGAGGAAGACTCCAAAATTACACACTTATTTGCTTTTTAAATGTATTGAAAAAAAGTGGTTGCTTGCACAGTGTAGGCAGTCTGTGAAAATCTAAAAAGAAATACACACTGGCTCTACCTCATGGCATCTTAGCATGCTCAGCTATTTGTCCCTCTCCTCCTCAGGATGCAGGCACAATATGGGATACAATTACATTACAGCAGTTTAACAAGTTAGTGCCTGTCAGCTGACTTGCTGTAACCAACTGTGTATGCTCTCCTTGTCTGCCTCATTTATGAGATAAAATGTATTAGCTTAAATTCACATACAGTGTATTTCCCCTCCAAGCCAGAATACCTGGCACAGTAAGCTGATATCTTCAACACAGGAAATATACAGTGCAGCAGAAGAAAGGGGAATGTTCCTCCTTGCAAGGAAATAAATCACTACCAACAGCGCACTTACCACATGGAGTAAAAAAATCCTCAACTCCTATGGGTAATAATTTTGTAGACTGAAGCATGAGATTTGATTATCTTCATTATCTTAGTTCAGATAGCTTTAAGTGTTGCTAGTTGTGATGAAACATACAACCTTTTAAAATAATGCAGTTATCATATTTGACTTACTGACCTATTCTGGAATTAAATTGCATGGTATGCCAATGCACTGTGGAAACGTAAGTCCTTTTTTGGTGGTTTTATGCTTATTACTTTTAGTTCAAAGGAAGGAGCTTTGGATCTCATTCTCCTTCACTCTTCTTTTTTTTTTTTTTTTTGGGTGAGGCATAAGAAAAAGAAGGGTTAGTTTTCACTAATACCCATCACAGATATTAATTTTTCAACCTTGTTCATTCTAATTATTAATTTTTTCAGGCAAAACTCTGAAGGGATACTTGAAAGGTTTGGGATCTGGCTAGCCATTTCTCATTGGATGTCCTTAACGGGACTTCTGAAAGTTCAGGGCTGGTCCTGACTGTAAAGTCAGTATGAGTGGTAGGAAGAGACATATGTCATGGTAGCTTGTAAAGGTGAATGAGTTCTTAGCTTCCTTTCCCTTTTGTCACTACAAACCAACACAAACGTAAAAAAGTGAGTAGAAGTTTTAGACTGAGTCCTACAACACTTCTTGTTCCTTCTCACCTCTGTTCCTACCTTCCTTCAGTATCATGTGTTCTTTATTATGGAGGTGCAGGGAGGAGAGGGCACTGACCCCGTGTGTCCATGTTTTCATCCACCTTCTATTAATGGATTCGTTCCTTTCTTTTTCTTTTTTTTTTTTTTTCCCCTCTGATTGAGGGCTTTACAGGATGGTTGTCACAGCTGCAGTTCTTGCTTGGCAGCAGTTAAATGCACGCTAAACAAAAGTCTCTGTCTTGCTCATCTCAAATAAAGACAAGTTAGTTGATAAATAGCATTATGCCACCCCAGGGTGTGATTATACTTTGAGATAGCACCATCCGTAGGTTGGGTGAAAAGGCCCTTTGATTTTGGCCCTATGTCTAATCATGCGTTTTAACTCTTTCCAAGTGCTAAGTTTCTGTTGATCTCAGCAATTCTGTACATGTTACAACTGATATGGTTACTGATATACCTGATAATGTAGCTGGCACCAACGAAGGAAATCACTTGATAGGGCTAGACAGAGCTGCACCAAGACTGCAGTCATCATTCAGTTAATATGCCAGATTATTGACAAACTTTTCCACTGCCTCCTTCTGTTGTTTTCTGCAAAGCATTAATGTGGTTGAGAACCATGATCATCTAATCTGGTTTTGGTTCTTGCTAACCTTAATGCTCTTGGTTCTACCTGGGTATGTTACCATTTTTCCTGCCCTCTTTTTTTCTCACAGCAGGAGACCTGTAATGTCCCCTGTACTCGTCTTCCCATTTTTCTGGGGAGATATTCATGGATCCCTAATGTTGTTTTTCAGCATTTCCTCTAAAGTTTCAGGCACATGCATAAGTAGGTAAATCTCTATTTGTTTCAGTTTAGGTAGTGAAATGTTATTTTAAATTCTTAATATAAAAATGAGAAAACTTAATAAAATTACACCTTTGATTCATGACATAGTATGGTACAGCTTGCACTTGCAGTTTTTGTGCTTCACATCTATGGTATTATACGCTTACACAAGACTGGCAGAGGAAAGTTTTTTAATGTAAATTACATTTACATTGGCTTTAAGTCAGCTTTATACTATCAGAAAAGAGAAAGATAAATTCCAAAGGGTTTACAACCACAGATGCTCCAAGAAAGTAACTAGTCATGTTTTCCTTCTATTTACACTAGTGTAAATCAGGACTAAGATCATTAAAGTGATCTGAGTCATTTTAATTTTTACTGATCTTTATTATCCTGCTCTGAAGCACTGTATATTTATGCTAACACTGCAGTGTGAAGGTGGCTATCATTTCAGGTCCAACGGACTATATCCAGCAGTTGTTGTCTGCCTGGAATTTCCTGGAATTCTGCCTAGCTATATCTTTATACAGTGTTAACTTCTAAACAAGCCAAAAAAGCTACAAAATCTTTAACTGAAATATCGCCCTGTCATTTTTGGTACTCACTTATTTCAATAACCTGTAAACTTTGGGGTCCCAAAATTATAGGTGCTTGATGCTTACATACTTTTACATGTAAAAAATCACCCATTTTCAGATGCATCCTCATTGTAACTTCTGGTTGCATAATGTGAGTGCCTAAGAAAGAATCTGGCTGCTTTAAAAAAGACTAATTTTCTGCATGGAGGGGAGAAGCTCTTAAAGATATTCCCACAGATATCTAAACAGGAAGGAAGCTGAGATCCCTTTACACCATCTGCTTTCAGTGAATGCTGCAGAGAAATCATTTACTAGCTAGGAGGAAGGTGTAGTTTTTAGGATGTAAGGAAGTCCTGGAAAATATTCACAGAGCATGAAATATTATTTATGAAATTGTCATTATTACATCTAATTATTTATGTTTTTAAAAAATGAATAATATATTTTCTGAGTGCTTGCTAATTATTAAATGACAGAAGCAACTCCACAATTCAATTATCTTGTCTTTCCTGGCAACAACTTCAAACGAAAAAACAAACAAAACTCCAGTACATTGCCCTAGACTTCTGAGAGCTCTAGTTTTTCATAATGGACTGGTGAAGAGAATGACTCTCAAGCAGGAAAATGAAAATTTCACATTACTCTGGACCACAAAAGCATTCTAGGGTACTGAGTCTTTTAGAGTGAACACTGCTAGCTTGCCACTTTTTCTCTAAGTGAAAATGTTATCAGTAAAACTGATGGCAGCCGTGTTACTCATATAGGTGACATTAATGCTCTTCTTTATACCAGTACTATTTCAGACACAGAGTGAAAAAAATACAAATATATATATATACCCCATCCTAAAGATCTTGTATTCAAAACAAATGTTTCCATGATGACAGTAACTTTATGTGTTTTGGCCAGTCAATGCTTGCCACTGACCTCTGCAATGTAAGGGTAAATATCAATATTGCACCTAGGAGAGAATGAAAAGAATTGGAATTGACAGTTGTATACAGCATCTGAACAGGAAAAAAAAACCCACACAGCTTGCAGTTAAATTTAATGCTGTGAATTCTTTCTCAGATCCTGTTCTCTGTGAAAGGAGGTTTACTGTGCTGTGAAGTATATAATCCAGTAGCCCCTGATTTTTTAAAAAAATCCTTCTCCAAGAATAAATTTTCATGATTGTCATAGCTGGGTATAATTCTGTATGAAAATGGTGAGACAAATGGCAGAAGCTTTATTTTTGTGAAAAGTTTGACAAACTTTGCAAAAAGTTAATTTTTTTACCAGCAACAGAAGTTTGTTTCTTTCCTCCCAATGCAGAGGAGTGAGGCTTGCTGGCCATGGAAGGTAGCCCCAAAAGTTCTTGTTTATCAAACTCCATAGACAGCCAGAAAAGGTGCAGAGCTCAGGGAGACCTCCTGGTTTTATTTCCAACTAAACTCATGATTAAAGCTGAGTAACATTTGGGATTGATGTAGATTGATAGAACAGCCAAGCCAAGCCTAAAGGCTTCTTTCTGGAGTTTATCAATTAACTTGTAGCTTTTTATGTTGCAGCTCTAGCTGGAAGCTTCATTTGAACTTCCTCCGCAGACTTTAATTTCCATTTGATCTTAGAGAGACATCATCAAATAGTTTGGGTTTTATAAAGCTGAGAGATAACTTTATTTCTGTGTTTCATACCAAACCTAAAGAAAACATTCAGTGATTGCTGAAACAAGAGAGGGATTTTAAAGACTGCCATTTCCGATAATTGTTTTCTTCCACCTTTACTATCTCTTTAATTACATGTGGACATGAAAAATCATGCACAGTGAACAAAAGTGATTTTTATTTTTTTAATATTTAATTTTTTTTTTTTTTTTTTAAGAAGAAAGCCTATAAATACATACTTAAATGGATTTTTCCTCCAGGGAGACTTCTAAGTCTTACCACCATCCTTTCTTAAATTGTGAAAAACCCCCTTAGTTTTGCATGTTAAATGTGGCGATGTTAGCATGAGTTAATGACTGGAAAACTAAATGCATATACTGAAGACTTGGGATAGAGTTGCAGAGTATGCTAGCTGTAAAGTCCAGCAGGGCCTTTGATAAATTCTAGTCACACATATAAAGTGAATTATGCAGGACTTGTCAACAACTGCCTCAGAAGCGTATAACTGGTAAAGAGGAATAAGGGAGGGTAAAAGTATGTGTTCATCCTTTTGGAAAAGGGGAAAAGAAGTCTTTTATCCAATGTTTGAGAACTGCTTGTAGGGGTCAGAACATTTGTACTCCCATGTCAAACCCAAGACAAAAGACATTTGACAGAGAGGATAAACAGATGTAAATACCTAAATGGCAGTTGTTGGCATCTGTCCAAAGGTTAGAGTTGTTCTCCCAAAGGTTGAGCTGATTAGACAATTAAAACAATGTCTTCTTTTTTGTCGATTTCCAACCTCTCTCTCCTTCTTTTAAAGTATTTATATTTTGAAAGACAATGTGTATAAAAAAGAAAAGTAAATAAAGACATCTTTATTTTCTAAAGATCAAAATGAGGAGATTAGACTACATTCCAGCATGTCTGAATCTATGTCCTCTCACAACCTTTTATGAAGGAGACCACAATGTTTGCCAGAGGAAAAAAAAGCAAAAACAAAAACCCAACAAAACTCAAACCAAAAGACAACCTGTGTGTCATTCTGCAGTGCTAAATTATGCCTAGCAAGATCTAGAAAAGATTTCTAGATATATGTCTGACACTGATCTCTATACATACCAGTTTAAATCAAGAGGAACTCCTGACTTGTGAAACGTTAATATAAGATCAAAATCAGTGTGTTCTTCATTAAGGTCATGACCAAGTCATTTACTGTGGTTTAAGAACAGGCAAGATGAAACCACTACAATGCCAATAATTGCACATTGTGTGGGACTGTTGAGGAAAGAATTTTAAATAAGTCATTGCAAACTGACTCCTCCCTCTCATGTATTTTGTTTATATTTCAAGGCAAATGAACGCATTCTGTTTTGCTACTGTTGAAGTCTTCTGTTTGATATAGCTCACAAGTCTATAGCTGAGGCATATGAGTCTTAAAAGCAGAAGTTCTCTGGTAATTTTCTTTGTGGAGATGACTGATTACATAGTTACCGGTCCCTATCTAGTTGACACTACATTTATGTCTCCAAATTTAAATGCTAATTCCCTTTCAAAATAACAATGTGAATGCCACTTTGTCTGCTGAAAATGAAAGCGTGTAAAAATAAATAAGCAAATTATAAATAGATAAATAAAGCCTGTATGTAATTTCTATGCCCTTCCCTGCAAGTCCATTGGCTCAGCTAATGGTGGGTTTCTTAGGCTGTGAGAGGGGTAGCAGAGAATGGAGGAACACTCTGTTATCTGGGAATGGATCTATCTTGCTTATGTAAACCTGTTTTTAAGAACCTTCTATCTGTGACAGCAGAAATTAGTACTACTTATAATTTGCTGACTATGAGATAGATTTCTGTGGGGTGGCTTTGAATTAGTTCTTTGTTTCCTACATTACTGTTCAGCTTTCCTACATGCTAAAAATGCTTCCACAGCTTAAATATATGAAGTAAATAGAAAATATAGAGGGATAGGCCCTCCTTCTTGAAATGCACTTCTCTGTGCTTTTTTCTAATTTCTTTGGCCTTTGGAGAAAGTTTGTTTCTCACTAAGCATGCACAGAACAGGAGAACTATATTAAGAAACTATCTTACTTTAATTAATATTGTCTTTACAACTAACATCTTTATCAGATGTTGAACACAGGTTTGGGGCAGAGATATGCCCATTTGTAATTCAGATCTGATACTATTTGCTCCAAGAGGTACTAAACCACTAATGTTAGTTAATTAGGACTTTGGGGCCTGGTTTTCAAAGATGGCTGATAAAAAGCAATAACTTTTTATTTTCAGATTGATTCTGCGAAGCTTTCCCTCCAATGAAGAGGGCAGTTTGTAGTAAAGTGTAAACAATAGATAAGTACTAACCTGTTATACTGGTGATTCTTTCAAGGATAAATGAAACAATATATTTTCAAAGGTGGTATGGTTTCAATTATCTACAGATATTTTTAGCATTTTTTTCTGTGACAACTACAGTTGCTTTCCATGCAAGGAACTATGACTTTCAATCTACCTGTAAACCACTTAGGAAAATTAAAACTCTTATTTATCAAGAAGAAGATTGATTACCTACTTAAATCTGAAAACAATTCAATAGGGTTGCTAGATCAGTAACACATTTTGGACAGTCAGACTTTAATTATCAATTAAATGTTGACAAGATTCTCCTTCTAGAATGTTCCTTATATATCATTCCTTATGCAGTCCTATTGTTCTCCACAAACTGATTTGGAGATGATTCAAAGTGCAAAGACAAATGGCAACTTTTCACTTCCAGTTACATCTACTCAAAGCACCAAGGGAGTGCCTTTACTACCTGGTACAGAAAGTTTGATTTCACCAGTCTAATTTTGTTACCCAGGACAAGTTAGGCAAATCTGAATTTGTAAACTACAGGCAGTGATATATACTTGTAAATGTTCTGTAGGAGGCTTAATCAGTTAATATTGTAAAGTATTTGAGATAGCTATGTAGCTAGTATTGCACTTTATCACACACTTACTAGCATTGTGATCTTTCTATTTGGGCTTACTTTGCATGCTGTAAATCAATGCTCAGAAGTGCAAGTGTTTTCCATACAAAATAGTCCAAGCTCTTCTAATCTCTTGTCATTACCTGGACTTAAAGCTGTTTCACTACAGATATTGGGGAAGGTTGCCCATCGACCTACCATGTTTATTTAATGGCTGATGTTCTCAAGCCCTGTGAATAGCTTACAGTGGTGCAGAAATTCGATTTGTAAAAAGATGCTGCTAGCTTCCACCTACCCACTACTGATGCTTCTGTTTCCTCTGGGTTTCTTTTTGTTTGGTTGGTTGGTCTTTTTTGTTTGGTTGGTTTGGTTTGGGGTTTTTTGTTTTTTAATAAGAACTGGAGTAAATTGAAGAGGCCTTAAGCTGTTTTCTACTGTGCCAAGGGGCTGACTCTGTGCACAGCGGTCACAGAATCATACAGAAAGAGATGGAGCAGTGCATAATGAACATTTGCAGCTTCTTACAAACCTAGGCTCTATTCATTTCACCTGAAACTGTGGTTCTGGCCCATGATGCATGGACATTGCTGATGTTTCAAGCACTCCCATAATTTACCTATTACAAGTATTAGTGGTAGTAAAATAATCTTATCTTCAACTCATCAGAGCTTTTTTAATTGAATTTTACTTAACATGAGTGTTGAAAGAGTCAGACTCAACATGCAGCCTTGACTTTGAAACCTCTGGCGTTTTGTGGGTGTTAGTCACATCCTTAACATTACGATAATGCAGTTTTTGTGGCTTAATATTTACATATTTTTATTGCTGTCTGAAAGATAAATGGGAAGAGGATGATCACAGGAGAAGCCTGAAGCAGGATTTTAATATGTTGCATTAAAGATATATATATATATGGGAATGTGAACTTAAGGTTGTACAGGTAAATTAAAAGCATTAGGAGACACAAAACCAAAGACTGGAAGAGCAGCATTTAGTTGGTTTATAGAAATGCACTGTATCAAGGAGTTGCAGGTTTTATATCTTTATTGTAACTGTGCAGCAGTAACATGTAAAACAAATGGCCAAATTGGAAACTTTCATCTTGCAGAGCTCATCTGATTTTTCTGGAATTTACCTGAATAATTCTGAACAAAGAACCTAAGATTAAGTGTAATTTTTCCATTTGTGACTGAGTTACATGATCCATCTTATTTTGAACTACTTTGATGCACATAAGTAAAGTCTTCATTATCTGTCTTGCTTACCCTGAACAACGTCTTGGTTCACGAGCAAACTTTCTCCTCTGTTAGATTGTGAACATAGAAGAAAGATCCAGCAATAGCTCAAGAGAGCTCCTGATTTATTCTTTTTCCAACACCTGCCTCTTGACATCCTCTACCTAAGGAGGGAGAATTGCCCTTTATGACATGAATTCATATCATTGATGGTAATGGTGGCAAATTGTAGATTCTGTAGGAAAGGAAGAGTATGTATATGCCCCAGCACCTAGTAGGGACCTCCATGTGCTTTTATGAATGAATACCATTCATGAAGGATCACAATAGTGAATGCTTTGTGGATATTGTGAAGCTTTTAAATTATCATCATTAAGAGAGGGACAAAGAGAATCCAATCCACAGTTTGTGGAATCATGTTGTGAGCTCTTAAGTGCTCCTCACCTCAACAGACCAAAACCAAGAGTTTCATTGGTAGTAGCTGAAAAGGAGAGGCAAGAAGATCACATTCAACTAGCAAATGGGAAATTACCCATTCTTACTGCCCTATCCTATGGTCATCTCTAGGCTTTGTTAAGAGAGACTCTACAATGGTACAAATATGAATTTGTCTGTGGTGAATGCAAAGGACGTTTTGTTTTTTTCAGAAAAAACATGGAGGAAAAAGGTGCTGATGCTGCACAGAGATTTGAAGATAGCTGAAGGCAGAAGAGCCCCTCATATCTGTTGTCTTTGTTTTAACAAAGAATAATCAGAGTCTATAGCTTAGGGTGGGGAAGTGGAGGGCACATGCGTTGCCTGACATAAAAGCAGTTGCAAAATTTTTGAGCTTTAAATTGATCTGTGCTTTCAAGTGCAACCATGTAGTGCTCAGAAAGAGAAGACCTGTCTCAATTACAGATATGAAGATACTGGCTTTTTTCTCATCTCATGGGAGAGGCCACTGATCTGATCAGGTCAGTGGACTTGTTTAGAGGAACAAAATAATTTGTATATTGTTTTAAAAATAATGGGGGGAAAAAAAAGCATCCCTCCCTTCTACCTTAATATGATTTGTAATGGCAAAAGGATTTGAATCAAAAAACAAAGCAAGTGGGGGAAATTAAGGTAGAATTTTGGACAGAATCAAGACAAAGTACTGGCTAGTAAGAGCACATAAAAATGAGCTATTATATTGGAAATCCGATTATCGCTTTAACTCTCATGTTTTCTTAGGAAAAAACACTGATGTGGTGCAGGAACATGGATGCTGACTGTATTCATTACAGTGCATATCATAATTGTTCTGTGGGAGACCATTCTAGGCCAAAAATCAATTGTTTTAGTCCAAAGGGAAAACAAAAAAAAAAAAGAAGAGGTGTTCTTATCTCTCTCTCTTAGGGCACTTCAGGTATTGCAGAAAGAAGGCTGTTATTAATTTGGGCTGTTTCCCATAGGAATGTTAGGTTGTTGTAGAGCCAGATTTCATGTTGGGACACATGCTTTAAGTTAATTGTTTGTGTGAGAGTAAATGGCTGCAGGCCAGAGTTGCTTGTTTAGTCTGGGAAAAGTACACAGGAGTATTTAACAGGGGAAATAAGAAAAAGAGAGGCTTTATCCTCCTGTGCTGAGTTTGGAATAACCACTCTAGATGAAGCCGTAGGCTGAATTCAGGGAGTAACCTGGGTGGAGAATTTGACTCCTTGAAAGCCAACCTCAGCATTCCAGTGAAAAAGATCCCAATTGTGAAAAGTGATGATTATCTCCTTCCTGATTCTGAGCACCTCCTGGAACCAGTGGGAGCTGACGGGTGCGTGGCTCAGGCACAGGGATGCACCTTCCTCTGTTTCAGGATTTGGAATTATTTTGGAACTACCTTAATGAATTCTAGTAATTTTTTCCCTGGCTGACAAAAACAACTTCTTGAGCCAAATAATCCAAGGAAGCAAATGAAAAAAAGTTTTACTTGCAAGGTACACCACCCAATTTAATTTGCATTTTCAGCCTTCAAATCATTATTTGCTACAAGTGACTGGTTACTTTCTCAGCCTGCAAATCCTTCCCTTGGTTCTTTTTCAGAGCTTTATAGACTTCATTCTTAAGGCCTCTTGTAGAACAAATACTTTGCAGAAATATATCTTGCCAGTCACTCTAAAAGAGAAAGGGTAACACTAATTGTAATGCACAACTGCCAGTTCAGGTTGTAATAAATTTGTTTCATATAAAGTTGTATTTAAAAAATCAGTCTACTGAGTTTAACTTGAGAATATGTGCAGTAAGACTGTAGGTCTCAGAGTGAGAGGTGTCAGAGTTTGCATAAAGCAACTTTAATACAAAATTTTAAAAATCTGTCATCTTTTAGATCGTGTTGTCATGTTTTATGAAGAACAAAAAATCCCCTTACATAGTTGTGTCCTTATTTGAAGACTTGCATGCTGGGCAGAAAAATTATAATCTCTTGAACTGCATTTTGATGAAGTATGGACATACGGAGTTAACCATTTTTATAGTAATATGCAAGCTTTTTTTTTGCCACATAACAAGACTGACTTATACAGTGCTCAAACAGAACCCCCTAGGAATCTATTGACTTTATTTGCAAGCAAATCTCTGCTTGCTAGTGGTAGTCTGAGCTTCAAGTGTCATTTTGAGATTCAGCAGCCGTTTATAAATAAGCTATAAGGGCTGAATGCTAAAAGGATGAAGTCTGTAATGCCATTTTTTTTTTTCCTAAAGTGAAAGTGTCTATGACCACGTGAAACTTACATTGCTCATGTGTATGAGTATGGGCTCTCACCAGAGGCATGTTTGACATTAAATCTCAGTATTACACCATCATGTATTTTGGTAGTTCATTGTGAGATAACATTATTCCTGAGCCAATCTGGTCAAGGTTATGAATACAGGGGGAGAAATCTTAATTTTTTTGGCAGATCTGCTGCAGCCTATTGCATACCTCTGAGCACACTACAGTGCTACTGTTCCCATCTTCATCCTTTGTCTGCATAGCCTATACAGACTGAAAAATCTTTGAGGCAAGAACATTTATACTATGTTTGCAAAGGGGATCTGATCTCACTTAAGGCCCCAAGGCATTGTTGAAGTAAAAATAATAGGAATAATTGCATTCAAAGTTGGCAGAGGAAATAATATTTCTTTCTTTATTCAAAGAATGAATAAGTTGCTGTATTATATTCTTAGCTTTTGGGGTTTGTTTTTTTTTTTTTGGTGTTTTTTTTTTAAGGACATCAGAAAACTTTTTTGTCATGATCAAATCATTACATATTACTTCCCTTACTCAGTGAAGAAGGGACAGGGTGTTCACTGCATACATTTTTCACATCTGAAATCTCCTCTCCTCTCCTCTCCTCTCCTCTCCTCTCCTCTCCTCTCCTCTCCTCTCCTCTCCTCTTCTCTCCTCTCCTCTCCTCTCCTCTCCTCTCCTCTCCTCTCCTCTCCTCTCCTCTCCTCGCCTCGCCTCGCCTCGCCTCGCCTCGCCTCGCCTCGCCTCGCCTCGCCTCGCCTCACCTCGCCTTGCCTCGCCTCTCCTCTCCGCGAGTCTCCTCCTCTCCCCTCCCCTCCCCTCCCCTCCCCTCCCCTCCCCTCCCCTCCCCTCCCCTCCCCTCCCCTCCCCTCCCCTCCCCTCTTCTCCTACAATAATTTTCTCCCCTCCCCTCTTCTCCTACAATAATTTTCTCCTCTCCATGCTTGTTTAAAAATGGAAGCATACCTGGACCATTCTTCAGGTTTGTTTGTTCATTCATTTGTTTTGTTTTGGGTTTTGTTTGTTTGTTTGTTTTATTTTGTTTTTCCTTCTTCTGTTGAAGGAACCAGAAAATATAACTACAAATGGACAGAATTGTTCTAGAGGACAAGATCTGAATACCTAGAAAGTCCCTTCAAGTCCTGTGTGGAAGAGAAGGATAGAAGAAAGGAGTCAATCACTGGAATGGTTTCTTTTGGATGAAGTTTGTTCATCCACTTCTTTAAGTTATTACCTGGATTGGTGCCAAGCTCGATGGCTATACATTATACTGGTGTTCAGATTAAGCCAAAGGAATAAAAGATTGGAGTGGGAAAAATATAAACAACCCAAACCAAAGCTACTAAAAGACAATCTTATTTCAGCAAATAGCCACAAGTTTTGCTTCTCTGCATCACAAAATATGGTTATACAAAATTCACTTTTGTTCTTGATCTGCCATTAAAACATACTTTTAATCAAAACAAGCACAGGTTGAGAGGAAGCAGATGTTGATCACTCAGCAAAAGGATGTTTTTTTCATAATAAAGTAAGAAAAATCAGGATTATCACTCATTGAATCTGTGGATCTTGAAAAATGCTGCATATTGTAACCAGAAAAAAAAATTAAAAAGCAAAGTGTCAACACCATCTAAAATGAAGTAGTCTCATAAACTCTGAATCTACTTATGTGTAAATGGCCATGAAAGTAGAATAGTCTTTTAAAGTGTCCTGATTCTGAAACTGGTTCTTACATCTTATGAAAAAATACATAGAATTTGTGCTTATAGATAATTGGTCATAGGGACAGGTAAAACTAGGATTTCCTTCAGTTATGCAAGACATATTTGGCAATATATAGAAACTACAGAACTTTGAATCAAGTACACAGAATCTAAATATATATGCACATACTGTATGTTGAGTATTTTAAAAATTATAAAGCTATCTGTTGACCTTTGCAAATTAAGTAAGGATTACATGGCCATTAAACTACAGGCACTGTGTGCATACTGTTGCTCTGGAAGTTTTCCAAATATACACCACTTTGAGTGCTACTAAATGGCTTGGATAAGTATTTAAAGGGATTTTACCCATTTTCATTAAAATATTACTTTTTTATATAACTGAACACTTCCTAATGCTTTTTCAGTATACACTATGCACATATAAGTGGATGTGATATAAGTGGAAGTGGTTTAGCAGTTATGCTGAGGAATGTTTACAGGAAATGTTGGCAGTTCCAATCAGCACTGATGAGACAGAGCTTGCTTGTGCACTTCAGCTATCAGTTGAAAAGCGTCTTAAGTTTGAAAACACAATGGATACCTACACTCTTTGCTTTCCAAAGCAACTCTATACAGCAGTTCCTGAGAAGAAGCTGTAACTCTCCCCTTGGATTCTCAGTACAACACAGATGAGATTCAGCAGTTTTTGACTGCTGGCTTTGCAGATCACTCAAAAAGGGCTCAGTTTAGCACCTTCTCCAATCTCTCTGAAGGGCTGATATAGAAAACAGTGAACACAACCTCTAGCTGTATGTTTCAAATCTTCCAAACACTGATTGCATAATGTCTGCAAATTATAACCTCTCCTTGTAGCTGACACTGTAAAACTCTCAGTCATGCTCCCATTGTTTTGCATTCTGATTTAATGCAGCATACATGTCTCTGTCTTTGGCAGATTAAATCTTGGAAGAATTATATTGACATAAAACACTCCTCAGAGATCATTTCTAGGATTAATGCACTGACCATCTTCTTTCTTTCTTTGGATCCTGTCAATTACTTTCTCTGTTTTCAGTGTTTCTCATAACTTTAAGATATACTCCCAGCTCTCTTTACCTCCTGGCCTTCTCTTTTGGGATGTTATATCTGGTCTAGCAGATCACCTCCAGTCACTCTTTTAGCTTGAAAAGAAATCCTTCCTGGTACCATTCCCACCTAATTAATGTGTTTCACATGTTCACACTGCCCTGTTTCAAGTTCTTTCTTGAAAGGCATTTTCTATAATGATTACTGAAGCCATGAAGTTGCTCATGTATTCTGGCCATCTCTTGTTTTGCTGGTCATTATTGTGTCCTCTATTTGTCTGTTCATGTAGTGTAAAGAACAATGGGATTGCCTTGTGTTATGTAAATAATACCTAGCAGTGTCCATGTGTTCGAATAGAATTAACCATGTTGGAAGAGACCTTCAAGATCATCAAGTCCAACCTATCATCCAACACCATCTAATCAACTAAACCATGGCACCAAGTGCCTCATCCAGTGTCTTTTTACACACTTCCTGTGATGGTGACACCACCACCTCCCTGGACAGCCCATTCCAATGGCCAAGCACTCCTTCGATGAAGAATTTCTTTCTAACATCCAGCCTAAACCTTCCTCTTGTTCGGTCACAGGCTGCCTAGGAGAAGAGACCAACCCCCACCTGGCTACAACCTCACTTCAGGTAGCTGTAGACAGCAAGAAGGTCTCCCCTGAGTCTCCTCTTCTCCAAGCTAAGCAACCCCTGCTCCTCCAGCATCTCTTCATAGGGCTTGTGGTCCAACCCCCTCCCCAGCTTTGTTGCCCTTCTCTGGACATGTTCCAGCAACAAAACATCCTTCCTAAACTGAGGGGCCCACAACTGGACACAGGACTCAAGGTGTGGCCTAACCAGTGCAGTGTACAGGGGCAGAATGACCTCCCTGCTCCTGCTGGCCACACTATTCCTGATGCAGGCCAGGATGCCATTAGCCCTCTTGGCTGCCTGGGCACACTGCAGGCTCATGTTCAGCCTACTATCAACCAGTACCCCCAGGTCCCTTTCTCCCTGGCCACTCTCCAGCCAGTCTGACCCCAGCCTGTAGCACTGCATGGGCTTGTTGTGACCAATGTGTAGAACCCGGCACTTGGATGTGTTAAATCTCATGCCATTGGATTCTGCCCATCTGTCCAGCCTGTCAAGGTTCCTCTGCAGAGCTCTCCTACCCTCTAACAGATCAACACCTGTCCCCCAGCTTGGTGTCATCTGCAAACTTACTGATGATGGACTCAATGCCTTCATCCAGTTCATCGATAAAGATGTTAAAGAGCACAGGGCCCAGCACTGATCCTTGGGGCACACCGCTAGTGCCTGGCTGCCAGCTGGATGTGGCACCATTCACCACCACTCTCTGGGCTCGGCCCTCCAGCCACTTCCTAACCCAGGTCACAGTGCTGCTGTCCAAGCCACGGGCTGACAACTTGGCCTGGAGTTTGCTGTGGGGGATGGTGTCAAAGGCCTTGCTGAAGTCCAGGTAGACTACATGCACAGCCTTCCCCACTTCCACCAGGCAGTCACCTGATCGTAGAAGGAGATCAGGTTGGTCAGGCAGGATCTGCCCTTCCTAAATCCATGCTGGCTGGGCCTGATCCCTTGGCCATCCTGTAAGGTCTGTGTTGTTCAGGTGGCATCCTGGGTAAAATAGTAAAGGAATCAGCACAAAATTTAATTTATTTTATATAAATTATATTTTAAAAAATACATGAATTCAGAGAATATTCTAAGTAGTGTACAACAATAAAGAAAAAGAGTTTTATAGACATACTGGTCCACTTATGGACTAATGAGAAAATCCTGCCCTGCATGTCTCCGTCTGGGAAACTGCAGAGACTCTTGTCACACATCATGATGGCCCACCTTGTGTAGCTACTGTAGAAATTCCTGCACCTCCACACTTTTGCATCTGACACATCTAAATCCTAATAATCCTGGCTCTTATCTGAATATTAGTCCCAAAGAGATTTAAGATGAGGTAAAGCAAGGGTTGTGAGTCCATAGCTATTCAAATTCCAGATTCACTGGGGAAATGTCACAAGGACTCCTAGAGCTTGTGAGATGGAACAGAGTTCAGAGCTTCTGGTTTTGAGACAGATCATCAGGCTGAAATGCAAATTGCTGTATTTGGTTTTCCTTTTTTAGTTATTACTCTTTTTGGTGTCTGATCAGGAGGGAAACTTGCAGCTAATAGTAGTAAAACATTCATGTTGACATGTACAGACACGGACACTCAGACAATACTGCAAGTAATTTCCATAAAAAGAATTAGGGAGTGAAGTTGCTTTGCCTGGGAAGTGTTACACTGGGTGAATTTCCACTGACGCCATCAGATGAAATATGTTCGACCACTACAGTCTCTCAAAACTAAATGCAATGGGAGGTTGTCTGAATCAAATTCTTGTAAAGTGTTTCAAAACACCAATTTATGGTGCTTTACTATGTCTTTTTTTTTTTTTTTTTTTTCTCTGAAGACCAGCAAAAAGTTGGTGTATCCTTACAGACAGAATGGCAGAGGGAAAGAAAAACAAAGATAATGTTTTGATTTATATTTGTGGTGGAGACTCACATACCATGGCAATGACTAGCCTTATAAAATTCTAGATAGTCATAACGGATCACAAAGGAGTCACAAAGTCATTATAGACAGTGTATTAATAATGCTTATACTGTAATAAGGGGTGTCCAAATAGCCAATGACATCAAAGACCTTTATAGCTCCAGAGGAACTATTAGATTTTATCTTCTCAAGAATCCTTAAATTAAAGAGTCCTCAACGAGACCCTGACACAATAAAACATAACGATTTCAAAAGAGTTGCTATGTTCTATTGTGTCAATAATTTGCATACTAATCAGCCCCTGTGGTACCATAGTCTTTGACATTATGGAACATGGACTTGGTACATACTGAGGGGCATTTACATTATCAGACAGTCCATACGCAGGAATTTTTGAATGCTATATCTGAAAAAGGAAATGAGCGTCACTCATAGGTCAAGAAAATTAGCACATAATGTCCTCTGTTTTTTCTTAAGCCCATAAAGGCATGAAATATGAGGAGAAACTAACTTCTCAGATAATCTTGAAGGCTGAATTCTCAACTAGTTGCATGAGAGTAACTCTTTTAACCTCATTTGTGAGGATACTATCCTGTACTAATCTTCGTACTCACTCACAGCATCACAAATGTCTTGGTGTTATATGTTAGCTTATGTAACCCACAGACCAATATGTTTTCTTGCAAAAGCATGAATTAAGAAACAAGCAGGTGCTTTAACACTGAATATCTTTCTCTTTATTTTATGTCTGGGTAAGTGACATCTTTAACCTGACTGTAACAGTGTGCATGTGAATATTTCTGTATAGGTGAAGAGTTCCCTCTCTGTGAATGGTTTTATGTGTGCTGTAGAAGAATTAATGTCTCTATATAAGAGAAAGAAAATCAACCATGACTGTTGGAGGGAGCTTCACTCTAGATAGTGGGAAGATTTTTTCACTCGGCTCAGCACAAGTCCTGCTGTTAATAATTGAAGGTTTCTTTGTGGAGAAAGGTCTGCCCATATATATCATTCTGAAGATGAAATTTTTCAAGTTCTTTCTGTTTTATGCCATATCAAATAATCCTATAGCACAAAATTCACAAGTTGTATGACCAGCTCCAAGTTTCTGGCCTTTGAAAAGTTTGCTATTTTGACTTAAGTATTGAGATACTTCCTTTCTATTGCAAAGAAGATGCACCTTCTGAGGATTCAAAGAAGCAAAAAAGAACATCCTCATTCTCCTTGACAGAATGCTTGCTGTGTTCTCCATGTTGAAGACTGGCAAATATGAGCAGACAGGTTTACCCTTTTATCCCTTTTTGATACCCAATGTGGCTTTTAGGTCTTTCTCCAAATGAAGCACTCTGCAAGACATCCAAAGATAAAAAAGGAGAATGAACTCACCTACACAGAGCTTACGAAGGCTTTAACATTTTGATTCATAATGTTTCTGTACCTGTGGCATGTACTTTAAAACCCTTCTACAACTGTGAGTGAAAATAATTTTACGCATAGTGTGTGCACGTGTGTATTTGAAAACTGCAGAACAGAACAAGATTTTTAACTTACAGAATAGGCACATTCTGTTATTGATTGTTGTTATGCAAGACTTGTAAGACTTCTGTGATGGAATGGTGGTAGTGAGAAGCCTTAAAAGCTAGCTATGTGGTCCTTGCATGAGTTTTGCCTAAATTTATCAGTTTGCTGGGTTTTTTGTTGTTGTTGCATTTTGTTTTTTTCTCTTTCCCCTTGCTATTCCAAGACAGAAATTAGCACCTTGTCAGCATGGCAGAGGAGAGAAAGATAGTAAGACTTCGTAGATCATTGACAACTACTGATCTCTTGTGCACTGTAGGCAGATTGCTCTAAACAGGAGACCTAAATTTATCTCTAGCTAATAGATAGGCAACGAAAATCAAAGCCTTGATATGCACTTACTGTAGAGTGGAGAGTTTCTTCTTCCCTAATCCCATGCAATCTTCCTTCTGAATGAATAATCTTCTATACACACTTTTTTATAAAAAGTTATTTTTAATGCAAAAAATTTTGTTCATTCACAAAATGGGTCATAGACTTTACTACTCTCCAAAGTATTTAGCAGAGAGAGGGAAAATGTGTTCAACTGAAATCTGAAGAAAAGTATCTGTGGTCAGCGATTCTTTGCAAGGCTAGAAGTTGTGCAACATGCACATATCTGCAGAGACTGAGTGGATCCACTTGTTTCATCGTTTGCACTGGGCTGTTCCAAGAACGGCTTCATCTTTTTCCCTTTGCAAAGCACTGACTTCACTATTACTGTTGTTATTGCTGTGCTAATGCTATCATACTCTGATTATTTTCACTGTGCATGTGTTTGTTGCTTCCTGTGCAGTGTATAACTGGGTTTTTTTGCAGGCAAAATCTGGAGCAGCAGTCCCCTTTTAATACAAACCCCATTAAAAGCTGCCATTCTTAAATTAGCTCAGCAAAAAAAGTTCATTTTATAGTCAAGCAAGCAGTAATTGGACACTGTGGCTATGAGTGGCCCTTGTGGTGTTTGGAACAAGTCCAAATGTACCTTCTGTCTGTCTCTGACACAGGCAGACAATAGTAGTATTATTTACTGTGCTGGCTCTGTGTAATTCGACGGGCCAGCTGCAAGAACAAAGAACCACTAACATTTTGCCCAGCCCTATTCCCAACTGAAGGCCTATCTATATTTCATAAATAATTTCCTAAAATACTGGATTCTTTTTCCTTTCTATAGCCTTTACTGTGCTAATTTAGAGAATGGAAGTTAGCCTTCAAACGGGATCCTCTTCCTGTGCTGTCATTCATGTATTTTCTGTTTTTGGACACCATCCCAATATTGACCCCAGAGTCATTATTTTGTATAGATTGTCTCCTTAGCTGTGCCCAGGAGTAGGGAACTAACTCTGTTACTGACTTTCCCATGATTCTAAAGTTAACCAAAGGGTTTGGGGATGGGTCATTTTACTCCATGTAAAAAGTCACCAGTCTCCTGTGATGCTATTAAAACACAAAAGTTTAAAAGGTATTCTGGAAGAACGCCCCTCCTACACATCTATAAGCAACACAGGAATGAGCCCAAGAGGGAATATTAAGTAAAAGTGAATATCAGGGGGATTTGGATGAATTCTGGCACTGGTAAGTGGGTCACCTCATCATGGAAAGAGATCAGGTTTGTCAAGCAGGACCTGCCCTTCATGAACCCATGCTGACTGGGCCTTATCATCTGGTTGCCCTGTACATGCTGCATAATGGCCCTCAAGATGATTTGCTCCATGACCTTCCCTGGCACTGAGGTCGGGTCCATAGTTCCCCAGGTCCTACATCCACTGTATCTGCATTTCCAACAAAAGAAAGGATGAGAAGAGCTGTTAGATGTGCCTTTTTGCATATATACACCAAGGCTTCCTGAAAGTTCAGACAACTAAACTGCATCTGTAAAATGGATATAATGTCACTTCATTAGGGACATACTTTTCCTTCCATGAAAGTATGTCTCCTGTGAGTGTTTTGTCTTGATCTGACATGAACATTTGGAGTACTAACTCTTTAAATGCAAAATATGTCCTTTCTTGCCATTACTGTCTTATGTTTTCTCATTTGGTTCCGCTGGTAGCTTCCTCACCGTCTTTTACTGACATTTCTCATAGGGGATGCTGCATACATATGTGAGAACATCCACAGGTGAGCAGCAGGCAGTGGGAATGGATTGAGAGCCCAGTCCCCTGATAACTGTGCACTGGGCAGGCAGGTTGGTGGGAATTGGGTGGAGAATGAAAATTAATTGTAATCAGTAAAGAACTAAAACAAATTATTCCCTTAGGAGACAGAGAAGAGATGGAAATTCTCTGACTCACTGTTCCATCACTGTTCCTCCAGGGCTTCTCCTGGAGTGCTGCTGCTACATGCCAGCCCTTACACAAGGCTGAAACAAAAAGGCTCTCTCTTTCCTTCACAGAATGCAATATCCATGAGGCAAGGACATGCTGCACTTGTTCACAGAAGTATATGAATATAGCACACATGTCCATCATGTTCTGTAAATAATGATCATAATACTTACAGAGACATGTTGAATTCTGTCAGGTAAAGATTGAGAGATTCCCAGAGTTGCATTATTATGCCAAACTGTGTCTGGCCATGTGAAACACATACAGTGACACTAGTCTTTGAATTTTTAAATGTGATCCTAGGAATCACTTAAATAATTTCTTAGGTGCTTATCAGAAATCTCTTTGCCTACTACTTAGTTGAGATTTATAGACAATTATCTCCCTGAAAAAGAAATGCTATCCAAGTGTCACAGTGTACAGGTAAACACTGACCAGCATCCTCAGAAAACACTCTGTGAGATTAAATGATATAAACACAAAAGCATATTATGTGGCTGCTAATCAGCCAACTGGGGCATACTGGCAGCAAGGCTTGGTTTCTTTTAACTGCTCTGGCCCCTGGGAATACACTGCTGCCTGAAACCACTTTGACCGCCCTCAGTGTTGAGCATAGATGTTCAAAAAGATTGCTTCAGTGCTTACTGCTTCAATTTGTTTTGATGGACTCATGGAGAGCCTTTATTTTTGCCAGAAATTCCCCAGAATGAGCCTTGGTGGTATCTGAAATAGATGAGATAATTTTCTCATAGGTAGAAATTCCCTTGATTTCTCAAAAATCTTGGCCTCCAGCACATTCACACAGAGAGAAAGTTAATTTGATAAATGAAACAACACTAAGCCAGGCTGACTATTTATTTATGTATTTATTTATTTTGCAATGTGTATTTACCTAAATATGAGTCAGTCAAATTTGAAAGCTCAATTTAAATTGAAATACCCATCAGCTACCACAGAATGACAAATTCCTGGAGCAAGCAGAATTGCAGGTGCTGAAGTTTAGAGTCAATTGACTGTGAGAAAGCAAGCCCCTCTTCAGGAGGTGAAGGATCGTCAAAAGGACTAGTCTGCTATTAAGATGAATCCCTGTTGGGAGGTACATGCTAAAGATGACTAGAAAACTGTAATACTAGATTGAAAAGATTTTGTTTTGTACCCTGTCAGAATGAAAATTCGAAGCATTGGTAGGATTTTTCAGAAGTAGTAATTCCACCTTTGGTCTCTAACTGTATTAGCAAAGAATCTCTACGTGGGCACACACTCTGCATGGAGTAGATCCTCAACAGAAGAATTTATATTTTGCTTGAATTGGAATTCTAAACCATATCCTGAATGCTCAAGGTGAACAGTCTAATTCCTACATTTTTGCAGGACGGGTTTACAGTTTTATTTTTGGTCCTGCAAAGTTTTTTTTTTTGTTTTGTTTTGTTTGTTTGTTTGTTTTTTTTCCTTTTGGTAAAAGATGCACACTGCACTTGATAAATCACTGAGAAAACTCCACATTTTTACAAACTGGTATTTTTCCAGTACGAAGTGTTTTGTCAAAAATAATAAAAAAACACAGGCTGTAGGTTGTCTGCGTATGTCTTATTTTCTACTTCTAATCTATTCCTTTGCTGCAGAGAATTGATATTGTGCTAAGGAGTAATGGAGTTGGAGCATATTTTCATATTTTTCATAATTCATCCAAATTGTTCTTATTCCCAAACAAGGACAGCGTTATTTTCACAAATATTGTTTTAATGTTATAAATTACTTCTTTGATAGCTGATTTAACTGTTATATTTGAGGAAATCTCACCAGAAATTACTTTTGAGTGTGTAAAGAATAGAATAGAATAGAATAGAATAGAATAGAATAGAATAGAATAGAATAGAATAGAAGAGAAGAGAAGAGAAGAGAAGAGAATAATAAAACAGGTTGGAAGAGACCTTCAAGATCATTGCGTCCAAACCATCAACCAATCCAACCCACCTAAACAACTAAACCATGGCACCAAGCATCCCATCAAGTCTCCTCCTGAACACCTCCAATGACAGTGACTCCACCACCTCCCCAGGAAGCCCATTCCTTTATTAGAATAAACCTTTATTAGAATAAACCAAACCAGGTTGGAAGAGACCTTCAAGATCATCGTGTCCAACCCATCAACCAATCCAACCCACCCAAACAACTAACCCATGGCACCAAGCACCCCATCAAGTCTCCTTCTGAACACCTTCAATGACGGCGACTCCACCACCTCCCCGGGCAACCCGTTCCATAGCGCAATCACTCTTTCTGTATAGAACTTCTTCCTAACATCCAACCTGAACCTCCCCTGGCGCAGCTTGAGACTGTGTCCTCTTGTTCTGGTACTGGGTGCCTGGGAGAAGAGACCATCATCAGCCTGTCTACAACCTCCCTTCAGGTAGTTGTAGAGAGTGATAAGGTCACCCCTAAGTCTCCTCTTCTCCAGGCTAAGCAGCCCCAGCTCCCTCAGCCTCTCCTCATAGGGCTTGTGTTCCAAACCCCTCACCAACTTTGTTGCCCTTCTCTGGACTCATTCCAGCAAGTCAACATCCTTCCTAAACTGAGGGGCCCAGAACTGGACACAGTACTCGAGGTGTGGCCTAACCAGTGCAGTGTGCAGGGGCAGAATGACCTCCCTGCTTCTGCTGGCCACACTGTTCTTGATGCAGGCCAGGATGCCATTGGCCCTCTTGGCTGCCTGGGCACACTGCAGGCTCATGTTCAGCCTACCATCTACCAGTACCCCCCAGGTCCCTCTCTGCCTGGCTGTTCTCCAGCCACTCTGACCCCAGCCTGTAGCACTGCATGGGGTTGTTGTGGCCAATGTGCAGAACCCGGCACTTGGATGTTTTAAATCTCATGCCGTTGGATTCTGCCCATCTGTCCAGCCTGTCGAGGTCTCTCTGCAGAGCCTCTCTATCCTCCAGCAGATCAACTCTTGCCCCCAGCTTGGTGTCGTCAGCAAATTTACTGATGATGGACTCAATGCCCTCATCCAGATCATCAATAAAGATGTTAAAGAGCACAGGGCCCAGCACTGATCCTTGGGGCACACCACTAGTGACTGGCCGCCAGCTGGCTGTGGCACCATTCCCCATCACTCTCTGGGCTCGGCCCTCCAGCCAGTTCCTAACCCAGCGCAGTGTGCTCCTGTCCAAGCCATGGGCTGACAGCTTGGCCAGGAGTTTGCTATGAGGGACGGTGTCAAAGGCCTTGCTGAGGTCCAGGTAGACTACAACCACAGGCCTCCCCACATCCACCAGGCAGGTCACCTGATCATAGAAGGAGATCAGGTCGGTCAGGCAGGACCTGCCCTTCCTAAATCCATGCTGGCTGGGCCTGATCCCTTGGCCATCCTGTAAGTGCTGTGTGATTGCACTCAAGATGACCTTTTCCATAATCTTGCCTGGCACTGAGGTCAGGCTGACAGGCCTATAATTCCCTGGCTCATCCAACCGGCCCTTCTTGTGGACTGATCTGACCACAAACCACAATGATAAGGCTTTAGCCAGGGCTATCATAAAGTCCCTTTTAAAAACAGCCACAAATGATAGGGTCTTCTGGCCACAGAATAATAGTCCTTAAATATGATTAACCTTTCTACATAAGACTGACTAAATGTTGAGGCTATTAAAACTGTAATTACTTGGCTTGTCATATTGCTGCTTAGAAATGCTTCCCTTTTTAAAATTTAAAAAAAAAAATATATTTTCTATTATTTATAAAGTATGAAACAGGAGTTTTGTGCTTGTAGTAGGAGACAGCTCTCTGAGAGTTTGCCAGGGATGTTATCCTGTTAGTCAACAGACTGTACCTTGCTAAGGCACAAATCAAATGGCAGTATTGTAACTCACCTTCCTAAGCAAACAAGCAAAAGCACTTATTTCATTGTTAGACATGGGTTTCTTTTCTATAGGATGCATCTTACTTTTTTGTTTTTATTTTTTTCCCTCAAATTATATGTTATTCCTCCACAGTGTGAAAAATATGTAACATATTAATAGAAATATCTTAAATGCATTTTGATTCATTGGACAGGTATCAGACAAATCTGCGAGACGTTTTTCTTGTATCTTCCTACCATTTCTGGTTTGTTTTTTTCTTATCAGTGTAAAATGTTATGTTTTCACTAGGAGACCAAAAGGAACAGTCACTGTTTCATAAAATCTCACTCTGCAGATTTTTTTAAAAATCTTTAAAAAAGGATTCAACTCTTTATATGTGTCTTAGTGTTTCTTTGCTTCTTTCAGCACTATTGTGTCATTCTTCGGCCTCATGATCTTTTATTAATGTTTGCTGTGTGTCAAAAGCTGATACTTATTAGTAATGCTGTCTGCCTCAGAAGCACCTTAAAATTTATCAGCACACTATTATACAATTTGATCTCATCTATAAAAAAGCACATTAAATGCTGTAAGAGGAAGTAAACTGTCCTGGGAGAGTAAAATTATCAGTCAGTGTCTAGTCTTGAATTGCATGGGATGCTGACGTGTTTGTAAACAGAAATATATGCCCTTAATAATGTTTTTGTAACATGTAGTTCAATGCCCACCTGAATGATCTGAACGGTTCTATAGCTTACAGTGCATTACACCATGGCAAAGAGTGCCTATGAATATGCACCAAAGAGAATTAAATATGAATTTCATTAAAAGGAATTAATACTAAGGTATTTCACCTGATAAGAGACAGTATCAGTTAGGGACTTACTAAGGTATATTTTATAGTCATTAGGGTTTTAGCTTATCTTGCTTCTTCCTGTTTTTCTTAAACCACTGTGTGTGGGATACGGGCACTGAGGATTGGAGCAGCTAAAAGCTACAGGCAACATTCTGCTTTTTGTTATCCTAGAATAACCTTTTTGATTTCCAAGAGAGTGCAGCCAGGTACCAAGAACAAAAATGCATGCAGCTGCTGAACCCTATCCTAGATATGGGGCAACTTTCTTGGTGATCAGAGTGATTTCTGCCCTTGCAAAACTTTTGAGATAAAAGAACTCCAGTTTGCGGGACTCAGAATTCCATTCTCCATATGTACAATGTGTAGCTGCAAGAAATGATGAGAGGTTTTCCAGTGCAGAATTAATCCCTTCATCTGCTCTATGTTAGAGTTACTATTTTTGTAAACATGTTGAAGCTGCCTCCAATGATAGGATGAAAGCTACTTCTTTCAGGACACTCATACTGGACCCTAACTGTTGTGATGACTAATGAGAATCCAAATCTTTCAAAGGACAGGAATAACTGGTACAGATGTTGCACTTCACCTAAACTTGTACATGTTCACAATGACATTGTCAGGCAATCACAGAAATGGTCTCAGATGCTCACTGTTTGCTAATGACAAAACAACTATCTAAATTGAATGTTTGATTCTATTTAAAGGTCAACATGAGTGACTAATTCTAAATTACATAATTATGCTAAGAAAGCAGAGTTAAGAAGCTGATAACCTACATTATACATAGCCAACTGTGAAAATCTAATACTGTTGTTTTGAAAGAGTTCTGTTAAATGAACATCAAGTGACTGTTACCATTGTGGTAATGAGATGGTGTTATTAACAGGATGTGGCACAGATGAAACCTATAAGAAAGACCTTGCAATTTTGAGGGATGTTAAATAACAAAATGACAGTCTGAAAATTACTCCAGGTCACTTATTTTTAGGAGCATTCTTCTTTGTCCAGAAGATAGAATTACACAAATACACAGCCTTCCTTTCCCTCTCCCTCTATTCGGCCTGGAAGACAATTTCCCTCTTAACCTAGTGGCACTAGCTTCAGAAGCAGATGAATCACTTCCAAAGCAGTCAATGTAATATGTGACAGGCCCAAATAAGCAGAAAGCTATAATATTACAGGTATTTTATTGGTATCTTTTTCCAGAATACATGCTCATGATTCATTTACATTGCAGCAGTTCCAAAAGGACTGATTAAAGGATGAAAGCTGTGTTGGTGTTAGGTGCTGGAAAAAACACAGTGCATCTATATAGGCTTTGTCTTCTCTGGAAGCAGCCCTGGGTCAAATTGCCATCTTCCTGGTATTTTGCTATCCTCTTTCCCTTGAGCTATATGAGGTAAAACTAATGCTTCCCATTGTTCCTGAGCTGGTGATACCAGTTCTACCAAACTTAAACAATTCAGCGTCTTGAGAAAAGTCCAGTTCAGTTTGACTCTCTGCACAGACTTTTCCAAACAATTGATCCTACTGCTAGCACACTGAACAGCCTTGTGACAACCCTCTGTTTAAGAAGCTGACTTCTTGTGTGCCTCATTTATAAATTCTGTTGGTGGAAACATTTCTGTAACTGGACCCAGTAGGAATCTGACACTGTCATTGTGACTAGCTGTTTATTGTGCAAGCTGCTGACTAACTCACAGTAACTAAAATATAATTTTCAAAAATAGACACAGATGACAAACAGATAATCACTGCAGAAAGCCAATATAACTAAGGAGTACACTCAAGGCTCTTTTAGGTGTACTTCTCAGGATCATTATAATCAGCAAATGGATCTTAACTCAGGCTGTCACCTACTCAAAAGTGTTCCTTATTTTCAAGGCTGAGTCTCATAGTGCCACTTCAGATAAAATAAATGGGGGTCCAGTCATGTGCTTTGGTACCCTGTAGCTCTCAGGTGGCATTCAAACACTGTTCTTTTTCCACCCCAAAGATCCTTGAGATTCTATCTTGTTTTCCCAGCTCCCACCCTCAGGACTGCTGGGGCTGGGGCTTCACAACCTGCCCCATATGCTCTTGTAACCATTATTTCCTAGCAGAGATAGCAGGTAGACAGTCATACTGCAGACAGATTTGGACAAAGAGACCTAAGATGATAAAGATTAAAAAGTATTCAGCTGATAAACAAGCAAACAAAGAAAAGCAAACACCTTGACTTAGCTGAGGGGGCACAGGGCAAAGATATCACCAATGAATTCAGTTATCCTTAACCAGAATAAATAAGTAAATCCCTTGAGAATGGGACCCTGGACACTTAAACAACAATAAAATAAATTAAAATTCTGAGTCTGATAATAAAATACAATGTAGCTTCAATGTAAGATTTCTTGCTACCCTAAGGAGGCTGTTTCTACTGAGGCCTCTGGTGTTAATCTATCTCATTAAATGAAACCTATAACAGAAAGAAACATCCACACATATCTTTAAAACAAAAAAAAAAAAAGAGAGAGAGAAAAAAAAAAATAGTACTTTTGAAAAGTATCTAGGTTACTAGATGCTTTGAAAAATATCCAAGTGTAAGGTCCTGTACCTGAGTCAAGGCAATCCCTGGTACCAATTCAAGCTATGGGATGAAGAAATTGAAAGTAACCCTAGAGAGAAGGACTTGGAGATGATGATGGATGGAAATCTGAACATGAGCCCACAATGTGTGTGCATAACCCAGAAAGCCAACAGCATCTTTGCTGCATCAAAAGAAGCATGGTCAGCAGGTCAAGGGAGGTGATTCTCCCCCTCTACTCAGATCTGATGAGACCTCACCAGGAGTACTGCATCCAGCTCTGGAGCTCTCAGCACAGGGAAGACATGGACCTATTGCAGATCCAGATGAGAACCACAAAAATGATCAGAGAGACAGGAAACATCTCCTATGAAGAAAAACTGAGAGAGTTCAGCATGGAGAAGGCTCTAAGATGGCTTTGTTGCAGCTTTTCAATACATAAGGGAGCTGATAAGAAAGATGGGGATAGTCTTTTTAGCACAGTCTGTTGCAATAGAACAAGGGTTAATTGTTTTGAATTAAAAAAGATAGATTTAGACTAGCTACAAAGAATAATTAATTAATGTCTTCTTTATTTTTTTTTTTTTTTTTTTACAGTGAGGATTTTTAAATACTGTAGCAGATTGGCCAGAGTAGTGGCTGAAGCCTCATCCCTGGAAAAATTCAGGGTCAGGTGGGACAGGTCTCTGAGCTACCTGATCTAGTTAAAGATGTTGTTGATTGTTGGGGGATGGTGGGGAGAGGTTCACTGGGATAAATAACCTTTGAAGCTCTCTGCCAATGCAAAGCATTCTGTGATGCTATGATTTTATGATAAATTGGAGATTTTTAATTAGATTTAAGATTTGAAGGCCATTTTCCCGCCAAGAGCAGACTTTTTTGTGTTAGACTTTGAAAAGGATCATTTTTGTCAGAGGTGGAATGAAAATAAATCTTAATAAATCCTAATAGGGGATGAGAGATTATCTGTCTGTCTATCATCTGCCTATCTATCTATCTATCTATCTATCTATCTATCTATCTATCTATCCATCCATCCATCCAGAATACAGAATTAACCAGGTTGGAAAAGACCTTTGAGATCATCAAGTCCAACCTATCATCCAACACTATCTAATCAACTAAACCATGGCACCAAGTGCCTCATCCAGTCTCTTTTTACACACTTCCCGTGATGGTGACACCACCACCTCCCTGGGCAGCCCATTCCAATGGCCAAGTACTCTTTCTGTGCAGAATTTCTTTCTAACATCCAGCCTAAACCTCCCCTGGTGCAGCTTGAGACTGTGTACTCTTGTTCAGTCACAGGCTGCCTAAGAGAAGAGACCAACCCCCACCTGGCTACAACCTCCCTTCAGGTAGCTGTAGACAGCAAGAAGGTCTCCCCTGAGTCTCCTCTTCTCCAAGCTAAGCAACCCCTGCTCCTCCAGCATCTCTTCATAGGGCTTGTGGTCCAACCCCCTCCCCAGCTTTGTTGCCCTTCTCTGGACATGTTCCAGCAACAAAACATCCTTCCTAAACTGAGGGGCCCACAACTGGACACAGGACTCAAGGGGTGGCCTAACCAGTGCAGTGTACAGGGGCAGAATGACCTCCCTGCTCCTGCTGGCCACACTATTCCTGATACAGGCCAGGATGCCATTAGCCCTCTTGGCTGCCTAGGCACACTGCTGGCTCATGTTCAGCCTACTATCAACCAGTACCCCCAGGTCCCTTTCTGCCTGGCCACTCTCCAGCCACTCTGACCCCAGCCTGTAGCACTGCATGGGCTTGTTGTGGCCAATGTGCAGAACCCGGCACTTGGATGTGTTAAATCTCATGCCATTGGATTCTGCCCATCTGTCCAGCCTGTCAAAGTCCCTCTGCAGAGCTCTCCTACCCTCTAACAAATCAACACCTGTCCCCCAGCTTGGTGTCATGTGAAATTTACTGATGATGGACTCAATGCCCTCATCCAGATCATCAATAAAGATATTGAACAGGATGGGGCCCAGCACTGCTCCCTGGGGGACACCACTAGTGCCTGGCTGCCAGCTGGATGTGGCACCATTCACCACCACTCTCTGGGCTCGGCCCTCCAGCCACTTCCTAACCCAGGTCACAGTGCTGCTGTCCAAGCCACGGGCTGACAACTTGGCCTGGAGTTTGCTGTGGGGGATGGTGTCAAAGGCCTTGCTGAAGTCCAGGTAGACTACATCCACAGGCCTCCCCACATCCCTTAGGTGGGTCACCTGATCATAGAAGGAGATCAATCGATCTACCTGTCTGTCTGTCTGTCTATCTATCTATCTATCTATCTATCTATCTATCTATCTATCTATCTCTCTACTTACCTAACCACATATCCACACGCCCTCTTCCTCTCAGTAAATGGTTTATATATATATCTCTATACATAAAAACTGAAATGAAATTATGTTTTTTTTTAAAGCTTTGATAGCATATCTTATTCAAATCATAATACAAGTATTAATCATTTGAAAATAAGGGAATAACAAAAATCCTGGTAACAATGTTGTTTGTAGTTGTTCACATTTTGTGGAGGATTTTTTTAGCTTTAGTTTCATAGAAAATTCAACCATCAACTGCTTTCCACAGGCAGTCTAAAAAAGTTTTGACATTCGAGATCTCAGTGGCAGCTGGAGGTGGTGTGAGATCACCCAGTATGGAGTGCACAAGCTGTCTGCCCCAGTGCAAGAGGCCACAAGACACATCTTTTCAGATAGGCATCATATCTTTTTCTTTACAAATTTTTCCTCTCAGATTAGGCTGACTTGTTAACTCATTCTCTGTGGCATTTTTCCATTAATACCTCTGCCCTGTCAACTATTTCTTGCACTCTGATCAGTCTGGGATTACATTTGGGATTGGACCATGTAAAGGAGAGGCAAAGCTGAGGAGATATTCAGGTTCAGGAGATATTTAGATATTTTTTTGTTCATACATATTATACACATTTTTTATATTACTAAAAAATGGAAATAAAGTGAAAAAGATGGAAGGAAGGTAAGGAATCTAGAAGTAAGGAAATTGGAAGGAAGGAATTTCAAGGATGGAAATAAAGAAGGAAAGGGAAAGGAAAGGAAAGGAAAAGGAAAGGAAAGGAATAGGAAAGGAAAGGAAAGGAAAGGAAAGGAAAGGAAAGGAAAGGAAAGGGAAAGGAAAGGAAAGGAAAGGAAAGGAAAGGAAAGGAAAGGAAAGGAAAGGAAAGGAAAGGAAAGGAAAGGAAAGGAAAGGAAA